>NC_074719.1:19995641-20346141 GCF_947242115.1 Biomphalaria glabrata
TTTAGCCATCTTTGTTGAGCCACATTTAGTGTTTTTCAATTTCGGCAGATGACTATTCACTGCACTTTATTAATGGAGCCCCGCCACTGGTAAAAATGTGTAGCCTCTCTTGAATACGCTCTTGGAATTAAGTGACTGTAGTTTGCTTTTGATTTTATATTGAAAAAAGGGAAGTTTTATCGTCAAAATCATCTGTTGGGGGTTTTAAACTAAAAAATCTCTGGGGTTTTGGTTTTTTTTTTTAATTCAAAACCCCATTTAGCTACGGTAATAGAATTTAGTAACAGTAGTTTGCTTTAGAATAATATTGAAGATAGAGGTTTTCCACCTCAAACGCTCTGTAGGGAGATTTTAAACTCAAAACCATCTAGAGGGGTTTTAAACTTTTAAAAAGGCCATCTGTAGGAGAGGGATTTAAACTCAAAACCCCCAATTGTCTTGGCTGCGCTCAAATAATTTTATTGTGTAATTTGCTTTTTTTTATATTGAAGAGGAATTTTTTAGCATCAAACCACTCTGAAGGGAGGTTTAAACTCAAAACTCCTTTTGGCAACGCTCATAGCATTTTGAGTGCGTAATTTGCTTTTTTTCATACATTGGAGATGTATTTTTTAGCTTCAAACCCCGATTACGGGGGGGGGGGGGTTTAAAACTCAAAACCCCTTTGGCTACGCTCATAGATTTCTGAGTGTGTAATTTTCTTTTTTTTTTATATTGAAGATGTAATTTTTAGCTTCAAACTCCAGTGGAGGGGAGTTTAAACTCAAAACCCCTTTGAATACACTCATAACACTCATAACATGTTGAGTGTATAATTTGCTTTGTTTTTAATATTAAAGAGGTATTTTTTGCCTTCAAACCCCACTGAGGGGGGGGGGGGGTTTAAACTCAAAACTGAGTCAAAATCCATTTAGCTACGCTCATAACATTTTGAGTGCGTAATTTGCGTTTTTTTTTATACCGGGTATTGAAGACGTATTTTTTTAGCTTCAAATCCTACAGAAGAAGGGGTGGGGGTTAACTCAAACCCCTTTGGCTACGCTCATAGAATTTTGAGTGTGTAATTTTCTTTTTTTTTATTTTGAAGAGGGGGTTTATCGTAAATTTTGGAGGGGGTTTAAAAATAAAAATCTTCATTAACTGTGCTCGTGAAATTTGGGGGTTTGTAGTTTGCATTTTCTTTTTGTTTTGTGTTATAGAAGAGTGGAATTTAACAGCGAAAACCCCTGGTAGGGTTTTTTAAACTCGAACCCCCCCCCCCTGGTAGGGGTTTATAAACTCACCCCCCCCTGGTAGGGGTTTTAAACTCAAAACCCCTCTGGTAGGGGTTTTAAGCTCAAAAACCCCTGGTAGGGGGTTTTAAACTCAAAACGTCCTTTGCTGTGCTAGGGCAAGTGATAGTTTAGTCTCAAAATCTCACCTAAAATAAACGAAATCAAAGCAAAAAATCAGTCTCTAAATTCCGATAGATACAATGTGGACCAATTTGTAAATAAGCCCAGCATGATTACATAGCTAAACTACACTTTTTGTCCTTTTGCAACACATCTATTGAAGTCAGAACTTCATGGAGAGTGGGCGGAGGTTGGACACGGATCTCAAAAACGGCTCTAACGATTTTCCTAGAAATTTACAAGTACAAAATGTATATCAATGGTCTTCAACAGGAGCGCTAGCGCTCCTCCCAGGGGGGGGGGGGGAGGGGGCGATTCGAGAAATAAAAAATGTATTAAAATTAACATATATATATATATAAATAAGAACAGAAAAAAAGTTAGAAATTGAGTTCGGTAGTCCCCTTTTTCTATGTTTCAATCCTTACTCTGTTGTTTTTAGGGTGTCTATTAAGTTCTTTCGCGAGTAAACGTTTATGATTTGATTCAAAAACAACAACTAGGTAATACGCTTTTTAGATTATAGTCTATTTTATCTACATATGTGAATATGTACATGTTAATTAAAAACAAAACAACAACACTGGAGCTAACATTCAAATAGAATCATTTAACCTTTTTTTTTTTATCAATGACAACGTATAGCGATAAGACAAGAATGACTAGCTCGTTGGCCTCACGGGAAAAACTCTAGTTTGACCTTTATCATTTTTCAAAGTAAAAAAAAATAAATAATAAATTTGACTAGAAACTTAGTAGAAACTAGATCTAGATCTAGATCCAGCCGTCTATGGATCCAGCATATGTTTTGAAAGAACTATTGTGTTCTTGAAAGGGCTAACGCGTTCGGTAATTCCCGAATGCAAGGCATTACTGATTCAAGAATTTATTAAATTTATCTGTATGAAAATTGTACGCATCGTCCTCAATATCTAAATCTAAAAGCCTATCATTGGAATATTGTTAAGTGATCATAGACATAAATAAATATAGACTGGAAAAAGGAAATAACTTCATGTAACTTTAAAACATGTATATCTATAGTATTCGGATTTCCGAATTCTGAAAGAAAAAATTAAAAATTGCAAGATCTTCTGTCTTAAAGATTAAACAAAACTCATAGACATAAATAAAGTACACAAAAATTGCAAGTCACAAAAAAAAATGCTCCATTGTTTTTAATTGAACAACCATTAGTTATTAAGAGAAAAAAACAACACAATAAGTTGTATATAGTAGACATTGTCTTTTTTTTAAGTAGTTTTTAAAGTTCTTCTTGTTGTTCATGTTATTCTTGATCAGACTAAACTAAATCAGTCATCTGCTCTTTCTTTGTTGACATTTCTTATCTTATATAATACAGACGTTACTTCAAAAAAGAAGATGATTACGTCCTACGCGTCATGCATTTTGTTTATGTAAGATCCGATTTATATAATGGTCATAATTTAAGGATACCATTTTGAAAGAGAGAACACGCAGAGAAAGCAATATCGGAGAATGGTGATTTAGAGATGCCCAAAGACAAACATTAGAAAAGAGAAACATTGGGAAAGATTTCGAACTAAAACGACATAAATTGCCAAAAATAACAATTTACAAGGACGCTACATTGAAAGATTACCATCTAAATGATACAGATTACTTTATGCAGTATTTAAAAAAAAGTATACAAAAATTGTTGATTGCGTTTTTTAACAAAGCTAACCCTATAGCCATAAATTACACTTTTGTTTTCTTCCGATTTCCCAGTTCCTAAGAAGGACAGATCAAGATTGCGTCTCATTAGAAGAATTCCCTGAAGATTTTGTAGGTAGGGTCATTTCTTAAGTTGCTTTTCTTTTCTTTTTTAACTACTTGATTAGTATCAGAGCCAGTGAATTGGATTTTAATGTATTCTTTCTCAAACCGGGGAAATTGTATTAAAGGTGAATTGTTGGACAAAGAAAGGGTGGACTTTCTTACTCTTTGCCAACATAATAATAATAAGGCTTGTCTTCGAGTCCGAAGATTAGCGAGGAGTGCTGTATTTACCGTGGCTGCGCAGCCCCAGCTGTGACCTACATATTTTGCCACAACCAGGGCAAGCATAACTATTGTTCGCAGGTGGTCGATTTAGATTTTCCTTTCGCCGTCTGCGTTTGTCCTCGGCAGCGGATTTTCTTTTGGTCTCAAATGTGTATCCCGCAGCCTTCGTGAGTGACCTCCAGCTGTCTCTTTCTGAGGCCGCATGCAACCAGGTGCTCTCTTCTATGTCAGCCAAGAAAAGTTGACGCCTAAGCTGGTCTTTGAAGCGTTTCCGTGGGGCGCCTCTGTTACGTCGACCACCTTTTAGCTCACCAAAAATGACTGTCTTTGACATACGTTCGTCTTCCATACTGGATACGTGCCCTACCAAGCGTAACTGCCGGACCATAAAAAGTCCCTCCATACTGTCCATACCGGCGTTCGCAAGGACATCGCTGTTCGTAGTGCGGTCTTTCCACCGTATGTCCATGATAGAGCGAAAGCATCTTTGGTGGAAGCGCTCAAGAAGTAACAATAAGGAGCTCAAATGATGGATAGAAAATCATTTATTCATGTTTACTGGCGAATCTGCTGAGTAAATATCATTTCATACATACATTTGGTGCCAAATGAGTTGAAAAGTTTGTAACACCCAATGTCACAATTCTTGTTAGGTCATTAAGAGTTTTAGTCTTATAAAACGTTTTTAAAAAATGAATCATTAGTATTCTATTTCTTTATAAGTAAAGACAAAGTAAAATTCCCGTTTCAGACCTTGCGATCTGCTAGCAAGACCATACTCAGAATACTTGAGTGTGGTCAAGCAACTGTGTGGTACAAGTCACGCTTCGATGGTGACGCATAACAATAAAGATTCTCTTTTTTTTACAAGCATATATCAACTCGCTCCGTCTGTCTGTCTAGTACAAATTTTGTAAACGTTATTTCACCCATTTCCCATTCTGGAATTAATTATTGGTACAATTTATAATTGTAGCTAACAAAACATGAAGCAGTCAAAAATTTACCAGTTAGTGGCTGTTAATTAATTTTTTTTTTAAATAGAAAAGGTGTGTATTGATACACATGGCGGTAAATGTCCAGTTCTTTGTCATATATAAGCTCTGTTGTTCTTTTAGCATATTTTTTATATTTTGCTTGTTTCAACCATACCACTAATTATTCATATTACTAACAATAATCTGGTTGTACACTTTTTCAGGCGAGCACGAAAATCAGCTGTCCGAAGGTGGAGAAACAGAACTGCCCTATTTGTTTGAAAAGTGTGCAAAAAATCCAGGTCACCGGGAATTTCATCGTGCTTCTGACTTCACTTTATACAACCTACCTGATGGTCATCGTGACTCGTTAGTGTTCGATCTTGTCCAATCACTTGCTAACCTGACGGTCAAGCTTAAAGTCAACTTTACCAGCGAGAACAGGCCAGAGTTTTGGCCAGGAACGAAAGATAAATATTTCATGCACAAAATGAGAGGCAGTTGGTGTCTGAGGACAGGAAGTGGGCGAATAAGCCGGGTATTCTCCAAAACAGGCCAACTCTGTATGTGCAGAGAACGCCAATGTGCGGGGAATCCTAGCAGTGTGTGGTGGGAGATCAATGTGGAGACAGCCACACACGTTGTCTTCGATGAGAGTGAGGCCAACCACACTTCTGTGGTTCTGTTTCACGACGATAGGGACAGCCCTGATATCACCATAGATAAGGTCATAGATAAGGTCACCATAGAGTATGTGGACGTAGAGAGAGACAGGTGTGTCTTAAAGTTCGTCACCTGTGACCGAGACCTGGGCGAAAAGTTAAACAGCATGGTCATTCACTTCAACCGCGTGTGGGATAAGTAAAAAATATTAATTTCAAATACCGTAACATTGAATTTCTTTTTATTATTATTATTTATGACTTAGGAAATTTCCATCAGTTGGGGGCCCGGGAGGCTTGACCTCTTTGGGGCCCCAGCATTTTACGTAATATTTAATGTAAAAAAAACACTCATTTGGGGGTCCTCTCAAATGGGGGACCGGGGGAATTTTCAAATTCTCTCCCCTCCTCCCCACCCTAGCTACGCCCCTGATTGGGCGGAAAGCTGTCTTCATTCAAATTGGTAATCGAATGGTACCATGCATCATGTCTCCATATGAATACACCTGTGTATTATGCCTTAGGCAACAAAGATGCATCATGGCACTGTGTACCGTGTGGGTTACCTCAGTTTACATCAGGACTGTTTGATTCCTTTGATGCAGACACTTCTAACCCATACAACATCCTAAACACCATCCCAAACCAAACTCACCAACCACTAGCCAGATCCACTCCTGTTAAACCTAAATCTACTAAAATTAATACAACAGCCTTACTAAACAAACCTACTAAAGAAGTAACACCAAAATACCTTAAAACCTTAGTAATAAATTTTCAAAGCATTAGGAACAAAACAGCAGACTTAGAAATTTTATTAGAATGTGAGAAACCAGACATAATTGCAGGCACAGAAACTTGGCTACATCCTGAAATTTATAATGCAGAAATTTTCAATAGTAATTATGAAATTTTTAGAAAAGATAGGGCTGATAATCATGGAGGAGTTCTTTTAGCAATAAAAAACACTCTTATAGCAGAAGAAATTACCTTACCTAACTCAAAAAATATAGAATCAACATTTTGTAAAATATATACCACCTCAACATCCCTAATAATAGGCAGCATTTACAGACCACCAAATTCTAGTTTAGAATACATGCAGGAACTATGTAATCAGATTACTACACTTAAAGAGACAAATAAAAATGCAGTTTTTTGGATTATGGGTGATTTCAACCTACCTGATATAAATTGGAAAACACTAACCATAGATAAACACCAAAACCTTAAGGACATAAATGAGCTTTTCATAGAAACTTTACACAACCTAAGTTTAGATCAAATCATTAAAAAGCCAACTAGATTAAACAACACATTAGATCTCTTCTTAACCAACAGACCTGGATTAGTAGTTGATTATGATATTATCCCTGGTCTATCAGACCATGAGATCATAAAAATACACAGTCAGATAAAAGCAGTAGCCAATACAAAACCCAAAAGAAAAATCTTACTCTGGAATAAATGTAACCTAACACAACTACACCAAGCTGCATTAAACTTTCAACAAACATTCTTATTAGAAAAAGACATTAACCAACCAGTCGATGACCTCTGGAATTTCATTAAAAACCATCTTAAAAGCATTATAGAAAATCATATACCAACTAAATACACATCAAACAAAATAAATAAATGCTGGTTTAATAATAGACTAAAGAAGCTTTGTAAACAGAAGGAAAACCTATATAGAAAATTTAAAGAAACTAATGCAGAAAGAGTTTACAAAAAGTATATAAAAATTAAACACTTAACCCAAAAAGTAAGCAGACAGCTGCAGAGTGAATACATAAACAATGTAATATCTAAAGATAACAGCAAAAACCTATGGTCATATATTAAGTCTAAGAAAATGGAAACAACAGGCGTAGCGCCATTAAAAGATGAACATAACATAATACATAATGATAATGAAACTAAAGCAAACATTCTAAACAAATACTTTGCATCAGCATTCTCAGCCCCAGGAGACAAAGACATATTACTGAATTTGAACCAAGTAGACAACATAGAAGATATAGTAGTACAAGAAAATGGAATTCAAAAACTATTAGCCAACACCAAACCAAATAAAGCTTCTGGACCTGATGGTATTCCAGCTAGATTACTCAAAGAACTAAGTAATGAGCTAGCCCCAGTGTTCAAAATACTCTTTCAGGCTTCACTTAACCAGGGCAGAGTACCAAAGGACTGGAAAGAAGCTAATGTCACCCCCCTATTTAAAAAAGGACCCAGGAAACTACAGACCAGTATCACTTACCAGCATCACATGTAAAATCCTAGAACACATAATATGTAGCAACATCATAAACCACTTAGACAAACATAATGTCCTCACACCATACCAACATGGCTTTAGGAAATATAGATCATGTGAAACACAACTAATAGGACTAATTGATGATTTTTCAAAAGGTTTAGATAATAGTGAACAAATAGATGCTATCTTACTAGATTTTTCTAAGGCTTTTGACAAAGTTCACCACCATAGTTTGCTTAAAAAATTAAAATATTTCGGCATTAATGGTCCACTGCATCAGTGGATTAAAGACTTTCTGATAGGGAGAGAACAAACTGTAATAATAAATGGTTCTAAATCAACACCGATAACAGTAAACTCAGGTGTACCTCAAGGAACAGTCTTGGGTCCACTACTATTTTTAATTTACATAAATGATTTACCAAATTGCATTACTTCAGGAACAAAAGTCAGATTATTTGCAGACGATTGCATAATATATAGAACAATAAAAACAACACAAGACACAGATATTTTACAAAGAGAATTAGAGAAATTACAGAAATGGGAATCAAATTGGAGCCTTTCCACCCAGAAAAATGTCAGTTGTTAAGGGAGTAACAAAAAAACTAAAACAAATTAATTCCACTTATCTTATTCATGGCAAACCAGTAACACAGACTAAAAACGCAAAATACCTAGGTGTTATAATAAATGAAAAACTGTCATGGAATCCACATATTGATGAAACTACAAAAAAATCAAACAAAGCATTAGGATTTATTAAAAGAAATTTCTATAAATCAAATAAGAACATAAAACTAAAATGTTATTTAACCTTGATTAGGCCAATAATAGAATATGCATCCTCTGTTTGGGACCCCTCAACTCAAGAAAACATTAAGAAACTAGAACAGACACAAAATAGAGCAGTGCGATTCATAACAAACGAATATTCACATTTGACTAGAGTAACACCTTTAGTAAAATCACTAAATTTAGAAAGCCTTCAGGACAGAAGGCTCAAAAGTAAAGTAGCAATAATACATAAGACACTGAACCATAATCTTCAAATACAAAAACAAAATTAAATAAAATACTCTGAAAGACACAAAGATAAAGGCACATTCCTCGTCCCATATGCTAGGACAAATTTGTACAAATACTCCTTCTTCCCTAGTGCTATTAGAGCATGGAATCGGTTGCCTGAGCTAGCCAGGAAAACCAGTGACTTGGCAGAATTTAAGTCATTGGTTAATATGCATGACTAAATGCATGACGCGTAGGACGTAATCATCTTCTTTTTTGAAGTAACGTCTGTATTATATAAGATAAGATAAGAAGGTCTGAAACAATGACTTTAGCCTCTTCTCAGCTCGTGTCCTCTGCTCTGAAGTCTATGAAGGTGTGGTGCCATTTTATACAAAGACGTCCCTGTTTGTGATTTTTCTGGGTTTTCTTATCTGAGATTGGTCGAATTTCTTCCGACTATTACACTTCATTATAGTGACGCTGTTTGGGTGAAAAAAAGGTACGCGACAGAGACGTCTTACTTAGCACGAAGTTATCTTAAAAAAGATCACGCCCAATACAGACCTCCGTGTGTTATATATACCTAGACTGTCCCTCGAATAATACCATTGACCAGAGATGCCTCTTTATTATTAGACATTTTTTTTTACTAGGATGAATAGTGGTTCTATAAGAAAACTCATTAATATTGGCCTTTTCTATATTCTTTCTCCTTACTACGAGAAGAAGAATTTCTGAAGCTGAAAACACCAGAATACGCTCCCCGGCCCCCGAAATCAGACTCTTTTCCCGACTTGAGCGTAAAACCGCCGAATGTTCAATTCTATCTCCAGAAAGAATTTTTTACAACACTTAAAAATTATGTAGGCAACACTATTTCTAACAAAACACAACAACATAAAAACAAGGAGCACATTCTAGTGAAATTTCATTATGTAAATTTGCATTCTAAACATAGTGTTAAATTGCATGCATATGGCTCCTTTCGTCTCGAAAGGCAATGGATGCGCCCAAAAGAGTCACTGGTTTTGGCTTAATCTTGAGACGGGGCAGAATCTGGTGTGGCTAATCAAGCCAATTCTAGAACGGCAGACACCTGCCGTCAGAAACCTAGACTTAGACATCGAGCTGACAAAAAGGATAGGAAAAGCTACCACAGCATTGGCAAAACTCTCCAAGTGTTAAATTACTATAAATGAAAAATAAAACTTTAATATTGTGTTATAATTATGACTAAATGTCTTTTTTTTTCATTACCTTCTTAGAAAAACTCACAGACCTCACTGTGGGAACCTATATCGCTCCTCTAGGTCCCCAGCTTCTAGGGAAATGTTTGAGAAACACTGCCATAATGTGTTTTGTTTCAAGTCATTAAGTGACTTGTACTTAGGATTATTTATTTTATATCAATTCAAGAAAAATATTCAGCGTTGAGTTGCTTCATTTTGTCCTAGTGGTGTATTGGATAAATTTGCAGACACCTCCGAATCCGCTTATGTAAGAGGATTGTGAATACATTCAATACAAATCACATCTCTACAAAATACAATCGTGATAATCATTATGAAAGTTGAAGAAACCTTGAAGGTGTTTCGAGTCACTTTATTTTGCGTCACATGACCTATATTGGTTGCTTTAGGAATAAAGAAATAAAGACGACATTAAGGGTACAAAAGGAGTCAATGATTAGGGTCATATTCATTCCGAAAAGACACGAATATAATGCAGAAAGTAATTTTTAAAAAATGCTATTGAAAAGAAAAAGACAATAGATGCAACGCATTAATAAAGAATGCATGAATTTGAAAAGCAGCCTTAGCAAACCTTGATAGAACGAATTATTATCGGCAATGTCTCGCTTTCAAAGGATCCACAAATAGTTTATTCGACACACACACACAAAGGGTATTTGTATCAATTAATACAGGCAATTTCAAAATTTAAGTGAAATAGAAAATAAAATCCTTGAAATTGTATAAACAAACAAATACTTTCACAAAACGTTCGATTCTACACCAGGTAGGTCTGATACTGAACAAATTACTATTATTATTGCATCTCTTTCTTAAATACCTCATGTTGCAATACATTGACATTTTCTGGGGTTTCGCCCAATGACTGATACAACTGTAGAAGGACTTTGCAGCTTCACAATAGACACAAAATGTCATGTTAAAATTGGAACTAAAAGATGGCACGAGGGATGGACGACAACAATGCATGAACGGGGAAAAAAAAGGAAAGATCTACAAAAATGGATTTAAACCAACGGGCGCTTTTGGTCCATGGTTCAGCTCTGTCGTAATATATTTCTTTTTTAGAAAGAAAAAAAAAGGGGGAGGGGCGTCATTTTTTACTTTCGCACGCAGGCGGCCACAGCCGATATATATATATATATATATATATATATATATATATAAATATAGATATATAGATAGATAGATGGATATATGGATGGATGGATGGATGGATGGATATAAAGCAACATTTAAGAAAATACTTTAAAAAAAAACAACAAATTTTTGGCTATATTAGAAAAAAAAAGGGCCATTTAGTTACTTCCTATCTCTCAATACTACAAAATATATCTCCCTTTCTATATAAAACAAAATTAATTAACTAATTAGTTAATTTTTGGATTGATTCATGTATTGTCTTTGACAATGAATCCTTAGAGAAAGGGAAGTGGGAGAAATAACGCGTAAAAGATTTGTACCAGAGTGGATGTAGCCTCAGCTTTGAAACAACAAGGGCCTACAACCTAACAATCAATCCATATACTTTATGTTCAAATTGGATCGAATCCAACAGAATCGGATTTAATAGGATCTGTTCGGATCGAATAAGAAACGGATCGGATCAAATCTCTTTTGTTTGTGTGTGTTTGTTTCTGTGTTTGTTTATTTTTTAAAATAATCTTACCTTCCTAATAGTCTGGCTGTAAAATAAAGCTACAAATGTTTGAAATAAATTACAGTAGGATTCTTTTTTTTTTTCTTTTATTATTTTGTTTAATGGTCGTGTGTGGTGATGAAATGATAAAGGCATAGACTTATATATATATATATATATATATATATATATATATATATATATATAAGTCTATGGATAAAGGATTCAAATATTTCAGTCATAATGAGGAGCTAATCACAACAATTCGCTTCCCTTACAAAATTATACTCATTTTTAATGGAAGTTCTGTTAAGCGTCCTTGACCTTGTTTAGTGTAATCTGCGAATCGTTTTCTAAATTTTAGGCGTTTTACGTCTTACTATTTCTCAAAGAATATTAAATTAGAATATAACAAAAAATGGTTCCGTTAGAAAGATTGTTGTAATGTTCTCTTCAGTTTGTACAGAATACGGAAGTATTGAAGGAAAAATTTTAATAATTATTTTATTTTCAGCATCGCAAGGCCGTTGTGGCTGAGTGGTAAAATGTTTGGCTTCTTAACCGAGGGGTCTCTCGGTGAAGACTGTCATTTTGAATTTCCCAACAACTTTGAAATTCAAATTAGAATATAAAAGAAAAAGATTTGCCGAAACCCGGGATCGAACCAGGGACCTTTAGATCTTCAGTCTAACGCTCTCCCAACTGAGCTATTTCGGCTATATACGTTATTACTTAAAATTATCTCAAGTACAAGTGTTATTAGCATTTACATTAGCTAAAAAAATATTTCAGTTAATAGTCTATAATATTCAGTCATTTGAAATAGAAGTAAATAAACATTTAAAAAACACTTTATTGTTTTACTTATAGATCCAGATATTACTATTACGATATAGAGACCTTGACCTTTTACCCCAAACATGAAACTCTTGTTTCGTTTTCGAAGAACTGTTATATATAGATCACATGTAGAATTATTCTAATTAATTTAATTCAGATATTAATAATTTTAAATGCCACTAAAATAGACAAAACACCATACTAATATAGATCTACTAGAATCTAGATCTAGATTTATATTCGTTTATCTTATGTTAATGTATGCAATCTTAGTTTCTATGTAACACCACCCTGGCAAACGGAAACGAATGTAAGATTTTAGACCTAATTTGAATTCTCGGAAAGAAGATTTCTAGATACTAAATAGATTTAGATCTGCTTAGTGATTCATTTAGAAAGGAACCAAATTTTATATCGAGATCAGGTCCTAGCATCACATATCCAATGTATTTCAGGAAATAGAATCTACATTATTAGCTGAGTTGTAAAAATGACAGACAACGATCCTCCCGAAAGGGAAATAAAGGTATAAATTATTATTATAAATTAAATAATAATAAATAAATAATCTAACCTAGGCTAAGTCGGCCAAGACCTAGTCACTACTCACTAGTAGGTACTTCAACATCGCTATTTTTGTACGCCGGAAGTGTGTTTAAATTCTGGTCCTCATGGTTTCGGTCGCGTCCCCGGTTACCGTCGGAAAAGTGCGTAAAACGTCATTATTTTTGAACCGATCTTCTAGATTAGAGTATCATTTTGTCGGGGAGAAAATGGCGATTCTTTTGATACCAAATTTGACGGGATTGGTTTACTAGATCGTTTTTTTTTAAGTTTCCAAAATTAGGGTGTGTTCCAGATATGATTACTTTTTTATTTTTGTTTTGTAATTATTTATATTGGTTAGTAATTTGTAGTATCCATATCTACATAAGAATCACGTGTGATTATAAAGCTATTTTGGATGGCACTCTTGGTATATGAATGCCAAAATGACCACCAAATCGAAAGTAGCCATTTTGCTATCAATTCTACCGGAAGTAGTAATAAAATACTTATAAAATATAATAAAAACGAAGTTTCCTTGTTTATTAATATAGATAATGAAGCAAAAAAACTCGTATTAATGTAGATCTAGATTTAGTTAGTAATAGATCTAGAGAAGCAACAGATAATGTAGAAAAATCAAATAATTGTTTTAATCATACACTAGAGTGTAGATCTAGGTCTAATACTTAGATTTAGGCTTAGACTTAGATCTATTTTCTAGAATAGGAACAGAGATGCTTAGAATGAAATCTAGAATAAGAATTAGATAAGATAGATAGATCTTTAATTGATTTGATATATACTAGTCTAGTCAATACTTAATTGTCTTAATAAACTAATACTAGTTTCTAGATCTAGAATGTTGAGGACTAAATTTAGATCTATTTTTTTATGTGAAATTTAATGGGAGAAAATCTGAGAAATAGCCTAAAAACTAAAACAGCTTTTCAATATATATTATAAATTAGATAATTTAGCTGTTTTATTATAAGTTTGTTTAGATTATGTCTGTATATATAATATATATATAGACTCAGTATATTTTAAACTTTATAAAAGAGACATTCTGATATCTAATCTTGGCAATTTGACTAATTGTATTGATTTCTATTGCCTCTTGCCTCGCCCCCCCCCCCCCCCCCCCCAATATCCAAATATTTTTTAATTTTACATCTGCATTTTTTTTTAAATAAAAAAAAAGGTCAATATTTTAAAAATGTTTTTTAAAGATAACTTTTTCATACTCCAGCTGTTTAAAGTCTCCTTTTAATTTTATGATTAAATATTAAGAAATAAAAACAAGTTCTCGTCAATATTTGAAAAAAATCTAGCTGTTCCCATAGTACAATTTTTAAAAATAAATGTCACAATTTTGAATTGCTTTTTTTCTTTAAAATTATTATTTATTTTTGTAGCAAATAACATGTTTAAAGTTTCTTGAAAATTTGAAATGGTAATATTAACAAATAAAAAAGTTGTGCTTGAATAAGTCAAATTCCGACCAAATTTGTCGGTTCTATTTTTAGCTTCGTCTGGCTGTAAAAGTATAAAAAATAGATTTAGATCAAAGATTTGGGGGTTAAAAAATGATATATAGAACATGTAAAGTCTCCTGAAAATTTGAAATAGAAATATTGACAAATAAAAAAGTTGTGCATGAATTTAGTCAAATTTCGACCAAATTTGTCGTCTCTATTTTCAGCTTCGCCCGGCTGTAAAAGTGTAAAAAATAGATTTAGATGAAAGATTTGGGGGTTATAAAATGATATAAAGAACATGTAAAGTCTCCTGAAAATTTGAAATGGAAATATTGACAAATACAAAAGTTGTGCATTAATTAAGTCAAATTTCGACCAAATTTGTCGTCTCTATTTTCAGCTTCGCCCGGCTGGAAAAGTATGAAAAATCGGTTTAGATGAAAGATTGGGGTAGTATTACGTTTTAAATAACATACATAAAGTCTTCTGAAAATTTGAACCAAAAATATTGAATAATAAGAAAGATATGCATGCTTTAATAACAAAAAGTCATTTTTCGGGTACCAAAATTTTTTATTGAATACAAAGCCAAAGAAGGAAAAAAAAATAAATACAAAAAAAATCATAACTTTGCTTCTACTTATCATAGAAACATAAATTTGATATTTTTGTAAATGGGACACCAAGCTCTATTTAATGATATCAATTACAAAACAATATGATCAAAACAAATTTTTTTGTTGAAGTGCCTATCACTAGTCATAGTCACCGTGCCTAGTGGCGCCTAGGACCTAGTGACCAGAATCTAGATCTAGTCCTAACTAGCCCTAATCCTAGACTACCTGACCTAGGTTAGTAGGTAGGAGTCGGACTAACTCACTAATAAGTAATCTGTAATGTAATAGTATAATAGTAATAAGTCATACTCAGTAAGTCGTCTAACTAGTCTGACTAAATTGACTAAATCATATGTCACTAAGACTAAGTCACAATTAAGTCTATTAAATGATTAATAGTATTATTTATTATTATTAAAATTAAAGTAAACTTTACTAACTAAGCCCTGGCTATAATACAAAAAACAGAAATGGAGAAGTGGTTTGAGTGCTGGGACAAGTCCCAAAAAGCCTGTGGAGTCTGGGAGCGCACTTCCCCGTGGTGGAGGCTGTCCAGGCCTGAGAAAGCTTTTATAGTACAGTGCAGGACAGGCCATTGTCCTGTTGGCTCATATTTCTTGCGGCTATGGCCAAATTTTGATTCATGGTGCCCCCGCTGCGGGAAAGAAGAGGAAACCGTGCCTCATATTCTGTTTGACTGCCCCAGACTTGCTGATCTCCGTCTCGACAGGTCTGGGAAACCCAAAATTCTCGACCTGTATGGCGACATTTATGCACTACGCAAGGCGGCAGGGTTTCTGTCCAGGGCTTTTGCAAGAGAGGATTTGAGCCTCTCAAGCACTCACTCAAATGGAGTTTGACGATGATGATAACTAACTAAGCCAGACTAAAAACTAAAAAAAATTAGATTATTACATTTATATTATAAGTACTTTAGAAGGAATTAGAATAATTAATGATAAACTACTAAACTAGAGATCCGCTAGAGTAGTTTATTTATTCCGGCCATTACATACATGAATCCGTACAATAACTTACTACATCTGTTTTTGTGGTCATTACCAATTACATCTTTATTTTGTTATTTAATATGAAACTAGCTGCCTAGCATGCCAGCAAGCTGTATTATACGTGCGTGTCCATTTTCCAATGATTCTGACCTATTTTCCTTCCATTAAAGCTGTCTTTTTATGTAAGAAAAAAGAATTTCAAATTTGTAAGTCAGGTTGTTGTTTTTTCCTGTGTTACCAGGATGACTTTACCTATTCCTAGGGTTAATAAAGACTATATTTTTTGGTTGGCTAAGTCTATGCTAATGAGCCCGCCAACATTTATTCTGTTTTTGGAGCTGATTTTTTTTATTCATAAGCCAAGTTGTTTGATTCCATACACACACAAAAATATTAAATTACGATTTTCTTACCAAAATTTATTTCAAACAGCCAGTTTTGGTCATCAATGTAAATGATCTTATATTATATTTGTATGTTTGTTTTTGTTTTTTTTTATAGAGAATAAATGGGCAAATGTTTGGAGTGAGCTTGGTACATTGAATGAAGTTAAATGCCTAGATCTAGACCTACTAAATAGATCTAGATTTATATAGAGAGAATGAAGAGGATTCAGCTATTTAGGCAAGAATGGCTAACCTAGCCTGTACTGTACTACAAGAGTTCATCTGTATTAGAAATTTATTAAATGAATAAACAAAAAAAACACAAACATTCAGCACACATCTAATCAAGCAAACATAAAATAAGTCTAAAAGTTGATGTAGAAGTCACTATCCGTCCAGTGAACTATTTTTGGTAGAATAAGTGTGCATTTATTTTTTTTTGTGTTCATATTTATGCATAATTTGAAAACATCTTAATGATTTCATGTGAGGGGCTATGCCTGGGGATCTTAGTCAATATCAATATATAGAATTACAATCTGAGTTTATTGATGCCAAAATATAGAGACTGTTTGAAATAAATTTTGGTGTTTGGAATCAAATAATGTGTGACAAAATTTGTTTGAATTAAATGAAAACACATATGGCCTCTTTGACCTTAAATATAATAACAAATATAGGTTTGGGACACAAATATGAGTAGTCATCCTTATTGTCCATAAACTAAAAAAAATTTTGATACTTTATTTTCTTTTCTATGTCAAACCATTATCAAATAATGCTCTGTCAAAGTCAAACTTTGAATTTTCGTCCTATAGGTGTTTTAATAGCCATATAAACTACTCTAGATCTAGATTCTAGAATAATATTTAAATGTCTTGATCTATTTGTTATCTAGAACAAGACTATTCTAGACTAACTTCACTAAGTTTAAGAGCTTAAATTAATTTTCTTTTCTTTTGTCATTTGCATTAGGATTTTGAATTTATTCAACTCTGTAAGTTCCGTGTTAGTACATCTGACAATGCAGATTTATTCAGCAAAAGAGGAAAGCTTGTTGCATGTTCTTCCAACTATGGTCTTCTCTTTTTTGGCACCAAATCAGGTAATGCTAGTAGTATCAATCATTTCTTTGTTATAAAAAAAAAAGGTATATTAATCAAATTATAAAGTATAATTTGTTTAATTTGTAGTGATTATTATTATTTTTATTTATTATTTCTTGTTGTTGCTTTAACCAGGGTTTAATGTTGTGAAAACACAAGAGTTGATGAAGATTGATGAAGGTCTAGGTAAAGAGAGAAACAAAGTGACTGTCAATGATGTGCCTGTGGAGTTTAAAGTGGATATAAACTCATCCCAATTAGTAATCCTAGATGTGAGTGGTGACGGGCTTTACCTTGCTGCTGTTGTATCTCAAGCAGGAACATTTTCTGTACTGTTCTATGACATTCGCATTTTTGCTGATAAGGTAAGTACTGGACAGGATTTTGTTTTTGTAATGCTGTCTGAGCAAATGTGTAAAAGATTAGTGTTATCACAGGTGATTGTGGTTTATATGATATAACAGGTGATTGTGGTTTATGTGATATAACAGGTGATTGTGGTTTTTGTGATATGACAGGTGTTTGTGGTTTATGTGATATGACAGATGGTAGTTGTTTATGTGATATGACAGGTGATTGTGGTTGATTGAAAAGGGGTTACATAGAATAGATAAATATTAATTGATATTTATATTAAATTTTATTTATATAAATCTATGCAAGAATACTCAAGGAAGGTGGGAGTGAATGAATGATTAATGAATGGGAAAAAATTACTATGTTCAGATTATTCTAATTATTTGAGGCCTACAAGGTGATATAAATTGGTTCCTGTAAATATTTCAATTTAAATTTTCACATCAATGAAAAACCCCTCCCACTAAAGTTATCTTTCCTAAATCACCAGAATGCTCCAGTGTTTCCATTTGCTACTATGCCACTATCAGTGTCCCAGCCTGGATCAGTGTTGGATCTGTCTTGGAATCCAGCCGTGTACAGCATGTTAGCTGTTTGTACCTCAGATGGTCTTGTACAGCTTGTAGATGTTGCTGACAAACCAAAAGTCATTGCCACTTTACCCAGTCAAGTGGGGGCTTCATGCTGTAAGTTAATTTGAATAAAATTTTTAAAAACTTAAGCAATTCAGTTTGAATTGCTTGTTAATTAAAAAAAGAAAATGTATAAAATAAAGATCACTTTCATGTTGACTGATGTCTATAATATGTGAACCACAGTAGTAAGTCTTTTTAAAATCCAGAAGTGCTTACAATTCAAGTCTTTTTTAGCCATTATTCATGTTTTCCCTTCTTTCCTCTCTTCTTGTTTTATGTCAAATACAACCCTCCAGCAGTGATCAATTTGTTTAGCAGTTCAGCGCTTTCTGTCTGGGCAAACAGGCTCTATCTTATGAGCCAATCACAGACCTGCCTACCGTTACGCAAAATGTGTATTCGTTACGCAAAATCTCCAAAAATGACGCAAATACGCATTTAACCCGTCGCATTACGCATTTCGTATTTCCCCCCCCCCCTCTCTTGACTAGATTACGAGCGGTCACGGAGGTCACGCTAAGCCATCCTGTTGGGGGGGGGCAGAAAAGGTGGGGGAACACATTGTGTCCAGATCTATACGTTGATTGGTTCTTAAAAACAATTAGATTTAGTCTAGAAATGAAGAACGCGAGTGTGAGGGAGTGGCGGGTTGGTACCGTCAGTTAGCTGATACACCAACGTGACTTTTTTTTTGTAAGTTCATTAGTAGAAATTAATTATGTTGAATCCCTGATTCCCGTATTCATTTGTATAGAAAAAAATATTGAAGTGCTATCGATTCAAAACACATAGAGTGACATTGTAGATATCTAGTCTAGATCTGGATTCTAGATCTAGAATCTAGATAACTTGTTATACAGGAATAGATGTAGCTAGAGTCTAGCTAGTCATTACGTTATGTCATGATTCTCTACATTACTCTACAATCTAGATCCAATTTATTTGTAGTATGATTTAGATTGACTAGATCTAGATCGATAACATCTACTACCATCTAGTCTAGATCTAGATTAGATTCTTAGTCTTAGTATAGAATAGATCAAGGATGAAGGTAGGCTTACGAAAGTTTGGAGTAGACCTACGTTTGTAGCGGATCCACAGCATCTGTAACACTCTTGAGCCCAGATCTAGAGTAGATTATATTCATTATATAGACATAGATCCAGATCTAGTCTAGATATCATCTCTATTGTCGTATTGATCTAGATTTAGATTGTAGATCTAATCATGACATCTAGATCTAATATTATATATATATATATATGACAAAATAGTGGATCGCGTAAGTGTTACGCATTTTGGTGCCAAAATACGCATTTTGACAATCAGCATTACGCATTTGGACTATTTTTTGGTATGCAGGTCTGCAATCAGTTTAAAACAAATGACTGAACAATTTTTTGATGAAGTTTTAACATTATAACAATATTGGGCTTAGTGGTTATATCACCTTATTCAATTTCTGTACATCAGCTAAGATTTTTATGCAAACTTGACAATTGTGTGCTTCAATCTATGTTAAGCTTTTTTTTTTTTCAAAAACTAAAATTGATTGTTTATGAATCTCTATAAAACAGTTTGCTGGAGTCCAAAAGGCAAGCAGCTATTAGTTGGAAAGATGGATGGAAGTTTAGGACAATATGACCATGGCCTTGTGGAGAAAAAAAATTGGCCAGTTCCTAATATTTTAAAAGATGCACATTCTGGTAAATATAGACATGCTTTTTACTTCTTCTATATTGATAGAGCATAAGTAGTACTTTGTTTGCCCCTAACATGAAATTAAGACAAAATATTCCTGTATGGGATAATGAAAATGATATAAGCTTAATTTTTTTTTTTTATACTAAATCGTAATGAGGTTTTTCAAGAACACTACACCATTTAGTTCAGTCAGGTATTTTCATTTTGCATTAGGGTCAAACTACTTTTAGGTAAGTGGTTCTGTGAAAAAGTTTTCTCAAGGTTGTAAAATAATGCATTTATATAGTCATGTAATCTTAAAAGTCCTGGTCGTCAAAGATTTTATCTTACCACTTACAAAAAAAAAAAGATAATCATAAATAATAGTTTATTTACCCATGTCATACTTTTTCAGAAATATAAAAATAAAAAAAAAGGGTTTTAAACACAGCACTTCTATTAAAGGGCAATAAAAAGTAGAAAATAAATATTCAAAAAGATCTCTTTGTAATCTTGTTTTTTACTGCTTTTGGGGGTAAAGCCTTTTTTTTTTATGGAGTTTCAGTCACAAATGTATCACCAAATTTTTGTAGAAGGAAAATGATTTCTGAAAAGGGTGATTAAGGCAATGCTAATTTACAATCCATTGCAAAGTGTTTTTTATAATTGATTAATATACATACACTTATTGGTATAATCTTAGCATTAACATTTATTTTATTATTTTTTTTTTTTTTTAATATGTATTTTTATATATATATTAAAAGAAAATGTATTAATTATGACTAATTGATAAACTAATTGGTTGTTTTTTCATTTGATCCATGTGTTGTCATGGAGGAGCATGCATGTAAATTTTGATGACGATTGGATGAGTAGATTGTTGAAAAATTGATAGCAAAAAACCATGAAAGGTACAGAGGGTGTTAATATAAGTGTAACAAAAATGTTTAAACCTAAAATGTCACCATATATGTATTGTACTTTTTTCTCAGTTCTTGATGTTGTTTGGCAATCAACGCACACATTCATTGCTGCTTACCTGCCGGTTGGTGCTCAGCCTTCAGAACAGCCCTCTGTTATATTAACTTCAGCAAATGTAAGTCATTAGAGATGATTAGACAAACCGCTGAAACTATTTCAAAGTTTTTAAAATTTTAAGCTCATATAATATTTTATAAAAAAATAATAATAATTTATATACTGTATGTGAGTATTTCTAATGACCCTCTAAGAATCACTGTTATAAACATATGCAATGGAATATAGCATTCAATAGGGTAAGGAGTAATTTTTGTTATGTTACATGAAGTGTTGCATTGGTGATGATTTGATGACACCATTGCATTTATTGTGCTTGAGTGTAATCACCTGTTACTTTTGCTCCCTCTGGAAGAGTGCTGATGTGTTTTTCAAACTATAAATGTATAATGTATGTACATATTTTTTACATTATTAAATAAGGTAAAAAAGGACAATTTGATTAATGCTACACTTTTTTTTAATTTCATAATAAAATGTTATATTATATTAAGAAAACTTCAATGCCGCTAATATCTTGAAATAGATGCAAAGGCAATTTACTAAAATACTGTTTGTTTTTTACAATTAGGCATACATAATATATGCACATAGATTTAAACTAAACTATTTTTTAACTCTTTATCTCCATAATTATTTTCCACGTTCTGACAATTGTTCATTTTTCACATTTGAATATTCTACCCTGTTATCATTAAACTTCAGTAACATTTTTGTTTGTAGTTAGAAAATGTTTGACTTTTGGTCTAGAGTTTAGTAGAATGCATGCTCCTTTTATATAACACAAATTAAAGTTTATAAAAACACAAATTAATTTATGGAATCAAATCAATGAGAGAAAGAGTTGAGTCAATTTAAGAGAAGGCATGTACTCAATAGCCTTGTGATGTTAGTTACCAAAACAATTAGAGAGAAAAAAGGTCACTATAGATGTTTCCATATTGTTCTTCAACAAATAATAATTATGGTTGTATTCTTGTTATCTAGTTTCATTATTTGACCACACATCATTAAGCTACAAATGTGTTCATATTCTGAATAATTGAGCATAGGATTGAAAGTTTTTAAGTTAGAAATTTTAAAATGTGTTCAATAAAAATAATGAATCTAATCATTGAGGGTCTCAAGTAGTTTGAACTTGTTTTACTTTTGTCTCATGTCTCAGAAAGATCAAGTTCTCCATATCAATTTCTATGATGTGTGTTTTGGGAATGGGGAAGAAAGACAACCTCATTACTTTTTTCATCAAGTTTTGAAATGGTAAGTTGCTTTCTAAATTCATTTACACGAGTAGATGGTAAGTTGCTTTCTAAATTTCACATGAGTAGATGGTAAGTTGCTTTCTAAATTCATTCACACGAGTAGATGGTAAGTTGCTTTCTAAATTCATTCACACGAGTAGATGGTAAGTTGCTTTCTAAATTTCACATGAGTAGATCAGCATCCTTGAACTTTAGTTAGGCTGAACACAACTTCAAAAATACTTTCAGCATTTACAGAGACTAGTAACTATACAATATATCCATGTTGTTACTTTCAAAGTTAATAGCTACTTTTTTACTTTCCTAAAAGCAAAAACTTACATTTTTTATATGAACTATTTAAGCATTTTTTTAAAAATAAAAATATAAACATTTTTACAACTATTCACTATTAATAGTAAAAAAAAAAACGGGAGGTTTCTTTCAATGAAGGAGGTAATGTTTCCATACATTTTATGTAAACGGTTTTATTTTTTGTTCTAAAATAGTGTTATAAAAAAATATTTGTATTATTAGGTTTACATTGAACCATGTTTTCACTGAATACATATTGTAATGTTTCTCCCTATTCAGGCTTTTTGCAACTGCACTACACAACTCTACCAACTCTAGGAACTTGACAACTCAGGGCTAACAAAAAAAAAAAAAGTAAAACTTCAATGTCCAATAAATCACAGCCAAAACTGTACAATTAATTTTCATTCCTGGAAGGTCTCTGTACCTTGTTCAAATAGTACCATACTGAATTGTAAATCAGGAAGTTGTGACTGACTCGACTCTGATACCTCCATTCTTTATATAGGGTCCCTAATGGCCTTCCAGAACTGGACTGAACATCACTCGATCCTTCTTGGTAGTCACCTGACTATATCTGATGTGACTGGTCTGAGTAATGTTTACTTTAGATGTTTCTTGAAACTTGCCCACTCGTCACGATTGACCGCTTATCCTACTCTGGCTTGTGGCAATTTGTGTCAGCTGGCTACACACACACACACACACACACAACTACCCCTATCCGCATCACCACCATAGATATAACAATATGATAAGAATTATAACATAGATAAATCTCCATACTCTGTGGTATCATTCTATCAGCTGGCCTAACATAACAATAATATTATTGTTTCCACACTATCTATCTTTGTAATCTTGTGAAACTCATTTTCTATACAGTTAATGTTGAATGTCTGCATCTTATTCGAGACCTAACTATTGGTGATAATATCATTAAAAATTTGTTTTCTTTTAGGGAAATGGTTCTCATTGCATCCAGCAATTCAACAGAAGCAACAGTCATTGGTAAAAATTTAGATGACAAGGTAATTATTTGATAACTATGTTTTTTATTTTATATCCCTGTTACGGAGATGATTTAAAAGAATCTTGCTGTTTAGCAGGATATCCTCAGCAAATTAGTGCCAGTTTATTATCTAAAGCAAATTAGTGCCAGTTTATTATCTAAAGCAAATTAGTGCCAGTTTATTATCTAAAGCAAATTAGTGCCAGTTTATTATCTAAAGCAAATTAGTGCCAGTTTATTATCTAAAGCAAATTAGTGCCAGTTAATTATCTAAAGCAAATTAGTGCCAGTTTATTATCTAAAGCAAATTAGTGCCAGTTTATTATCTAAAGCAAATTAGTGCCAGTTTATTATCTAAAGCAAATTAGTGCCAGTTTATTATTACAATGAGTTCAAATGAATGTATCTTTTGACAGACCAGCTGGGAACACTGGAACTTAGAGGATTGTTCTAGAGCACAATTGCCTTTAACAGCAGATCAGAATGACTCATTCCCTGTTGGCCTTGCAGTGGACTACTCCCCCATGAAACAAATTATGCTCAGTAAGTTTAGAAACATTTTAGTAGCAGCAATATATTTGGTTTCATTGAAGTCTTGGCATAAAATTATTTGCATCACATGATATGTTTATCTTTTCAGCATGATAATTCATTTAGCACTTTTGATCCAAAATCTTTTAAATTTACTAATGTTTCATAGGAGTTGTTTGTTGGACTAAAGGTAGTAAGGATACAAAACTGTATATTTAAAGATTAAAATGGGTTGACTTATTTTCTGACAGGTGACAACAAATGTCTCCCACCATGTCCAGTCATGTATCTGCTGACCACTGATGGCATACTTCTGGGCTATTATTTACACTATAGCCATAAAGATGCTGCACCTGCAACAACACCGGCACATGCTCTAAGTTCAGTTGGTGCAAGGAAAGGGGGTATGATATGGTGCTGTGTTTAATGTCCAGTTTAAAAAATTTATCAACTGATGTAACTATTAATCATTATTTATTTGATATTAATGTAACAATGGTTTTTTACTTTGATATTTTGTGACCAATACTTTATTTATTAACTTGTTCAGTGCCTGGGACATTCACTGCTGTTTCACCACCTAAACAGCCTGCCCAAGATACTTCAAACTCTGCTCTGTTAGCCACTCCTCTCAATGTCTTTGGAGTCAACAAGCCCACAGCAACACCAGCTCCCAGCATCTTTGGTGCCCCTGCTGCCAGTCCCTTTGGAGCTCCAACCCCAACACAGAGTATCTTTGGAGGCAGAACCCCAACTTCAGGTATATTTGGAGCGCCTGCTACGACATCAAATGTTTTTACAGCACCAACACCAACTGCAAGTATATTTGGAACACCAACATCAACGTTAGGCTTATTTGGAGCATCCGCCTCCACATCAAGTGTTTTTACAGCACCCACGCCAACTTCAAGCATTTTTGGAAAATCAGCAACACCAGCATCTACTTTATCTACCCCGAATGTCTTTGGGGTGGCGGCTCCAGTTGCCACCTCAGCACCTGGTAGCACTGGTGCTGGAGCAACTCCTAGCCTGTTTGGTTCTGCTGTTCCTACTGCAACTTCAACTCCTGCTGTGTTTGGTTCAGTGTCACCTGCAACATCCACAAATGTATTTTCAACAACGACAACTACTTCAGCCTTCTCATTTTCAGGACTAGGGACAAAGACTACAAGTGAGTTGTTACTGTTACTATTTATTTTTACTACTTGAGCTATTGTGTACCAGTGACACCTCACTGCTGTGCGACCTTTAGTGGAGACTCTGCAAAGTCTATTCTTTTATTTTTTCTTCTCCATCTTTTTCTGTTACCTTTTTTTCTTCCTTGATTATGTCTTTTGGAACAGTTTCTGTAAAGCTAACTATTAGCACACAACTTAGCTTCCTAAGACTGGCTAATGGGGAGCTAAATACAAAAGTTGGCAGGGATATTTTTTCAGACATTTTCATCTGTGGTTGGTGGTTGAGCAGACTTGCTTCCATGTCTTATCTGATCCAATGGAAATCATCATCATCTTTCCTTTGCGTTTCTTCAGTTGTTCTCCATGTTTCATAATCTAGTTGAAATAGAATGACTTAGTTATAACTATATATCTGTGTGTAGGCAAGATATACATTTATTTTGAAGCGTATGTCACCAGAACTTCATGGATGGATGAATGCAAAGTGAAAACGAATTATCCTTTATGTTTATTTTTTTTTTGTCTCTGCCATTTTCAAACTGAAAAATAGACTACTGTTGTCTAGTGCTATGTATATACGATAGTTGCCATTGATATATTTAATAATTTTAATATTTTTACTCATATTACATTTGTGAGAATCAAATTAACCCTTTCTCTTCTAATCGACAATATCATTGTTGATTTGATCCTGCTATTTCTGTCACATGGACAATACTAGTTTTAATGCTTTAAAAGTCTTTTTTTTTTTTTCTTTTTTTTTTTTTTTTTTTTGCCAAACTGTTTTTCAAAATTTAATCTTGAATTTTTTTTTAACAAGTTTTTTTTTTTTTTTAAACAAAAACAATGTTTTAAAAGTGGGGGGCTTTAATAGTCTCAATATATTTTAGATTGATGGTTAATATAGTAATGACAATGGATAATGAGTTGTAGACAGTCCTGTTATAAAATGTGTTTTTTAATATGTTATGTATGAAGTTTAGTGAAAATATGGGTATATATATTTTTTTATAATTTTTGGATCATAATATATTTCCTAGATCTAGTCTAGAGATAGAGGTTATCAGCTTGTCCACAGTTGGTTAGTTTTCATTTTTCAAAAAGTAGTGACGTAATTAGTACAGTTTTCAATTTCATGTGTTTTACATGTGCTATATATGTAAAGTTTTGTAAAAAAAAAAAAAATACTCTTTTTTTTTTTTTCTATTTGGATCATAAAATACTACTTAGATCTTTTCTAGACCCAATGTCTGTAAGTTTTTTTTATTCTCCTTAATAAAAAAGTAAAGTTCCTCTTTCTTCTATAGGGCAGATAAAGTTAAGGTCATCTGTTTTTTTGGCCAACGGTTAATGAGCAGGGTGTCATGTGGCCAGCTCAACAACCATGACCTTTCCCCAACTAAAGTCAGGTACCCATTAGAGTTGGATGGACCCAGGGTCACCCTAAAAATCCAGAAAATTCAAAATCCCAGTCTTCACTGAAGCCAAGCACTTAACCACAGCGCACCTGAAATCATCTTCATATACTACAATCAGATTAAGTTTTGGTTTTATAAGCATTCAATTGTGAAAGGTTTTAAGGGTATGCATTCCCCTTTAATTTTATATCAAATATAACATTCTAATAAACAAAAACATTAGAGCTATTGAAGTTTAATCAAAACAAAGGGTAAAATGAATAATTCCTTCCAAAGTGAAAAATAAATACTTAGAGAAAAAGTTAATGGTTGTAGCTTAGTGTCCAAACTTATTATTTGTACTTTCAATGAGTTAAATTCAGAAAAGGACATGTTTAGTACATATGAAATGGACCTATTGTAAATTTTTATTTCATCTCTTATTTTTGTACAGCAACTCCTAATTCAGCTTTCACTGGACGTTCTTTTGCTTTGCCACCCTCTGCACCTGCTACAGTGTCATCTAAAGGGGATTCTATAGTAAGTCATTTTGGTCATGATCAACCCATACTAGCTTTTATTATTCTCTGGTAGTACTGGTGTCTTTGACTTCAATCCAAACCAATTCATATTTGTCATCACAGTGTCTAATTAAGAGAAAATATGCAGACTTCCAAACAGTGTTTCATCTACTTTGTTACAAATTTTCCTGTTATTTTTTTAAATTGCTTTTCTATAGTTATATGGTGCATCTTTCATTTGTATAGCATGCTCAATGTGCTTGGTCCAATCTCTTTTGTGGTCATGTGAGGGGAGGGAATGTATGGGATAGAGGTTTCTGTTCTGCCTTTAGGTTGTCAGCGAACACAGCTCACAACTCAGATCCAGTTGATATGTAACAAATACATTTGTGTTTGAATTCTCATGTGATGATGGACCTCTGCAGTGATATAGATGTGTCCTACCTGGATACTAGCTTGAAACAAAACTGTGTGATTGTAGTAACCTAATAAAACACTACAAGAAGACATGTCTTGATCCCAGGCTTTATTGAACAAGAATGACAAAACAGTTCACAATAACACAGTATACATACATAAGTTGACCTGGACACCAAGACATTTTGACACACTAGAACAAATCAGTTCACAACACACAAGAAACATAAATACATAACAGTGATGATGGACCTCTGTAGTGATATAGATGTGTCCTAACTGAATACGGTTCCATGACAATTCATTCACTGACATTTTGTTCACCGACAAATCATTCACAACTTTTTTCATTTTCCTGACATTTTGTTCACCCTACAGAATAATTTTAAAATAATTTTTTCTTGTGTTCCCGCTTCTGTTGATACTTTGGGTCAACTTCTCATTTGCAAGCTCATTAGCATCAATCAAAGCAGCCTCAGTATGTCTTTCACCAATCACACAATTTTTCAAATGATGTCAGCCCTGCTGCTATTATCTTACTTTGAAGTTCACTGCAAGTAAAATTGACTTGAAACAGTAAAGAGTGCCAATAAGATAGTGCAACCAAAAACCTTTAGTTTCTCATTTGGCATGCATTCTAGGCACTGTGGCTGAGCGGTAAAGCGCTTGACTTCCCAACCGAGGTCCCAGGTTTGAATCCTGGTGAAGACTGGGATTTTTAACTGGGATATTTCTGTCCCTCTGAGTCCACCCAGCTCTAATGGGTACCCGACATTAGTTGGGGAAAAGTAAAGGTATGACACCCTCATAACCCTGGGCCAAAGAAACAGATGACCTTTACATCATCTGCCCTATAGATCGCAAGGTCTGAAAGGGGAACTTTACTTTTCTTTTCTCATTTTGCTTACTAAGGATTGAGACTCATTTTTTTCCTTGAATATCTGTGCTTCCTGCTAGTTCTTCTAAAGCTTCACACACTTCTGTAGCTTGGAGTCTTACAACATTTAACTTTCCATTCTAAATTCCCATCTAATAATGGTTTAAGAGACGCCTTTCACATTCTTTTTAAAAACAGTCCATCTTTTTGTAGGTGAATCAAAAAAATATGTATATTTGCTGCAGGGTTCCTAAAAATTTCATGGCAATTTGAATACATTTTAGAAATATCTCCAAGAACAAGATTAAAATTATAACGCTCATGAAATATATTTATGGTGTTAATTAATTAAAGTTACCATAAATCTTATGGATCCATATAAGTCTTACATTTTTAACAGCCCTTGATAAGAGCCATGACTAAAAAAAAGTAAATTGTGGGACCCTATCAGGAGCAATCAGTAAAATCAACCTAAGACCAGCCCTGCACAGGAACTAGTGTTGCTTTAAATTGAATGCTTTAAATAAATAGACTTATATTTTTTACTACCATTGAGCACATATATAGGCTTTAGCATAAACTTACCATTACTATTCAATTTTAGTCAGTATTTGGCCAGCAGAAAGCTACACCACAATCCCAGCCAGTTTTTGGATCCCTACAGCCATCTTCTGCTTCTGTGACACCAGTTTCTTCAATGAAGGCCACTGGTGTTGATGTAGGTCAAGGCACTCTCAAAAATGAAGGTTAGTCATTCATTGGCCATAATATTTTGAAAAAAAAAAAGACAGATTTTGTCCTTTTGACATTTTGACATTCTAATACTTATTTTTTAAATAAAAAAAAAACAACATATGTATGTCCGTTCCAGCAGCGTCAACATCCAGTTTGTTTGGCGCTCATCAAGCTCCATCTGCCTTCACTTTGAAAACACAGCAGCCTGGTGGTTCAATCAGTCAAGGACAGAGCAAATCACCTCTTCAGACTACAAGTTAGTGATTGATTGTCTTTTTTAATTGAATATATAATTTTTGTGACTGTTTATTGTAGTTTAGTGTATTTTTTCTTCTTCAAAGTGAAGTTGTCATTGTAAAATATATTTAATATTTTTCACTACTAAAGGCTATTTAATAGTCCTTTAAAACTATGGCCCATCTACACTATTTCACCTATTTCTTAGCCTTTTGAGTCATTAGGGCACCAAACATGATCTATAAACCGTTGTTCTCCATTCCTCTCTGTCTATGGCTACTGTACTGTAAATTCAATTGCACCTTCCCTCTAGACCTTTACTGTTAAGGCCTGGAATCATCCAGAGCTGGAGACATTCTTCCTCATTGTCTTGTGCAATTACCATTATAATGTCTGTAGTGCTTCTTGTACTAGTTCAGCACATCTTCTTTAAAGCACTCACTCTGACTGAAAGTTTGACACATCTTGTATAAAGTTCTTACTCTTGTTAGTAGTTCAACACATCCTGTTTCAAGTAATCATCTTGATAGTACAAAGGTTGATAAGTAAGGACAAAATACTTAAAAATTTAGAGTATATTAAAACTCCAAATTTAATATGTAGTTTCATTTCTTTAATCCATCTTTCTTCAGCTCCACCAGCTCAGCCGCTAACTAAAGTCATGACCCAGCCACAAAAACAGAATAGTACAAACTTAGCAGGTAATTGTAATGTCTTAGATAATTGTAATGTCTGAGGTAATTGTAATGTCTGAGGTAATCGTAATGTCTGAGATAATTGTAATGTCTCAGGTAATTATAATGTCTGAGATACTTGTAAAGTCTGAGGTAATTGTAATGTCTGAGATAATTGTAAAGTCTGGGGTAATTGTAATGTCTTGACTTGTAGCATTATCCCCACTCATGTTCAAAACAAATTTTCAAATCAGTTTGTCAGGATTTGCTCATGTTGTTATTAGTTTATTATGCATGTGTCTCTGTGTTTGTATTATATTATACTGTTTAGTTGTACCTGTGTAGACCAATGGATTAAAATGTTATTAGGATACTAATTGTCCATTTTCAAAACTAGTTATTGAAAAAAATGTATGAATATGATCATAGGATTACACCTGGCAGAACACCAAGTAAAGGCAGACAACACACAACATAGTAGATGATGATTTTAACAGGCCATATAAAATTTAAGATATTTATGAATATATCTACACAATGATAAACATAAATATAACAGGTCTGAGAGAATTCAATGTAAATGTCAGGAAACAAATGATAGATAGTTCAGATATTTTATGACTTAATGTCTAAACTATTTTAGCATTTTTTGTTCTGAAATGGTTACCCTAAAAAAACTGGTTATGAAAATGTGTACAGGAAATAGGATTATATGGACTAACTAATTGTGGTAAGCTAATTGTTTAGTCTTTCCAAGTTTTAAATGACTCAATTTTGATGTATTTTAACTGCAAATTTTAAAACGTCGATTTTTTGTTCTCATTAGTCTCCCAATCAACTAATGTGGAAGCAGCTCTGGACAGCTCTTTTACTCAGAATATACAGGATGAAGTAAGTTTTTTTTTTTTTTTAATTATTATATTTTGTTGTCCCAACTATTTTTTGTATGCTTACACTCTGTTGATTTTATTTTCAAACATAATTCTCTATAAATGTATATCCCCACAAGATTGCAGACTTTGAGAAGGAGCTTGATGAACTGAGAGCTCGTTCAAAGCAAAGATTTGATAGTGTTGGAACACCTAAAGAGAAGGAAACACTGATTCAAGAAACTGAAAGATTGATTCACTTTTTTAAGGAGATTAATATAACTACAAAGGTTTGTGTGTTTCTTTCAAGTGGCGAATGTTTGTTAATGTCACTTTTATACTTACATGCATTAGGTTTTTATATCTCTATTTAGATGTTAACATGAGAAAAACCACTCTATGTCCCACTGTTAAGATGTATTTAATATCTACTATGTTTAGGATTTAATGCATTTCATTTTGTTACCTCTCTGAAATCTATATTCACTGTTCTTGGCTAGCTCCTTTATGGTTTTGAACAAAAGATTAGTACATTTTTTAATATTAAGAAACATATTTATGATTTTCATTAATTGATAAATGCTTACTTAATTCTAGCAATTTAAGCTGGTTATCTTAAAATAGAAAGTTATTTGCTAGCCATGGCTGTGTAATCATTTAACCACTTCTAGCTGGTTCACCACTGAATTATGCCATTTCATTTTCTTCCAGCATCAAGCAAATAGCCAGAGTTGTATTAATGTTACTCAATTTACTAATTTAATTGTCAGTTTTCTTTGCATTTTTTCCACTATTTTTCTGGTATAAAATACAGGAACAACTGAGAGAAGCCCAGGAACAGAAGAATTGCTGCTACAACTTATTTGCTACCATTGAGAACTGTAAAATGCAACATGAGCTCTCAAATGATCCTCACCACAATAAGTTACTACAGGTAACACAAGACAGCTGACCATCTAATAAGTTGCTGGTGGACTTCTTTAAGTTGGAAACTAAGTGATGTCCTGAGGCTTATTACTAAAAATAGGACACACACCTTTAAACTATTACTTACAGAATAAATCCTACACATCCACCCACCCACCCCTCTTTAAACACTGTGCCCACCTTTATGAAACGGTGAATCATATCCTCTAGGCAGACCCTTTTACCAACATAACCAACTCTCTGTATAGCAGTGCTGAAAAAAAAAAAAACTGCATTATATTTACTTTGCACAGTCTTCAAAATAACCAGCAAAACACTGGCTAGAAAAAGAAGAATATAAATATGTATTATAAACTAGGAATAATTAGGAAAGGTTTTTTTACTACTGACATTGATTTCAATTTATCAATGCAATGTCTTTTAGTTACCATATAATAATTACAGCTAAAGTTATTGAATATAAACAAAAATGTGTGGCTAAACCTTGAGTGGGCTTGAGTTCAAATCCATACTCAATTTGTATTTACTGAAGGCAGCAGGGAAACCTCCAGGATACTCCCTACTGGCCGCTGGTCCACAAAACAAGAGATTGGACCACAACGCACTGACAATGTTATAAGCATGAAAGCAATTCCAAATAAAATAAAAGTCTACATTACATAAGACAAAATATAACAAGTACTTTTTTGTTTATTCACATGATGCTTTTGATGCATCAGAAAATTACATGCCCCATCATGGGTGTAGCCAGGATTTTTTTCAGGGGTGGTTTTGGGGGGAACCCCACCCCCCCAGCCACAAAAAAATGTGTGTGTGTACACACTTTATTACATTCTGACCCTTTATTCTTTCGGAAGACGTTTATTGTACCCTAGAATAGGTTCTTTCTGGAGTTAGTGGAAAAATTGTAGACTCCCTGCCATTGCCTTCAAGGGTATCTGGGGGAGCTCTGTGATTTCTCCCAGCGCGTGGCGGAGCCCCACTGCTAAGCATTATATCCGGTATTGAAAGCCAACAAAATGCATATTCTGAGGTATCTACAGTGCATTATCCTGCTATTAAAAAGTTTTATTTCAAAAACCTTATGTGCTATTCTTACTTAGATCCTCCCGCGTCGTTCAGCTCATTGGGCGGAAAGCTGCTTCCACAAAAATCTGTCACTGGCAATGTCTGAAGCCACTTCCCACCTGCTCTGAGGACCTACATGAACGTGTGGTGCCAAGTTGTATTAGGATGTCCCTGTTTGCGCTTTCCTCATATTGGCCTACATGTTATTATTATGCGTAATTCATTTTGTCAGAGAATATGTCCCGCAAACCTGATGCGACGCTCTGTCACAACCTTACTGAGGGGGTCGACTCGCAGTTCGGCAAAGGATTTCCTTGATTGAGACCCGATCTCTATAACTGACTCCTAAAATCCGTCTTAACCAATTTTGTTGAGCCACATTTAGTCTTTTTCAATTTTGGCAGATGACTATTCACTGCACTTTATTAATGGAGCCCAGCCACTGGTAGAAATTTGTAACCTCTCTTGGCTACGCTCTTGGAGTTAGGTGACTATAGTTTGTTTTAGTTTTTATATCGAAAAGGGAAGTTTCATCGTCAAAATCATTTTTTGAGGTGTTTTAAACTAAAAAATTAGTGGATTTTTATTTTTAAAATTAAAAACTCCCATAGCTACTCTCATAGAATTTGATGACGGTAGTTTGCTTTAGAATAAAATTGAAGAGAGAGGTTTTCAATCTCAAAACTCTCTGTAATGGGTTATTTAAAGTCAAAACCATCAGGAGGGGTTTTAAACTTTAAAAAAAAGCCCTCTGAAGAAGGGGGGGTTTAAACTCAAAACCCCCCTTGGCTTTGCTACGCTCATAGAATTTTGAGTATGTAATTTGCTTTTTTTTTGATATTGAAGAGGTATTTTTTAGCATCAAACCCTGCTGATGGGAGGTTTAAACTCTTAACCCCTTTGGCTACTCTCATAGATTTATGAGTGTGCAATTTGATTTTTTTCATATTAAAGAGGTATTTTTTAGGCTCTAAACCCTGCTGGAGTGGGTTTTAAACACAAAACCCCTCTTGGCTACGCTCATAGATTTTTGAATGAGTAATTTGCTTTTTTTTATATTGAAGAGGTATTTTTTAGCATCAAACCCCGCTGAAAAGGGGGGGGGGGGTAAACTCTAACCCCTTTGGCTATGCTCATAGATTTTTGAGTGTGCAATTTGCTTATTAGCGGCCCCCAAAAGGGGAAAAGACGCTATTAGTTTTGTGTGGAATGTCTGTCTGTCCGTCCATCCCGTTTAGATCTCATAAACTAGAAAAGATGAAAAGTGAAAATCTGATACCATAATATTTTAGACCATTCAAAGTTCTGATGCAACGGCTACTTTTTAATTTATTTTATCATTTTTCTGAAAGCAAAAAAATCTAATTTTTTATATCACTTATGCAAGCAGTTTTTTCATAAAAATACACCACTTCTACATTTATGCACAAAATAAAGTTTTCTTTTTTTTAAAGAGAAAAAATCTATTTAGTATGCATATAAGTCGGACATAATTTAAAACAACAATTAATAAGTTGTTTTTCATATTATCGCGTGAACTGCAGTACTGCATGTGGAAATTTTTAATTTTTTTTTACAGAAATTTTTTTTCTAGAGGATTTGAATAAGAGATTGACCCTTTACAAAACAATTAGATCAATTGGATATTCATAAGAAGGCATCAGTTAGGCCAGGTTCACATTTAACTTCACACATTCACTTTCACCTATCCTTTGGTCTGCTGTACCGCTGGGGCACCACACAAGATCTGTCAACCTTCTTTCTCCATTCTTCTCTGTCATTTTTCTTTGATAGAATTTCATTCTGATGTTCTTTCTCAAAATATTGAAACCTGGCTTTTTACCTGCCTGGGTGGACCACTTCGGGGACCAATTTTGAGTATGTGTTTCCACACAAGATCTGTCAACCTTCTTTCTCCATTCTTCTCTGTCATTTTTCTTTGATAGAATTTCATTCTGATGTTCTTTCTGAAAATATTGAAACCTGGCTTTTTACCTACCTGGGTGGACCACTTCGGGGGCCGATTTTGAGTTTGTGTTTCCACACAAACTGTCTTTGTAACATTGTTTTATATTGAAGAGGTATTTTTTTGCTTCTAACCCCGCTGAAGAGGGGTTTTTAATTCAAAACCCCTTTTGGCTAAGCACATAGATTTTTTAGTGTGTAATTTGCTTTTTTTGTATTGAAGAGGTATTTTTTTTTCTTCGAATCTTGAAACTCAAAACCCCTTTGGCTACGCTCATATAATTTTGAGTGTGTAATTTGCTTTTTTTTTTATATTGAAGACGTGGTTTTTAGCTCTAAACCCCGCTGGAGGGGGTTTTAAACACAAAACCCTCTTGGCTATGCTCATAGAATCTGGTGACTGATGTATGGATAGTTTTATCGTAAATTTCGCAGGGGGTTTTGAAATCGAAATCTTCCTTAGCTATGCTCTTGGAATTTGGGAATTGTTTGCATTTTTTTTTGGTTTGGTTATAAACACAAAATCCTCTAGGCTATGTTCATAGAATCTGGTGACTGATGTATGGATAGTTTTATCGTAAATTTTGGAGGGGCTTTGAAATCGAAATCTTCCTTAGCTATGCTCTTGGAATTTGGGAATTGTCGTTTGCATTTTTTTTTTTTTTTGGTTTGGTTTTATAGAAGTGGGGGATTGGACTGCTAAACCCCCCTGGAAGGGGGTTTTAAACTCAAAACCCCCATTAGCTGCGCTGGGGCAAGTGATGGTTTAGTGTTAAAATCTCACTTAAAATAAACAAAATCAAAGCAAAAAATCAGTCACTAAATTCCGATCTCCCCCCCCCCCCACCCCCCTTGTGGGAAATGAATCCCCCCCCCTCCCCCGGCTACGCCCATGTGTCCCATTATATCTTTTGTTTTCTTTTCAAGTCAAATTGTAGTTTAGAACTTAAGGAATATTATCATTAAGTTTCTGTTGTTTCACTGTTGTTCATTTCTTTCAACCATTTTTGTAATAGAACTTGCCATGTTATTATTTAGACTTAATTTGAAAGAATGGCTATGAAACTTGTAACATATTCTTCTTGTCCAACCTACAGAGTAAGAAGTTAGACCCAGCTGGTATGCAAAAGTTGAAGACGTTGCAGCAGATGTCACAAGCTATAGAGTTCAGCTTGGAGGAAGTGGATCATGTGCTGGATGCCAAGTGGCAGGAACATTTGAACAACAAGAAAAAAGAAGAAAGGTTTTATAAGTTGTTTTTTTTTATTGGTTGTTGTGTATCATTGGTATATATATTCTGTTTTACCTAGGTACACTATAGACTCAGGCATTATATGAACAAAGTGATAGTTAACACTTTGTTAAAATGATATATTGAGGAATCCTAAACACCTAGCCCAATAACTCATGTATCAAAATCCTGGGTTATAAAATTAAAATACAAAAGTTATTTATAATACAAGACAATAAAACAATATGTTTACTTTCAAAAATGATACTTTCAATACATTAAAACAGAGAAAATGGCCTCATAAGCTCTCCGTTTCTTTGTGTGGCCTTATACAATGCAGTACTTTCACAAGATATATATATATAGTTATATATAAAATGGACTTAAAAATTAGAAAAATATGCTTGCTAACTGTGTATAATGTCTTTTAATCCATGTCTTTTAATTCACATTTATACTGTATTGTAAATTTACATTTCATTTTTGTACACTTTCCATTGAGGAATAACAAGATTTAGCAATTTCTAGAACGAATTTTGCAAATATATAGATTAAAAATTTTGTTATTCTCTTTTTACATTACATTTCACCACTAGCCTACTAGTTGCTAAGTCAGCGGATACGAATGTTTTGTTTTCCTATCTTCAAATATTTCTTAGTTAAGACTCCTATTTCTGATAAGTTTGATTACTGAGATAATTGGGTCAATAATATGTTTAATAATCAGCCTAACTTTGCACAAACTTTCCCGTTTAAAGCTTATGGTTGGGATATTGCTCTTTAAATGATTAAAAACCTTTTTTCTCAAAGCACGGGCTTTTGATCAGTTGCTACATTTGCCTTTTGGTTTCAAGCCAATCGACACTTTTTACACAGTTCTTTATAGCATTGAATAAATACTGGCCTGACTTTGTGTCTTTGACTGAATGTTTCCAAATATTGCCAATAAGAATAATCTTTATTTACTTTAAACTTTTTAGAATGACATGTAGAGACAATGTTTCTTTTTAGCCTCTTCATCATAAGTGATAAGAAACAGAAATTTCAATAATTTATTATATAAATAATATATAATTATTTTAAATATATTTGCATTTTTTTGTGTATGTATAATCGGTAAGCATACCTAATTTCTGTAAGTGTCAGTGGGCTGCATAAAACACTCAGGTGGGCACATGGGGCCCGCGAGCGTAATTTGCCCACCCCTGGTTTAGATAAATATCTTAAACATATATATATATAATTCTCTTCTTCCCTCAACAGTTTAAACGAGTAGTAAGGGGTAAAGGAAAGATCACTCTCTGGATAGTCCATGAGAAAACAGGGGGGGGGGGGGGGGAGAACACGTAGGCACAAAATAGCAGGGCAGGACCGTTGCAATATCACTTTTCTACTTTATTTCTACCTCACAGTAAAAAAAAGGGGGGGGGGGAGTAATCTACTCTGTAGTAACTATCGAAGCGACAGAGCACACTTAATTTAAGAGTGGAAAAAAAAGACAATTTTCGTCTGTATATTTCAGGAGATTGGTATGAGTTTTCAAAAGATTTTAATAATTTCCGGATATTTCCAGGACTTTTCGTATATTTTGCAATTTCAGGAGATTTCCAGGACCTCCTGTTAAATCGACAGGAGGCCGCGGGAAATCTGTTATAAGTTATAAAATGTTTAATTTAATAATTTATACACCTAAAATTAGCACAGGTCCTATAAAGTGCTGGGCCCACTGTGGTTGCATAGGTGCAGTGGCCTAAGGTTGGCCCTGCTAAATAGCGGCGTATGCTACGCCACTGGTCGACTAGTTATTTTTATTTGATCTTTTCTGTACAGATTACTTACTCCAACTGGAGATTCCATCTACAAGGCCATCAAAAACAATAACACACTGATCATGTGCAACTGGGATAAACTCAAGAAACTGGAAGAACAGTTCATGAATCTCAAGATGTACAGCAAGGCCTCCAACAGGGACATTCAGTCACTCAAACAGACTGTGTTGAACGGGTAAGCTACTGTGGTATTGGTTGAGAAAAAACATTAGCGTCACTTATTTAGTCGTGCTTTCTCAGCTTTCGTTTACATTGCGTGGCTTGTTTTTTGTTTTTTTTAAATGCATTGATAGAGTTACTGTGCTGATCAGAGGGCATATGACATTGATCTGTGAACAAAGGCTAGGTATATGCCATACAAACCTTGACTCAACACAATTTATTTTTTAAATATTTGATTAGGGCTCTTTTTTTCCAGTGTCCCTTCATTAATCATGTATTTTTTCCACTTCTTCCACTGGTTTAGGGGCTAGTCAAAAAAAAAAGGATCTTTTGGTGCTATTAAACATTTGGAAAAAATCTTTCCATCAATTTGGGACAATCGAATGCAGGTTATTTCATATGCGAAAAGGGTTTAATTGTTCTAAGTACATGGTTGTAAAAATAGGCTAAAATATATTTCTGTTAAAATCTCCCTAGCACTGGAGAATTAATGAGTGAATCAGTCAGATATATATATATATACATAAAAACAACACAACTTTTGAACAGAAAACCTTTGTGTGCCTAAAACACTTGCAAAAATAAGACTGGAGAACGTTTTTTATTGTTTTAAAAATATCTAAAGGTTGTACATCTGGTATGTTGTTAAGGTGGGGCTTACATTAAAAAAAAATAATTAATTACCATGTAAGATATACTTTAAAATAATATGCTTGCACATTTAAACATACAATTTGATTATGTGTATTTTTTTTTTAGTGACAATCAATCTTCAAGTCAGCCTTCTCCCAACTTGACTTCTGCTGTGGCCAATGGAATGACACCTGAAAAAATAGCAAGACTTAGAGACTTTCTTTCCCAAAGAAAAGTTCCTAGGGTGAAATCAACAACTCCAAGTAAGTCTAAAGGTTTGATTCACATGTGGAGATACAATGTTCTTTGCAATAATTTAGAAACATTTAAAATGCATTGTACATTGTTTAACCAGAGTTTTTTTTAAATGAACTCAATAATTTCTGTCTGATTGTTCCATCATAATAATAGCATCATCAAAAAATGCAATGAGAACATAAAAAAGGCAAACTACTTATTACCATTTTTAACAGTTAGTGTTAGGTAGTGAAGCAACTTCCAAATCAACATACTGTTTTTTTTATTGATTCAGTTATAAAGTTACAGTATCAAGAAGTGTTAACATTTGAATTCTTTTTATAAATGCTATATAAGGAAGTACACTTACCATCATAACTAGTGTGTTTCTATGAGACGCCATTGCAAGTTTTAATGAGGTCCTTTGTGTCCACAGCTAATATCTCACTGTCAAGGATTATCTCTCAAAGTCCAGGCCATAGTCCAAGTGAGTCAGCTAGCCCACAACAGCAGCAGTCTGCTCAGAGAAAACATGCATTGAAAGAACAGCAGCAGACCCCAACTGGCCCTCCCACATCTACTCCTGTAGCCCCTGCAGATTTGTTCAGAGCCAATGGAGGTGAGACCTAGCTACACAAGTGATGGGGGGGGGGGGGGACTGGAAAATAAACCAATGGTATTCTCAAGGAAGTTAGTGGGAATGTGGCATCACAGCTTAGGTGTCAAACAATTCATGCTCTACCTGGCAACTTACTTTTGTTCTAATTCCCACATTCTTTTGTAATCAACTAGTTAAATAAAGATATAAGTATATAATATGTTTCTCTTGTTTATAGTATTTTAGGAAAGTCTTATCTTATAAAATACAGACGTTGCTTCAAAAAGAAAATGATAACATCCTATGTGTGTCCCTAGGTCAAGCTAGTCATGCATGTTAATCAATCACTTAAATTCTAAGTCATTGGTTTTCCTGGCTGATTCAAGCGATGCATTCCATGCTCTAATAGCAAAAGGAAAGAAGGCGCATTTGTACAAATTTGTCCTAGCATATGGAACAGGGAATGTGCCTTTATCTTTGTGTCTTTCTGAGTATTTTATTAGGTTTTGTATTTGAAGATTATGGTTCAGTGTTTTATGTTTAATTGCCTCTCTATGTTTGAGTCTACTCTTCTGAAAGCTTTCTAAATTGAGTGATTTTACTAAAGGTGCTACTCTAGTCAACTGTGAATCTCACTGCTCTATTTTGTCTCTTTTCTAGTTTCTTAATGTTTTCTTGAGTTGAGGGGTCCAAGGTTAAATAACATTTTAGTTTTATGTTCTTATTTGATTTGTAGAAATTTAACAAAAATGAACCAGAATGCTTTGTTTGATTTTTTAATACTTTCATCAATATGTGGATTCCATGATAGTTTTTCATTTTCATAGGTCTATCATTTACCAACTACTTTAATTAATGATCTGTTGGCCATCTACTTCACTTTATTGGTGAACTTTATTTTTTTTAATTTATTTTAATATTTTCTTTTCTTTTTTTATTTTAAATTTAGCATTCAAGTGTTTACATTTCAAATTGTATGATTTTCTCCTGTCAAACAGCTTCAGAAAAAATGAGAATGAGTGTCCCACCAGTCTCACCAGCAGTGAAAGTTGAAAATTTATCCCCAGCTTCAAATACAACACATGCACCATCGTCAAAGATTCCACCGACATCTTTCTCTGGTGTTGCCTACTTTAAGCCATCACCACAAACTGTAGTTGTGACCAAGCCTCTACTAACAACACCTCAGTCTGCTAAATCACCATTGGGCTTGTCTGAAGCTGCTAGGGTAAGATGATAAGAGAAGTTAGGAACATTTTTAAAAAGTTATGTATCCTTTTCCCCAACTGATAGGTGAACTCGGGTGCCCTAAAAATCCAAGCCTTTACTGGGATTTGATCACGAGTCCCCTTGATTTGGAAACTAAACGCTTTACCACTTAACTATCATGCCCCAAAGCAAGAGATGAGGATTTGTTAATGAATCTTTTCTTTCTTTTTTTATGATGGCAAATTGAAATGAACATGTTTATATTTATTCAGGTACATAATCAACTTTGAAATATTATTATTCAAATGATTAATTTGTTTTTACTCTTATATTGTTAACCTATTTTTTCCTATGTCTAGTTTTCATGATTTTGACTCTTTCATGCCATTGTAAATTGTATGTTCTCCTGTAAGATTTGAGTTTGATAACCTTTCAATTCACTTATTTGACATGCTGACTAAAGTGTTGCCCAGCTGTAGTTCCTTGTTAGAATACTTGTGATGTTCCAGAATCCATCATAATTGTATTTGACATAATTGAAGGAACATAAAATATGCTCTGCCTGGTGCTGGTACATATCAGGTCTGTTTAAATTGACTGCTAAAAAAAATGTACGGAACTCTCTTTACATAAATTTACATGTCTGGAGGCATGGTGGCTGAGAGGTAAAGCGCTTGGCTTCTGAACCAGGGGTCTTCGGTTTAAATCCTGGTGAAGATTGGTATTTTTAATTTTGGGATCTTTGGCCCCTCTGTGTCCACCCAGTTCTAATGGGTACCTGGCATAGGTTGGGGAAAAGTAAAGATGGTTGGTCATTGTGCTCGTTAACCATGGGCCACTGAAACAGATAACCTTTATATCATCTGCCCTATAGATCGCAAGGTCTGAAAGGGGAACTTTTGTTTTACTTTACATATCTGAAAAGTCTTGAAGAGAAATATAACTATTTGGCATGACCTGATTGCTTGATTATTGTTTGTTCTCATTCTAGAGTATCACTTTTTCCAATCCTCCTGGTGGACTCAAAGAGGAGATTCCACAGTCTGCTTACTATGAGGATGTAACCACTGAAGATGACAATGATGAAGAGGAGGAGGACTATGAGGATGAGGACAATGGCTACGAGGATGAGGATGAAGAAGAAGAGGATACTGGTTATGATGAGGTAGAGAAAGGTAAAGAGGCTCTTACAAGTATCTATATGGGCTTATAAATATTTACCTATACATTCTTACCCCACCCATTTTTTCTTGCACTGATTATAAATTAATGAAGAACACAGTAATTAACTAATGCACATTTAAATCAATACATTTAGATCTGCTCAATTTGTGTTGATTCTTGTTTTTGTTTTGTTTTTGTTGTAAAGGTATTGGTTCTTTGGTTTAGTAAATTCTGATGTTGTTTTTTTTAACTCTTTCTCTCCTAATCAACGATACCATATATTAAGTTGTGTGAAAATATGAATAACAATAATAAAAATACATTTATTTCAATTTGGATCATAAAATATTACCTAGATCTAGTCTAATCTAGTTCTCATGGGTCTTGTCCACTGTCTGTAAGTTTTCATTTTTAAATCTCATAATCTAAAATTAAATTAAATTTTGGTTTTATAAACATTATTTTGTTTTATCTAAAAGGGCGTGCATTCCCATTTAGTTCTATACCAAATAAAACCATTTTCTGTTTGAAAACAAAACAGTTATTTCAGTTTAATCATTACAGGGGAATGAAATACAAATGAGTAAAATAAACAATTCCATCTGAACGTGGGAAATAATTACGGAGAAAAAGAGTTAATTATAAAGCTAAAGATGCCTGTATTTTTTAAAATTCTTTATTTTGTTATATAGAATGTCTATGTTGCTGAACTCATTGAGTGCGGTGTTGTTGTTGTTTTTTTTAAATGCTACTTTTTGGGAAAAAAAAAGAAAATGTTCCAAACATGCCTAAAACAAAAATGTGTTATTCAAGTACCAATGAAGCTATAGTAACATTTGGTATCAAAGTAAAGGTAAATGAATGGAGAATGTGAAAATGAAAACATCTTTCTATTTAAATATAAGATACAAATTATAATCTAAATAATATGACCCTCAAAAAAAAAAATGGATGCCAGCTTTAGAACTTCTGAGACCTAAATATAGATTTTGATCTTTGCATTACTGTTGAAACATCATATTAGACTATTGACATCTTTTTCAAAAAGAAATGTGATAAAACAGTCAATAAAAGATGATGAATCACTGATTATATTATTATTTTTACATGGCTTTTTAGTCAGAAAAAGGCAAAAAATATTGCACTATTTCTACCAATAACAATAGATACCAGTACTAAATCTATCAATCAAATGTACTCAAATATTATGTACATTTGAATCAATGGGATATAGATCTAGATTTATCTTCTTTTTATTTGCCTAGAACATCTTTCATTCTAATACCAGACCAGTGCAAGACATAGGCTAGCGAGAGATCAAAGCATAAATCTCTAACTAGCTGAAGGACAATAAAAATTCTAATTCATTATACCTAAGATCTAGACCTAGATCATTATTACTATTCCTTTGTAATAAATTATGGATCTAGAATAGTTTTATATTTTACTTTTATTTAGTAGTAAACCTTTTGGAGTACTTACAAGACAGAGTGCAACTTGAACCTGTATAAGTAGGCCTATAGTCATGGTGATGATTTTTACTGATTAACAATACTAAATAACAATTGCTACAAAATATACCAATAAAAAGCCCAGCATGGTGGATGAATATTGGATTTAGATCTACCCTTTCTGTTGTTTCATTTATCTTATGCTTATATCTATAGGGATCTACCCAGGTGTAAAGATAAAAGCATAGATCTAGTCAACCTTTATCTACATTCCAGACCTAGCCTAAGCACAATACTAGATCTAAATCTAAATGCTAATAATGTCCAAGTCTGTCTCATCCTATGCTAAATGTAGTATAAAGAGAAAAATTATAAAGCTTCTTCAGTTGTAAAAATTGTGGGTGTGTCTTGGACAAGCATAGCCATGATGTTGTAGATTTTTACAGATAAACAATACTAAAAAAAAAAAGAAAATAGGCAAAAAATGCCCACAGTGGATGATTATTTGATGTAGATCTACCATTTCCTTTCTTTTTATTTATCATAAGCTTAGATCTAGAGAAATATCTAGATCTAGAGTCTAAATCTAGAGATAAAAGCTTAGATTTAGATCTAGTCAATCTCGATCTACACTCTACACCTAGCCTACTGACAATAATAGATTTAGATCTAAATAATAATAATATATATATAAATACGCTAAATTTAGACTTACCTGGATCTTATCTATATATCTAGATCAAATTCTTCATTATTACTATTTATTTGTGATAAATTTTAGAATAATTATAAAGTATCTTCAGTAGTAAACATTGTGGGTGTGTCTTGGACTAGCGTAGTCATGGCGACGTTTTTTTACATCGTAAAAAAAGTAAAAATAAATGTCTAAATAAAGCCTAGAGCTTCTAATTTCTATGTAAACAAAGGATGAAGAACTCTTTTATAAAGTAAAAATAGTTCCACTGTTGTTAGTTTAAAAAGTTAAATTTAATAATGCAACAAAACAAAGGTAGGGTATGAATGTCTATGGGATAGACGTTCTGTGCGTTTAGGGGTAGTCAGACCGTCTAAGGGATAGACGCTCCGCACTCAATGAGTTAATGTTATTTTGTTGATGTTAATTCTGTGTTGTTGTTTTTTTATGTTGATGGTGCCTCTTTTTCTGTTTGAAGTTAATGGTACCTCTTTTTCTGTTCGAAGTTGATGGTGCCTCTTTTTCATTTGGCCAAACTCCTACATCTTCTAAAACAGCTGCTGGGGGAACTTTTAAGCCTCCACAGAACACAAGTTTAAGTTCCTTAGGTCAGTTTTGGTTTTGCTTTTTTTTTTTTCTAGTATGATCACTGTAAAACTGTTGATTAGTTCAATGATTTTTTTTTTTTTTTTTGTGGTCTGATTTATTTTATATCACCAAACTTTTTTTGTGTGTATAATGTCTACTTAGACATAGGTTGACAGTTCATACCTACATGATCATTTTAAAACTTGTGAGACTGTTGTAGTAATTATTTAAAAAAATCATTTGCTGATTTTTTCTATAAGTATGTATTATGAATTGGAGACTCTCAAATTACACGCAACTGTGAATTTGTACTTTTATAGGTATTTTTATAGTGTTTATAGAACACACAATGTTAATTATGTTACCTTTTGTCCATTCCATTATCAGCTTCTCTTTCTTCCTTTAAATCCTCTTGAACAAACATTTGCACCATTCCATATTCAGGCCTAAATCTATCTGCATCTCTATCTTCCCTTATATCTTCTTTCAACATCCATTCCACATTCACACTACACTGCATTCTGTGAAAATGTTTACATCATACTAAATACAATAAAAGTAAGTTACAGATGTTCTCAGCATTTTTGGGTATTTATAATAAAAACATTTTGCCTCCCAGTGGAGGATAATTTGAGACATTTGACCTTTTGATACGGAGATAGAATTGATAGCCTTTGGCTACTAAACTAGCTAAAAAGCACATAATTGTCAATAACTTCACCAAAGACTTAAGAAACTGTTTTAATATATTTCTTTACCTTGTATTGATTTGTAAAAATGTATTTGAAAATACAGATTTTTTTTTTTAATTTCTACTTTTATTCAGTGTTATCATATCAAGTAACTTTTTTTCCTAGGCAAACCCACTGGACAGCCAACAGCTTTGAATGATATATTTAGCCCAAAACCTTTGATACCCTCAAATGAATCAGGTATATAGTCGCATATGTACAGCACTATTTGTTTTGTGTTTATATGACATTTTTTTTTATTCCCTCATGTTAGGTCTCCTTTTTTTTTATATTGTTATTCTTTATTTAAGTTAGACTCTTCTATGTGGGTACAAAAAAAAGAAAACTTTGAATTATTCTAGCACATGTCAAGGTTTATTTTGTCATCTAAAAGTAATGTGGATATATTTTTAATATTCCTGGTTTAATTTATTATCTTTGAGCAGAATTTCCCGCTTTCTGAAAGGAAGTCATGGATAAATATAGTTAGAACTTTTTTTATTAATCTGAATTGAATATTTTTGAATACAAAAAAATATTGCTAGTAATTTTAAATGTGGTCCACAGAGAAGTCAAGTTTAACTAGATCAAGCAGCAATGGTTTTAGTGTGACCCTACCTAAACCCAGTGAACCCTCTTCAAAGTTTGTCTTTGGTGGTGGCTCTGCAGTCACAGTTACAACTACAAGTACCACAACACTTTTTGGCCAGAAGACTGAATCAAAGCAGGCAACAGGTAATGCACACAGTACCTTAAGAAAGCTATGTTATGTCATTAAGTTGAGTTTCAGACATTTTTGTCTTGTTAGTAGATATCTGTTCCTATCATTAGTAACTGGTCATTTATGTTTATACCTCTATATTGAATCAAATGTTTTATTCTGCACTTTTGCATTAAAGTTAAATAGTTTGAACTTTCATCCTAATATTTGTTGTGAAGAAAGTGCAGATGTCACACAACTAGCTGACTTCTCATATTTAGTTCTTACACATAGGAAAAAAGTATTGGTGGATTTAACAGAAACCTCTAGTGCAGTCTGAAAAATTACGTCTTCAACACTTTACACAATCTTCTTTTGTTTGTAAATCAAAGTACAAAAATAGGATTGATGACACACCATATAAATGAAGATTCAGCTTATGATGGCCTTATTTCAGGAAGATAAAATCAGGAAACACAAACATTTGGTTCATCTCATCTTTGTACTTACTAACAAATCTAGCACTTATCTTTCAAATTATGTTTAATTTTGTTACAGTTTTATACTTATAAATTGATCTATTTAAACAAAAGAAAAAATAAGGAAAGTCTCCCTTAAAGTTTCCGAAATTGCAAAGTGTACCTTTGCTGGCATCCTGTCCTTTTATATGGACTATACCAGTTTTATTTGTGTTAGATTATTGGTTATTTCATGACATAATTATTTTTTTTAAAGGGTTTTCATTTGGCGGCACTGCTGTGTTTGGTCAGAAGTTACCAGCATCATCTGGTGTTGCCCCTACTTCTTCCATTTTTGGTTCCGTTGCAACACCGTCTAAGAATGTCACATTTTCTGATGTGAATGTTAAAAATCAAGAACGCTCAGACAAAGGTGACGGCTCCACAGCTGGTTAGTAACTGTTTCAGTTTGTGGTCTGCACTAAACACTAGCTTGTTGTTTTACATAAACAATCTAGAAAGACTACCTGTTGAATTGTCCAATGAAAATGAATAGATCTATTTTTGTGTGTTGGGTAAATGGACAACACAAGTGGGACTAGAAGCTGTTAGTGTTTATCATGTAGGCATGTAGAAGTTAATGTACAAACCTGTCTGTTCACTTTTTGCTTCAGTATGACATTTTTAAAAATGTCATACTTGAAAAAAGTAAATTCTAACTTGATAATTAACAAAATGTATTGAGTAAATATCTTTCATTAGTAAAATCTACTAAAATTGGGTTTATTTATTTATTTGTTTATTTCTTACTAAGAGTTACTTGCCTAATACAGGAATGCCTATTAGTATGCAAGTCACTTATTAAGTTTGAAAGTGACACTTTCTAATTAGTTGTATACCTTTGGTTTTTCTTTAATATGTAAAAAAATGTGCAATACATTTTTATGTTTTCCTTACATTATTTATTGGTCTGTTGTAGAATAAAAATGTCTTTTTTTTTTTTTTACATAAAAGTCAAATCTAAAATCTCAATGTAGAGTTGATAAATATCAATGATCTTTCAATGTTCTTTCTTGCCATAGTTTTTTATAAAAAAAAAAGGATCGTTACTGACAGGATGAAGAGCCTTGTTTTAGCCATATATGGTTTTCATTAACAACTAACCTTTTGTTTATAGTGTTTAGTTTTTTTAATAGAAGATTAAAAAATGGAAAATGTAGACTTATCCTGAAAAAATCTATATAGCTATTTAAAGATTAAAAACTTTTTTTTTTTTTTTGAAGTATAGTTTCCAAATTCTGATAAGCAAAATAATGTTCAGGAATATAAAGAAATTTAATGTCAGTTTTTTTCATCTCTGGACTATTTTTGTAAAGTTTGTAAATGTTTGAACAATTTTCTATACAACTAATACTTCTTTTTTAGATAAAGCTATTTTTGTATTGTTAACTCAAATGACTGAAAGGATTGTATAAAGACATCTGATCTAGTGCACAATTTTCTTGTCTTTCAAATGTTCATCTTCACTCACTGGGTAATATTTTTCTCAGCTGATTCCAAAATAGATGTAATCAAATCAACACCTCAGTCAACAAGTCCGACAAGTAGTGTTAGTGTGTCAAGTTTAGGTAAGATTATATTTAGTTGTACCCTAGGCCAATAGGTTTAAGCAGGTCTTTTCTTATAAATTACAGATGTTTCTTCAGATGTTTTTGCCATGCATCTATGTATTAATATAATCATGCATGTAAATGTGATATTTAAATTCTACTTTGTCTTTGAGGTATCCTAAACAGAGAATATTCTAGTATTCGTTCAACTAATTTTAATTATGTTCTTTTTAGAATTGAAAAAAGTTTAATTTTTTTATTTTGCCATCCATATTGGGATTCCTTTATAGCTTTTCATTTATTTAAGTACTAAGCTTTAAATTCAATAACAACAAAGAAACTAATTTTTTAACAACCCATCTTGTTGCCACCAGGTCAAAGAAGTGAAAAAAACACGTCTGATGCAAGCCAGTTTAACTTTGGAGCTACTCCCTCAACAGGTAGAGAATGTTTTGAGTTAGCCATTACTGATTGTTATTTCTTTATCTACCCACTGTGAACAATTGTGTGAGATGATAAATGGATTGAACTCAATTTGGCACTGTTGCTATTTATCTAAGAACAAGGAAGTGTGAATAGGACATTGACCCACTGTCCTTTTTTCAATCTCATCCCCCTAACATTGGAGCTTATGATGATGCTAGGACACTTTGTCAACTCCAGTTATGTGGCAGTACAATTGCAATGAAATTGTTGAAGCAATGAAGTTTTCCAATATGTCATTCAAGTAGATTAACAAAAAACAGTCTGTTACCCTCATAGAGTAAAGTAAAACTGAGTCATTTGTTTTGCCACTACCTAACAAAGAGTGTACTATAGAAGCTGAACCCTGAACTGCATTATTGCCAACTAGTCTTTGGGAAATAAGTGAAACCAAAAGTTGAATCAGAGTGTGAGTAGCAAAGTTTAAACCTGAAATGTTCATTTGATGAACATTGTGCCAATCTATTCTATATAGATTTTATTTGGAAATTAGAAATCAAGAACATGAAACAGAAATGATTCAATGCTCGTGTTGTGAACATATTGAACCAGCATTAGTTACTGCATTAATAACGTTGTCAACAAAAAAACATGTTGTAGACACTTTAACTGTTTGTGTTTTCTTAGGTCAAAGCAGCTCAACTGTATTTGGTCAGACTTCACAAGCTGCAGCTAAACCATCAGGCGATCTTCAGAATAGTACTACTGTTACAACAGATGAGGTCAGTGGTTTTGGTTGTATTCAGTGAGATTGGAAAAAGTTGAGAAATGTTTTCTCCTAATTAATTTATCATATCCCATTTACGCTTGTACATAGTATCATTTATAGGCATTTTATTTTTATGCCAAATGTTTTTTTAGATTTTGGATTAACTAAAGTGATTTTTTTTTACATTTCAAATATTAAAGGCTTTAAAGTTTTTTTTTGTTTTTTTTTTTTCTTTCCAGTCTACTGTATCATCTTCAACCCAGCCATCTACTGTCAATACAACATCAACTTTAACATCAGTATTTGGAAGCACATCTACCACTACAGCAGCATCAGGTTTTGGTAGTCCTGCTTCTTCTGTTCCTGGAATCACAACACCATCTGCACCAACCACAGCAACATCATCCTTTGGCACTCCTGCTACTTCTGTGATTGGTGCCTCAACATCTGCACCTGCTACTACACTAGTTTCAGATGCTGCTGCTTCAAATGCATCTTCTATCTTTAGTGGGAGCAAATCATCAATTTTTGGTTTGTCATCTACCCCTACACAGCCTTTGTTTGGCACACCCACTACAACAGCATCCTCAGTATTTGGAGGCACTCCTTCTACTTCAGCAGCATCAATTTTTGGAGGATCTGCTGCTTCTGCTAAGTCTGTATTTGGGGGCAACACAGGTACCCCTGAAACCTCTTCAGCATCAGTCTTTGGAGGATCTGCTTCTACTACTTCTGTATTTGGTGGGAGCACAGGTTCCACACTGTTTGGCGGACCTAAAGTCACAGCCTCCTCTAGCGTTTTTGGTGGAGCTGCTGCAACCACTGCATCTGTTTTTGGCTCCCCTGCTGCATCCACAAGTTCATCATCTGTCTTTGGAAATCCCGTCACCACGACATCATCATCCCTGTTTGGAACAGCATCGTCTGCATTTGGTGTAGCAAGTACAGCGGCATCTTCAACTCCCTTTGGTGGAACCAGCTCGTCATCTACTAATTTGTTTGGTGCAGCCACCATAACAACATCCTCGACACCCTTTGGCACAGCAGCAACCACCACAGCCTCAGCAGTATTTGGTGGAGGTACTGGCACCTCACAGACATCAGTGTTTGGTAATAGTGGCTCAGTGTTTGGTCAAACCTCCAGTAAGCCACTCTTCGGTGGTACCTCTGCAGCACCAGTGTTTGGAAGCTCAGGTAAAGTATTTTCTTTGGAGTAACAGAGGAGGTTTTTTTCTGTCGCTTGTTTGTAATACAAAAAGCTTTGTATTGTCCAATTTTTTGTGTCCATGTTTGTAAATCTTTAGGATTTGTCTCTGTGATTTTTGCATCTGGCTGAGGGATGTTGTCGATTATTATATGCTCTTGTAAGACTTCAAATGATTTTTCAATTTTAGAGAGTGATGTCTACCAAACCACAAATTATACACTTATACAGAGTTTGTTTAGCATGAAGCTCTTTTAAAATTAAGTTAAAAGGTTTCATTTAATTCTAAGTGTTGTTTTTTCTTTGAAACATACACTAGTGCGGTTATTGTTTTAAACCAGCATAACTCTTTAACCCATTTACTATGTACTGTCTAAGTCTTCCTGATAAATAAAACATTAGATACCATTACAAACAAAAATAGTTTCCACAGCACAAATTAAGTTAATTATCTTCATTTTTTTTTTAAATAGGGAAGTTGTTCACTCAATTTAAAGCATTTAGACTAAACTTTAAAAAGTACATTTTCTAGAACTAAATATTGTTATTTAACTAGAAATGTTAAGATTATAATATGCTGTATTGAATGTTTTCTAGGTACCACTTCCAACAACAGCAATGTATTTGGTGCATCTTCAGGTACCAGTGTGTTTGGTTCCAGCAGTGGTACATCAGCATTGTCTCCTGGCACTGGCTTGTTTGGGGCTGGAACTAATTCAGGTTTGGGTGTTGAATTGACATTGACCTTTCAAACTTAGAGAAGCAATGACATGAAATTTAAATCCCTTGAAGTAAATGAAAAGAAAAATAGAACAGAACATTAAAATAAATATAAAATAGTAGGGGATCATTTTAAAGCATTTTTGAACAGGTACCACTTCAGTCTCTGTAATGAAGATGCTAAATTATATTAGAATTTAAAAAAAAAAATGAAGTGTATCAATTTAAATTGACTAAAAAGTCATATATGATTGTTTGACATCACAAGAAAAAAGTTTAATACACTTTGTTTTCAATACAAAATATATTCTCACTTGTTACTGACTCTTACTGCTGTGTTTACTGTGAAATGTGCTTTTGCTTCTTTAGTATGAGATCCTGGCACCTTGGGAGAAAGTGTGCTTGCAGAAACCACAAGAATGTGTTTCAACAGTTTTTTAAATGTTCTCTTTTCTGACTACACTCCAAAATTCTATTACTGATTGTTCTTTGAACAGTTTTTGGAAAAGCTTATTACCTGTCATCTCTATCAATACATTTTGCTGCTGAATGGAATTCTTGGCACTCATAGTATTTTCTTACAAAACTTCAATGTAACAAGAAAGGAAAAAATTTCTAAATTCTAAATAGAGCTTCTTTAAATGGTTGGTAATTATTTACCTTCAAAGTTCATTCTAAGAAACACAAAAAGGTCACTTTTGAAAATTGGTGCCCTACGCCAACAAAAGCTAGCTTGGCATCTATAAATTCACAAAATACCTTCCATTGATTTGTCTATCAAGAGCTCTGTGGTACGATTGAACAGATTTGCATGAGATTTTGTACACAGTTTCCTTGTACATCTTAGGTGCTTGCTAAGAAATGGTTTTGATATATATGCTGTCTGAATGTGTCAATTCACGGAAAATCACCAGCATTTTATTAAACCTTTGTTGTTGATTTTTCACTATTTCCCCAGAATGGCCACAGTCTATATATAACGCATAATTACAAATTTTCATTATTAGACTTTCGTATTTGTAATTATGTATTAGTAAGTTTAAGCAAAAGCTGTATAATACAAAAATTATGTATTTCTATGATTTCAGCTTTTGTGTTATGTCAGTACTAGAAATTCTTTTTGGAAAGAGATTGTATTCTTGTATTTCTATAGTATCAATTCTAACACTATTAGATTATTCAGTTGCTATTAATTTTAATTATAGGCTCAACCTTTGGACAAACCTTTGGCTTTGGTTCGTCAGCCAACTCAGCATCTACTACGTCCTCTGTATTTGGACAGCAGGCTAATTTACCATCAACATCCTCATCTGTGTTTGGACAGTCCAGTTTTGGAACTTCAAGGTTGGCTGCAAAATATTTATTGTCCAAATATTTGTTGGTTTGTTGGTTTCATTATTATCAATACTTGTCTGTTTTGCTGAATTATTTCTTGTTTTCACTACAGCTTTGGGTTTGGTGGCCTAGGTGGGAAGCCATCAGAAGAGAAAGCTAAGCAAAATGTCTTTGGTACACCTCAGGTGTTTGGGTCTTCAGCACAAACTAACAGTAAGTTGTGTTTTTTAAAAGAGAAGGGGAGTTGTGTGAATACTAACAGATTTGTACAAATGTACTTGGATCTTCTGCTAGAGCAAGCACATAGGCTGAATTTCTGAAAATCAATGTACAAAACTAGACAATCAGCTAACATATACTCATCAAAACTTAACCTAATTATCATAAAAGGTTATTAGAATTTTAACAAGATTTATTATTGACAACTAGTTTTGTGTGTGTTAAGTTGTGAAACAATGTATCCATAGCATTGATCATCTACAATTCATAGGTCTCTGTTCATTGTATCCATAGCATTGACCATACACATTTCATAGATCTGTTCATTGTATCCATAGCATTGACCATACACATTTCATAGATCTCTGTTCATTGTATCCATAGCATTGACCATACACATTTCATAGAGCTATTCATAGTATCCATAGCAACGACCATCCAACTTAACTTTTCATCTACATAAATAAATCAATAAAATGAAATGATCTCTATCTAGATTTATTTGGTGGTGGAGGAAGCAGCACTTTTGGTGGAACATCATCATCACCTTTCTCTAGCAGTTCATCTGGTGGTGGTGGTGGTGGATTCGCTGGTGGCACTGGAGTGGCTTCTACAGGTTTTGGTGTCTCAACACAACAGAGTTCTGGATGTAAGTCTTTGTGTTTGTGCTAATACTGATGTCAGCTTGTGCTAATATTGATGTCAGCTTGTGCTAATATTGATGTCAGCTTGTGCTAATACTGATGTCAGCTTGTGCTAATATTGATGTCAGCTTGTGCTAATACTGATGTCAGCTTGTGCTAATACTGATGTCAGCTTGTGCTAATACTGATGTCAGCTTGTGCTAATACTGATGTCAGCTTTATTTTGAATTGCAAGAGTTCTATTGCTAGTTGGACTTTATACATTGTTGTTTATGAATGTCTTATCATTCATAGTCTATATAAAAATATGTATCTATATAATAAAACACTGATAGCAATGAAAACAAATAAAAAAAATCTGACCAAATCTACAATGAATTGATGTGGTTGTTCCAATTGTATTTATTGTTTATGTTTACTATAGTGTTATGACCAACAAACTTTGTTGCTTATGTTCAGTGTTAGGACCAGCTCCAGCCTTTGGAACAGCACCAAGTTTTGGAAGCTCTGCTACTTTTGGCAGCAAACCTGCTTTTGGCTCCAGTCCTGCCTTTGGTGGTGTACCAGCATTTGGTGCGTCTCCATCTTTTGCTAGTCCCTCTTCTGGCACCTCTTTCGGCTCATCTTCCACTGGAGGCTTTGGCAAGTAAGTAAACTTAATCTAAAAGTTTTTTTCTGCTTTGTTTGTAGTTAATGAAGCAAAACAATGTTTTTGTTAACTTACTTTTCTATTTCATACTCATGGTAATAGTTTCTAAAATAGTTTTTTAGTTATTTAAACAAATAGTTGAGAAAAATCAGTTGGTTGTATTGGGAAAATGAGAAAAAAAAATGTATTTGGAAAAAAAAGAAGAATCTGTCAGTTTTGGAAAAGTGATTGCTGTTCTCTTAACCTATAGAATATTCAAGTATATCAGAAGCTATTATAAGTTAAACTTTTATATTCTCTTATTGCTCCATGTGGAAAAGTAATATATTGTTATAAACCTGGTGGTGGCACAGATGGGGGTAGTGGTGTGAGTGTGGTCAGCCGACGCAAATCGTCCCAAGCCAGCGCTAGACGAGCGGTCAACCGTGACGAGTTACGACGGTCAGCCGAGACGAGTGTCAACATGACGGTTCGGGAAGGATCGCCGTCGTGAACAGAGCTCAGGAGCGTCACGAGGGATGTAGTCATGTGACGAAGCTAGAAACATCGAGCGATGTTCCGTCCGGTTCTAGAAGGCCAGCAGGGACCCTATATAAAGAGCGGAGGTGTCGCAGTCAAGACGGTTCACGTCAGAAGGTTCACAACAGGGCTCAGAACACGGTCAACTACAGCACAGTTCAACGGTGTGGTTCTGTACGGAGCATTATGACGTTCAGTGCGGAGTACTGTCAAGTACAGTTGAGACGACTGGCGTCTTGATCTTGGTCTGCAGCCAAGTCCGACACAACGAGCCTAGTGTGTGAAGTCAGTCCTGAACTGTTGAACCCAGTGCAAGCCCGGAACAAGACGGAGAGACCAGTGCAAGAGTTGATACGGCGATACAGTGTTATCGGAGAGATATTTGTACAGTCTTGTGTTAGGTGCTGCCAATTGTACAGTATTGGCTGTTTTTTATTCAACTATTAAAGTGTTACGTTACTTTGGAGATCTGAGTTGTCAAGTTCTTTAAGTTGGTGGTGTATGGTGCAGTTTGCAGAGAGCCTGGATAGTGAGATTTGTAACAATATTTTACAATGATATAGGGCTGGCCTTCCTTAAGAATTCACCAGTGTTAATGAAGGGTTGAACTCTGACAGTTACATCCCAATGTCTTCAATAGTCTTTATTTTCCAGTGTCAGTTACATTATTTTTTTTTCTTTCAGCTTTGCTAGTGTCCAGGCTCCCACTTTTGGTCAGTTGGCTCAAGCTTCACCATCATCTACTACTACAGGGTTTGGTGGGTTTGGGTCCTCCCAGACTAGCCAGTCCTCTGTGTTTGGTGGTGGCTTCAACTCATCTCAAAGTACATTTGGTGGAGGGGGAGGCAGTTCTGTGTTTGGGCAAGCTGCGTCTAGCCCTAGCTTTGGTGGTACTCCAACTCAAGGTACTTTTGATTGCTTCATGTTTACACATTTGGGTTCACAACCTGCTTTTACTTTGTCATCATTTGGTTCATCAACAGATATTTCGTTATTCTTAAAACTACTAAATAGTAAATAGACGATGCTGAAATTGTTTGTTCCTCTTTGATAAGATATTTCAAATTTTGTTTCAGGGTTTGGTGCCAGTCCATCACTTGGGTAAGTTGTTTCACCTTGTTACTCAAACTTAGCTGAATGACATAATGACAGGAGGCTTGCTCAGGTTTAAATGCTGTCTGTTGATGAAAGAATATTTCTTAGTACAAAATAAAACAGCTCTTTTGATGGGTTCTGAACATTTCACACTTTTGTTGAATCAGTAGCACCAGAAAAAAATGATTTGTCAAATTTTTTTCAAAAAAGGGAATTAACTCTAGAAAGGTTATCCCACCTTGCTTCCCTATTTCTTGTATGTTTTATCTGATGAACTTGTGTTTAGATCAAATATCTAATGTTGAAATGTTTGTTTCTATTTCAGTGGTAACCCAGCTTTTAGTTCCTACAGAGGTTAACTCCTCACTGATGGAGGAATGTCTTCTTTACATTTGTAGTCAACCTTCTTTTTTTTTTTTATTTTGTGACTAAGCATAAATATTGGTGGGAAAATAATTCTTTCATCAAATATTGTTCTATTTTATTGTAGTTCAAAAAGTGATCCCTAGATGTAGTAATTATTTGGTCTCCCATTTCTTTCCTATTGTTTTCTGTGTGTCTTCGCCAATCTGAAAACTCTCCAGTGTAAGGACAGTGCCTGGCCAGACTTCTATTTAGTGTCTCTTACTGAATGCCTTGGACCAAATACCTCTCCTCTAAGTAAATAACATACGAAAGGTGATAGAGGCTTGACTGTGTTCACTCAATGTTACCGTTGTATCAGGGATGTCAATGTTGTTCTGTGACTTGAAACATGTGAATAAAAGAAATTTTGAAACATACATTAAGGGTTGAGATGATGTGGCCTGTCTTATTTCTGTAGGCAAAAGTTGAAATGTATTTTGAGTTACCTTTTCTTGATTCAACACTCACACACCACAGGTTCTTTTAATAATAGAATTTAGTGAAACTGGGTTTAAAATAAAGTTGATAGAAGTTTAATATTTTCAAATGACAGAAAATGAATGTAACTCCAGCAATGAAATAAAAATTACATGGAATAAAAAAAAATTAGATGAAGTTTAAAAAATCACATGTATAATTTATAACTGTCAAAACAAAATGGTAGTTTGATATATTAACAGTGAACTATTTTGAACCCCTAACAAAGAATCCATTTATAAAGTCCAAACTCCATGTTATAGCAAGTAAGACCCAAAGTTGTTTAAAGAATGATGATAGGGTTTGTTTTCCCTCCATCATAGACATACGGTGGCACAGACAATATGCAGGTACTTCCTTTAGTCTGACAGTTACGCAGGGCACGTATCTCGTATGGTGATGTATGTATGACAAAGGCAGTCTTTTTTTTTTGGTGTGCTGAAAAGTGCTCGGCGTAGCAGATGTGCCCCCCGAAAACGCTTTAAAGATCAGCTTAAGCGCCAGTTTGCTTTAGCTGACCTGGCTGCATGCGGCCTCAGAACGAGAGAGCTGGAGATCACTTGCAAAGACTGCGGGAGACACATTTGAGACCGATAGAAAACCACTGCCGAAACCAGACGTAGGCGGCGAAAAGAGAATTTAAATCAACTCCGGCGGACAATAGTTATGTCTGTGTTGGTTTGGCAAAATATGTAGGTCGCACGAAACACCGCACTCCTAATTAATCTTGGTACTCAAAGACAAGCTTTGCTATAGATACAATAATTTTTTATTTTTTTTTGAAACTTAGATAACCTGAAGTTCTGAATGATCTTTTTTTTTCCCGTAGTGGTCTGATGATTTAAAAAGACTTTGGCTAGTGACATGTCTAGAGAGTAGACAGGACACAATTCTGTATAGAACTACTCAGTTGTTAGAACTGACATTGAAACATGATGAAGAAGTATTTACATTCAAAGATCCTTCAAGGAACCCCCCCCCCCCAAACATTGCATTACAGAATCATCTTCGTAGTTAACAATTTGAATTCGGTATGTCGGAAAAAAAATTAGTGAAGTTCCCCTTTCAGTCTTGAGATCTATAGGCAGTGGTTGTAAAAGTCATCGGTTGTTGTTTTTTTTTTTTTTTTGCGAGGTTTTAAGCAGAGAGTCACGAGGCCAACACAACTATCAACGGCCTTTATTTACTCCCAGGTTAGGTGGGCGGAGTCATGGGAGTCCTAAAATCCCCGTCTTCCTCGAGATTTGAACTCGGATCGGAAGCCAAGCGCTTTACCAATCAGCCACCAGGCCTCCTTAGCATTTCACTTTACCAAAAAAAAGAGTCTATTTCATAATACTTCAGTGTTTTTTTTTTATAACCTGGTGAATTTAAACTACATTCGAAACATTAATTTTGATTAGAAGTTGTCAGTATAATGCATACTTCATGCTCTTAAACTGACACTTACAAAAAAACTATCCAGGCATGCGATCGGCTGACATAAAACTAGCAGGAACAATATTGAAAAAACAGTATTACACTAACTTATCAACAACTATACAAATTCAAAACAAGACTAAAGCACAGCCCTCGCCTCTAGAATCAGATTGACGCTCTCTTTGGTCATGGCCACATTCTTGTATGCTTGCGACTTTTGGACGCTAACTGCAGAACTAGAGAGGCGGATCCAAGCTGAGATGCTATAGAAGGATCCCAGGTAGCACCTACAAAGATCGCATTACAAATAAGATTCGGTACATGATAACAGTGGCTATTTGACCCCCCACGATGACCTTCTGACCACAATTAAAAAACGCGAACTTAAACTTTATGGCCATCTCAAAGTTCCACAGGGCTCGCAAAGACGGAAAGACACTCCTTCGGGGAAAGAAGAGACAGTGAAAGACATCAAAGAGTCGATGGGCCTGTCACTGAAAGAGATTCTACTCAAGCAAAAGACAGGAATGGAGAAAAACGGTTGACAGATCATGTGTGGTGTCACAACGGTTCATCAGACTATGGGACAGGTAACACTGCATATAGTACTTCTTCTTAAACTGTCAGGTAGAATTGAGCCTTCGGCTCTTGGAACTCTAGGCCAGCAAAAGTGAACAAGTGCTCCCTCTCACCGGCCTGAATGAGAACAGTGTACACTGTTTTTTCTGGCGGGTGGGTCAGACTTGCGGCAAGAGGCCGCATATACTAAGACCCCCCGCCATTTTCCTTTTCTATACCAGGCTAACCGTGCGTGACACGCCATTTATGTAATGGCCCCTTGAGGAACAGCGCCTGGATTGTGACAAGGTTGTGGTAGCTTTTTTACAACTCCGCGCAGTGCAATGAGGATGCTCTCGCACCCCTCTTAGGCACCCCCACGGGAGTCTTGTTTTGCTACCCTTTAATCGTTTCCACCCGGGCGCCACTATGAGGCAGGGTAACATGCCCGGGGCATATAGTACTTGAGACTTCAATCGTACCGGTAATTAAGTCTATGATTCGAAACAGGAGGTCATATGGTAAGACAATGATTATTTTTGCTTGGAATTAAATTTGATTACAGCGGGTTTATTTTTTTTTTTCTTCAATTAAATATGATAAGGTGCTATTACATCGTAAATAATGAAAAGGAAAAAAAAATAACATAACGCTTTAAAAATTAATTATTCACAAATATACCTACCAAATTTTAATGGAACTAAAATTTTACTTAAAACTGATCGACCAACACTTATTTCTCTAACAGACACTTATCTGGCAGTGAAACGTTTAATTAACAAGTTTACTCTACATTATAGGCCCTACATAAACTACTTATACTATGTGAGTATTTGTAGTTTCAGATGTTAGAATTCAATCCAAAGGTAGGGTAGTTATAGTTGAACGGCATTACGCTATATAAAAGATCGGGCCAATCTCTTATTCCTCAAGTCAAGAATGAAACATTTCCGAAAAAAAAAAGTGTTTTTCTTTGGTTAAGTAGTCTATTGTATCCTGTAGACCAGGGGTGGGCAAATTACGGCCCGCGGGCCACATGCGGCCCTCCGGAGTGTTTTATGCGGCCCGCCGACACCTACAGAAATCAGGCGTGCCCACAGTATATGCATATTAAAATGTAAATATATTTAAAATAATATCTATACAAATTATTGAAACTGTTTCATTCTAAAAATTTTCAAGTAAACGAAGATTAAGCTATTTGACTAGACTGCAATGCACTCAGTCTCAAACATAATATCATGCCAGTATGTATTCAATGCTATGAAGAACTGTGTTGAGTATTGGATATGCTTGGAACAAGATGGCAAGTGTAACAACTGATGGAGCTCGTGTTTTGAATGAGAAAAATAGTTGTTGTTTTATTTTATTTTTTTTTAAACATCCCAACCATAAACTTTAAACAGCAAAATTTGCTTAAAGCTGCATACATGTGCATAATATCTAATTGCAGCAATATCATAATAAAGATTTAGGAACAACAAAATCCAATGTATCCGCTAGAAAAGCATGGGCAAGAGAGATGAGAAAATAGCATGTAATTGTTATGTTACATGAAGGGCATCAACTGTGACCTTGTTACCAATAGTTATAATGAAGAGTGGAAGACAGATTTCATGTGTTTCATAATGTCTATTACAATGGGCTGCTTGCATATGAAATGCAAATGCATGTTAATTTTTTTCAAACAAGGCTTTCCCATTTCTACAAGCAAACTAAAGAAAACAAATTTTGTCATTTTCCTTTGCTGAAAAGTGAAACTATTTCCAGAGAAATGGTTAAAAAAAAACAACACTTATTTAGATTCCTTAATTGCGCAATTTATAAAAGCAAATTTTAAGGTGTCCAGAACCATTTTTTAATACCATCAGCTCACCATTTAGCGCAGAAGCTGATTCAGCTCCAGAGGACATGACTCCAGGCAAAGAGAAGCTCCAGTCAGTACTTGCACGGGAGTCTTATGGGTGCCAGAAGCTGTATTTCCACACTTTAAAAAAAACTTTTTGCTGCTGTAAACTCTATTTAGGCACACATACATCAGTTCTTCTTCTTCTTCATTCTCATTTTACATGTTGGAGGGTTCAGATAAGCACTAAGATATGAACTGCGCAGTGGTTTCCAGATCTGGCAGTTCTCCAAATAGTTTTTGTCCTATATAAGTGTTTTGGGTCCAGAGTATGCACATTTGAAGGACATGGTCAGCATAATCTGGTGATGCTCAACATTTAACGACATTTAACTTCCGGAACATATATTGTCTCATTCAGTGAATAAGCAAAATAAGTGAAAAACTAAATCACTTGTCAAAGTTGACTGACTGTTATTTGACAGCAGTCACAACTGTCAGGACTGAGTTCTGGTCAGCCTGGGTCTCCTGTTTACTGTAGAGGAGAAGGGGGGCAATTCAGGTTGTTGATTTCAAAACTGTTATTGTTTTGGGTTGTTTTTATTTGGTGAGATGTTTTGTTAAACACAATGTAACTCATGATAAGCAGTGTGTTTTGTTCCTAGTCCAGGACAGTTGGATTTTTTGGATATATATAGTCTAAGTGTGGACTCTAACTATTTTTTCTGTATTATAGGGAAAATGATGTAATTAAACATGTTATATGTCGGTATAGTGGCATTCTGAATCTTATTTTATCGTTGTATGTGTCATTGTCCAGGACTTGGGTACATTTAGCATGAAAATGAGTCTTGACATTTTGGGGGCCTGTCCAAAACAACTACATGCGATGGATGCATCAATCTCCAGTGAAGTATCTGTTGTATCCAGACAGCATATATCTCTGAGTACTGCAACCTGAAGTATCTACTGCACCCAGACAACGCATATCTCTGAGTACTGCAACCTGAAGTATCTACTGCACCCAGACAACGCATATCTCTGAGTACTGCAAACTGAAGTATTTACTGCACCCAGACAACGCATATCTCTGAGTACTGCAACCTGAAGTATCTACTGCACCCAGACAACGCATATCTCTGAGTACTGCAACCTGAAGTATCTACTGCACCCAGACAACGCATATCTCTGAGTACTGTAACCTGAAGTATCTGCTGCACCCAGACAACGCATATCTCTGAGTACTGCAACCTGAAGTATCTACTGCACCCAGACAACGCATATCTCTGAGTACTGTAACCTGAAGTATCTGCTGCACCCAGACAGCGCATATCTGAGTACAGTAACCTGAAGTATCGGCTGCACCCAGACAGCGCATATCTCTGAGTACAGTAACCTGAAGTATCTGCTGCACCCAGACAGCGCATATCTCCAAGTGTGTACTAATGAAAGAGTTCAAGTCCATAAGGAGCGGAAACTCGTTGTCTGTATTTTAGGCTGTTACTATCTAATAATAATGATTTAACATGCCGAATGTGTTCACTATTAGCAAGTAATAGTAGCACCCCTTCGTACGTCTAAACAGAAGTGTATATGCATGGCCAATTTTGTTACTCATAATTGGATTACCAATACGCTCATTCCTTGGATTATACTGAAGAAGCTGCTGCTGGATCTCATACTTATATGAATTTAACTTTTGTGGTACATTCTATTTGGATTATACTGAAGAAGCTACTGCTGGATATAATACTTATATGAATTTAACTTTTGTGATACATTCCAAGTACCGGTACCGCGCGTAGGTATAAAGCCATGTTGGGATTACCTGTTGGATTATCTACCTGAAATAGACTAAGAGAAATCACATTATTGGATAACCTTGGACAATTGTCTTTAACCTGTTGGAGTACCAGTTGAACAACATAAGTAGGAACAGAGGTATTAGTGTTATTTTAATTTTACTTTAATTGTTTTTGTATGTATATCATTTTGTGAGGTCATATTGTAATAAAGGACACTGCTTTAGGAAAATGTCAGAGTTTATACCTCGTCCATTTGAGGAGATAGTAGCCCAGGCTCAGATGTTGGGGTTTAAGGGCAAAACGTTAAAGAAATTTATAGAGGCCCAACAGAAAATTGACTTAGATAGACTGACAAGGGAAGCGGAGGAGAGAAGACATATAAGAGAGATGGAGGACAAACAACTAGCAAGACAACATGAAATGGATAAGAAAGACATGACAGTTAACGACAACCCCCAACAGAGTAAACAGTTAGACAAAAACCTAAAATGCATGACAGACAACGAGGACTTGTTATTCTACTTAGAACTGTTTGAAACGACTGCTACTGCTAACGACATACCCAAGACAAGATGGCCACTTGTCCTCACTCACAAGTTAAATGAAAAACTAAAATTGTTTATGATACAAACAAAACTGATACATAATACTGACTATGATTTTGTTAAGGGGGAGCTCCTAAAACAAGCCCAACTCACAGAAGAAGCCTGCCGAACACTGTGGCATGAACTTTCCCCAAAGACGGACGATATGAAAGATTTTTATGTCCATTTGAAAAGGACATTTGACAACTGGCTTAAGACATCACAAACCCCAATGACAGTAGACGGTATAATTGACCTTATAATGAGAGACAGACTTTCTGAGGCCCTGAAAGATATTTTGCTACGAAAGCCTACTTCAGCCCAAGAGGTCTTAGACTGTATTGATCAATTTAGAGATGCCACGAAAGGCTCCACACATATTGTAAAGGGAAGTAACAAAGTAACTAGTAACGGTATCCCATATGTAGCTTTTGGTGCCACTGGTCAATCTAACAGTTGTCGCCCGAATAATATAAACACAGAGGGTACACAAGTGATATGCTATAGATGTGGAAAGGGCGGACACATTGCTCGATGGTGTCGGGTAAAGATAAATGAGAAAAGAGGTCCAACACAGCAATGACTAAGAGTATTACCAGAAAGGGGGCAACAAGTGGGATTGTTTGCATGTCACACTGATACATTTAAATTCTTAGATTATAAAAATAAATCAGTTGGTGGATTGAAAATAGTTGAGGGATTTTTAGGAGATCGAAGGGTATCTGTCCTACGAGATACAGGGGCGAGCATAATTGGGGTCCGAGAAAGTTTGATAGAAGAAAGTCAGAAGATAGATGGGTTTTTCACTTTAAAATTAATAGATGGACAAACTTTTCAGTATCCACTTGCTTGGATAGACATTGATACTCCATTTTTAAAAGGAGTCTTTGTAGCGGCCATGTTCAAGGACCCAATAGCAGATATTATTATTGGAAATGTTAATCAGGCTAAAGCATTTTTATATGGGAATGCTGTTACTAGGGCAATGGCGAAAGCAGAAGACAATAGGGTCAAATCGGAAGATAATGACAGGATTGGCTTAAGTAAATGGATGGAATTGGACAGTGATTTTAGAGAGGATCAAAGAAATGATAGTTCGTTAGTTAGATTATGGGAAAAGGCGAAAGCAGGAACGGTCTAAGATAAGAAAAAGGGATTGGTATCATTTATAGTGGAAGAAGGTCTACTTTACAAAGAATTTGAGAGAAAAGATACCCCTGGGGTAATAGAACGACAACTTGTAATCCCTACGAATAGACGTGAACTAATATTAGAAATAGCACACTCTACACCTTTAGCTGGACATATGTCTATAAATAGAACCAGGTATCGGGTATATTCGCATTTCTTTTGGCCTGGGGTAGATAAAGATATAAAAACATACATTAAATGTTGTGACCTTTGTCAAAGAGGTAGACACCCAGGAAAAGCTGGAAAGGTAGAACTAGGGCGCATGAATATTATTTCCACTCCATTTGCTAAAGTTGCTATTGATATCATAGGACCACTCCAGATGACAGATCGGAAGAATAGATTCATTTTAACGTTGGTTGATTTGGCAACAAGATGGCCGGAAGCTATACCACTACCTAATACAACAACACCAGTAGTAATAGAAGCTCTAAGTGCTATTTTTACTAGAATAGGATTCCCGGAACAGATACTCTCTGATAATGGATCTCAATTCAGATCCGAATTATACAAAGAAATATGTCAGTTTTTTTAAATAAAGATTGTTAAATCAACACCATTTCACGCCATGTCAAATGGGGGCGTAGAACGCTTTAACGGGACTTTGAAGTGCATGCTGAGAAAGACGGCCGAAGCAGAACCTAAGAATTGGGATAGAGTTATAAATGCACTTCTGTTTGCGTACAGAGAGGTACCAAATGAGTCTACTAACATTTCCCCTTATGAAATGTTGTATGGAAGGAAAGTCAGGGGGCCTATGTCAATTCTAAAAGATCTTTTTACTAATCAACAGGTAGAACCAGAAATAAAGAATGTGTTTGACTATTTATTAGACCTAAAAAGTAGGCTGGCTGTGGCTTGTCAAATAGCTCAGAATAATAGCTCAAAACGTAAGGAAAATTATAAAAGGTATTATGATAGAAATAGCAAAGAAAAAGATATTCAAACAGGTGATTCTGTGCTTTTACTGAAACCTCAGAGACAGAATAAGTTAGCCTTGCACTGGGAGGGGCCTTATAAAGTAGAAAAAAGAATTAACAAGTTTAATGTAAAAATAAAGAAAGGCAATCGAGTAAAAATTCTTCATGTTAACAGATTAGTAAAATATCATGAAAAAAACAACACGGAATGTACGGGTAAGGAAAATAGTGATCTACAACTCTCGGGAAGTGCGTCCCATGTCTTGTATGGGGGTCAAGGGGAAGAATTATTACATGCGTGCATAGCGTCCCTTGTAACCGACCAGGAAGATGATAACCAAGAGGATGAAGTTACTGAGTTACCTACTCTTGAGAGTACAAATTCCAGGGAACATATTAGTATCAATACTGAATTAACCGAATCCCAAAGAGAACAGATTCAGACGTTAGTTGAGAAGTATAAAGATATAATTACTGATATACCGGGTAAAGCGAAGGTTAAATCATTCAACATTGAGCTCACAACAGAAAAGCCCATTACACTGAGGCCATACGCAGTTCCTATTCATATGAGAGATGTCTTAGACAAGGAGATAGAGAACATGATTCAAATGGACATTATTGAAGAGTCTCAATCGCCCTATGCATTTCCTGTCGTTTTGGTTAAGAAAAAAGATTCAACAGTACGTACTTGCATAGATTTTCGGAAATTAAACGCGGTTACCAAATTTGACGCGGAGGCTATTCCAGACCAAGAAGATCTTTTCTTACAACTTAATAGTGCCAAATTTTTTACAAAGATAGATCTAACAAAAGGCTTCTGGCAAATACCAATAGAAGAGAATAGTAGGAAGTACACTGCATTCAGGGTACCAAGTGGTCACTTTCAATTTAAATATCTACCGTTTGGTCTGCTTAATTCTCCTAGTTTTTTTAATCGGACTATTAGGACCATTCTTAAAGGACTGGAAAATGTTGTGTTTTATTTTGATGACATTTGTGTATTCGGGCATGACTGGTCATCACACTTAATAGCACTAGAGAAAGTGTTATCCAGGCTAAAAGAATATGGGTTTACTATCAAGCCAAGCAAACTCGAAATCGCGTATCCTAAAATAACTTTCTTGGGTAATATTGTAGGTGAAGGAAACATATACCCAGAACCCAATAACAGAGACAAGGTATTAAATATAAAAGCACCAAAAACGAAAAAAGAGGTTCGATGTTTGCTAGGTATTGCTAATTTTTATAGCAGATTTATTCCAGCGTTCGCGGAAATAGTATTTCCAATTACTGGATTGTTAAAAAAAGGGACACCGACGAGGGTCAATTGGACTCCAGAATGTGACCGGGCATTAAGAAAAATTCAAATGTGCATGACACGGGATCCTATACTGAAATTACCAGACGTTAATAGACCATTTATTGTGCAAACAGACGCGTCGGACATAGCCATATCATGTTGCCTTTTGCAGGAAGTAAAAGGAATATTCCATCCTGTTAAGTTCTTGAGCAGAAAACTGTTGCCCAGAGAACAACGGTATTCTGTAATAGAGAGAGAATGCCTTGCCATTGTTTGGGGGGTGCAACGCTTGTCCAGATATTTATATGGCGCTAAATTCACAATTCAGTGTGACCATAGACCACTGGCCTTTTTGAAGAGCGCAACATATGGGAATAATAGAATTTGTCGTTGGGCTCTATTATTACAATCATTTAACTTTAATGTAGAACATCTAAAGGGCAAACTAAATGTAATTGCTGACTTTCTATCTAGACTAACAGAATAGACCAACATGACATCGATTACAGATAACTGACATTTAATATTTAGTCATTTCAAAGTTATTTGTTTGCTAGGATTGGGGATATGTAATTAACCGCCTTTTACAAAAGGTAGAATATATGTTTGCACACTATTTTTTGTTTACATGTTGATATGTATATATATATATATATATAATTATAATTGCTTAGTATGTTGTATATAACATTTACATTTCGGAAAATATGCTTGTTCACTGACTTTTTTTTTTGTTTACATGTTGATATATATGTATATATATATATACATATAATTATTATTGCCTAGCAGGTTGTGTATAGTATTGACATTTCATGTGGATACATCTTTTTTTTTGTGGGTTTTTTTTTTTTTTTTTACAAACTGTAGGCTATGTTTTAGTACCAAGATTACTTTTGTTTGCATGTTGATATATGTACGTTTAGAAAATCTCTTTATTGGAAGTTTGTCTGTTTCAAATGAACCCAGAAAGAGACAAAAATTAGAGGGGGGAGAAATGTCAGGACTGAGTTCTGGTCAGCCTGGGTCTCCTGTTTACTGTAGAGGAGAAGGGGGGCAATTCAGGTTGTTGATTTCAAAACTGTTATTGTTTTGGGTTGTTTTTATTTGGTGAGATGTTTTGTAAAACACAATGTAACTCATGATAAGCAGTGTGTTTTGTTCCTAGTCCAGGACAGTTGGATTTTTTGGATATATATAGTCTAAGTGTGGACTCTAACTATTTTTTCTGTATTATAGGGAAAATGATGTAATTAAACATGTTATATGTCGGTATAGTGGCATTCTGAATCTTATTTTATCGTTGTATGTGTCATTGTCCAGGACTTGGGTACATTTAGCATGAAAATGAGTCTTGACAACAACGGTAACAACTAGTATGCTAGTTCCACAGTTCCTAAACATTATGTACGAGTGTAAAAAGTAAAATACTTCAAAATATGTACAATTGTATATTTGCGGGGATATTGTTTATATAAAAAGACAACCGCAATTAAAAAAAATATCGTAAAGTTTATATGCGGCCCGCCATGCCTAAATGTTTTTAATGCGGCCCTCGATGCAAAAAAGTTGCCCACCCCTGCTGTGGACCCTACAGTTCACGAGATAATATGAAAAACTACTTATTAATTGTTGTTTTAAATTATGTCTGACTTATATGCATACTAAATAGATTTTTTTCTCTTTAAAAAATAGTAAACATTTTTTTTTGTTGTAAATATAGTTCTTAGTATAACAGAAGTTATCTAACTTAACAATAAAAAAAAAATTTTGACAAAAAATCTACAAACAACTGTTTGCATAAATATGTTAAAAATATGGTAAATAGTCGTCTCCCCTAATAAGGAGCCTCACGTGTTGTAAAAGTGGTGTATTTTTATGAAAAAACTGCTTTCATAAGAGATTTTAAAAATTAGATTTTTCGCTTTCAGAAAAGAAAAAAGTAGTCGTTGCATCAGAACTTTGAATGGTCTAAAATACTGTGATGTCGGATTTTCACTATCTTTTTAGTTTACGAGATCTAAACGGGACGGACGGACAGACATGCCACACAAAAGTAATAGCGTCTTTTCCCCTTTCGGGGGCCGCTAAAAATTACTTACCTGTACTAATAATTGATTGACTAACTAACTGGTTATTTTGTAAATTGATTCATGTATTGTCATGACTATGAATAATTCTTCAAAATTTCAACTTGATCCGAGAATGGTAAGTGAGAGAAAAAAACGTGTACAAAATCTAATAAGGGAAATATACAGCCACATCTCTCAATAAGTAGCATTTATTTCCCTTGTTCGATACCAAACAAAAAAATTACTTTCCAATAAACATTTAACTGATAAGCTAATTTTTAAAAAATTGATTCATGTTTTGTTAGGTACAACAAATAATTGTGTAAATTTTCAACTTGATCTGAGAATGTATGTGGGAGAAGGGCATCTCCATAACAGTGCACTCTCCAGCCCTTAATAAAGCAGGTTCGAGGTAGTCACTCGAGTTTTCCTTCTGCGCCTGGGCCCTAAGTGACGCTTTCTCTTCCCGACCGTTTGGAGATCATGTTTGAGCGTAATGTGGGTTGCAGTTAATTAGTTTAATTTCCTGTACCAATGGCTCGAATTTCGAAGATTGTTTGCGTGATTTTAGGAATACTTTCCCTGGATTCTGTATCCATATAGGTGATCTTCTATTGAATCTAAATATCCTTTCGTGTGGACTTTCATTCGCAGAAGTACACAATAAGGATCAACTTAAATGAAGAGCCTGAGGCAACACAGACTCCCATCGTGAAAGTTTCAGCCTCCCGTATCCAATGCTAATAAAATTGCCTGCCACAATGTCTTATTCAGCCTTTCCACCTGCCATTTCCTCTCGCGTTATACGGAGTTGTCCTACTATTGGCTAATCCCTTAGTATGAAGAGATTCTGTCGTTTCTGTGGAAGAAATTATTTAGCAGGTTGAGAGGGGCGGACACGTAACCTTTTTTTTTTTCGCTATCGGGTGGGGGTATCATAAATTTTATAAACTAGAAATATATATTTAAAAAAAAAATTACTTTAAAAAAAACAACTTATATTAAGTGTAGTTGTAGCAATTAGTTTGGATTATAGATCTAGACTAACAATAATAAATCTGTGTGTTTACAAATATTTTTACAAATTGTGTTTGTTTAGCGCAATTTCATGCTGTTTTCTTTCTTAATAGGCTATGATCCTATCACTGGTCTGGATTAGAATGATAAAATAACAGAATCTTGTATGCCGAGGAAAACATCGTAATTATAAATCAGTACACGCAAATCGGAGATGCGCTTGAATTTTGAACCGGATGTTCCAGGTCAGGGGCGTGGCTAGGGATTTGGGGGCCTAGGGGGATTGACCTCTTTAGGGACCCCTGTATTGTGACATTCGACATCATGACATGGGATAATGAACTTAATAAATATATAGCCCTACATTGAAATCGGTACAGCATATCAGTAAAATTAACAAGATTCAGAAAGTTTCTCCAACAGCTTGATGATTTTGTCGAGATGTCCTTGTATTACTCTCCTCTTTTAAACTCCCGGCTCCAGCTTCTATCAGTTTGGCCCAACTCTGGGGTGAAAAGGAAAAAAAAGTTGAACAATTAATGTACAGTTCTCAAAAAAAGATGACAATTGCTGGATCTGTCTCAGCAGAATGAAGAGCTGCCAGGTTCAGAGAGTGATTATCACAGTACAGAAATGTTGACTTTGGATTTATGTGTAAGAGATAGACGGCCACTCATTGTGGCTGCGTTATCATAGGTTTGACCTCTGCACAGATCCAATCCAATCTCTAAGAGTTTTCAGAACAATGTTGTCCATTAGGTTTCAAAATTTCAAAGTAACAAATAAATGGCTCTTTTATTTCGAAACTATTAACATTCAAGTAACGAACTATTAGAGATACCTGTTCTTGATGAGAAACATCTGGGGTGGAATCAAGCATCAGAGAAAAGTAACAAACTTACTTGCTTGACTTTCCGAACCATTGATTCCCTAACTTTATTGCCCATCAAGATTATGAACTCATTCTGAATTTCTGGTGACAAATAATGTGTCGATTCTAACATTTATTTTTCTCTAAAACTAGTTCGTGATTCTCAGGACATCATTCCAATAACAAACACTATTTTCCTTTATAATAAAATTACAAAGCTAATTTAACCTATTCCATTATACTCTCAATTTGAGGCGACTAAAGTCACCGTTGTTTATTTCTCTGGTCAGTGATACATCACTGGCCAAGACTATGAAGTGGTCGACATTGATTTATTGGCTCCGTTTTGGGGACCTGTGGAGCATGAGCTCACCACACTTTGTTTCATGGTTCTGTGACCTTGGTCCAACTAGGTCTAAGTCTTGTAATTTCCAGCCATTTTAGGAGAATTTTGATGACTGCCTGGTTGTGTAGTATACCGTTCAGACTATCGTAACGAAGGTGCAGAGTTCGATTCTTCCCGATCCGATCTTGCCTAGGCTAAACGTTCTTAAGGAATGTCCGAAACTTACACATTTTGTAAAGATAAAAAAACCTTCGAAGAAATAGAGTTTTGAAGGTACAAATAGAAAACATGTCACAGAAAGCTGTAGGTAGGCTAACAATGGTTTGGAATCGAATAGATATATAGGGAATACAAATAAACACATATATAGCGAGAATTCAAACTGATCAAAATACACATCGTCAGCCCAACCTTGTTCGTGTAGGTCTACATGCGGTCCTAGGGCCGTAGTTTACTAACCCTGATTTAAATTCTCTGAAAAAAAAAACGAGAGTAAAACAGCTACCCTACCCTCCCACCTCTCTTTCCTCAAATTTTCACCACCACTTCTGCTTCTCTTGTTAGATTTTCCAGTTGGCAGCAGACGAGAGGTGTCAAGGAAATGTAGAACGGAGGACGAACTAATCATGATCGATAACTCTGGTTTAGGGGCCACAACCGTTAAGTTAAGACCTAATGCCTTTCTCCAAGTGACTGTGGGACTCACACGACTGAGAAACGATGAACCCCAGACAAAAATAACACTGCCACTGCAATAAGCTGGCAGTGAAAGGGGAGGCAAACGTTTAAAGCTGTTAAAAAAACGTCGAAGAGAGAGGCCGGTGATCGGTGATGTAATTTCAAAATGGCAAGTGAGAGTTTTAGACTGTCCCGCGATAGAAGAGAAATGTTACTCTTGGTGCGAGATAGTATTCAACCTTTCTAGCCTTAGATCCTAATAGAGTTCGTATTGTAGCTCTAAGATCATCTCCACTGTGGAACTTATATTATTTTTTTAAAGAAATCTAGACATTGTTTAATCATGTTTTGAAAATAAATAGAACTACATAACACACGAACACAGTAAGACACTCAATTCATTTCTTTAGTTTAATTTAGATCATTTAACCATTCTGATAAAGTTATGTATATATCAGCTGCATCCATTGTCTTGGATTATTGAGTTTTGGAGAACATTTGATTAACAAGAAATCGACCAATAGAAGACGAGAAAAACGGTAAGTGTTAGAAGGTAGGCCTAATTAGAACAGTCATTTATAAACATTTATTATTTTTTTTTGCTTACATTGTAACAGACTTTTTTTCTCAAACAAAGGAGAAAAAAAAAGGAAAAAAAATCGATACTGAGCAAATATGAAAAGTATCGAGTTAGAATATAAAAAAGTCGATTATCATGTGTTTGCTTGTTTACAGTGCCATTGTAGTTACCTTAAATGATTTTAATATGAACGTCGTTATGGATCTTGATATAGACCTGACGAGAGTATTTAATAGTAACATATTTAGAGGTGATGAGTTGGACATTTTTATGTATCTATGTTCAGCTTAATATAGTAAATTTGCATTCACCCGAGCAGCATTCAACAATATGGTTTACTATTTATTATCTATGTATTAGTTGTTTATTGTTTCTTCATCAGTTTGTTAATACATGTTCCTGGGCCATTGTTTATTTACCTGTCCACCGGGGGGGGGGGGACTGATTTGGAAACGTCTCCTCTCTTTTATACCAACTTACAGATGGAAGTGACTTCCCTTGAGCCCCCACTGACTTGGATCATTCATCTTATAAACTTTTACGCCCAACGAGTGAATTAAAATAAAACAACAGATGCCCTCACAAAAATATTTAATTGACTTTATAATTATGAATTTTGAATTTACAACTAGATTACTTTTTAAAAAATCCGACGCTCTACTTGTATTAACTTGATTCAAGACTCTAAAATGTCAGTTATTAAGAGTAACAAAAAAGTAAAACAATTAAATTCCACTCATCCTATTCATGGCAAACCAGTAACACAGACTAAAAACGCAAACTATCTAGGTGTTATAATAAATGAAAAACTGTCATGGATTCCCCATATTGATGAAAATATCAAAAAAAATCCAACAAAGCATTACGGTTTATTAAAAGAAATTTCTATAAATCAAATAAGAACATAAAACTAAAATGTTATTTAAACTTGGTTAGGCCAATAATAGAATATGCATCCTCTGTTTACCTTTTTTTACCTTTACCTATCCCTTAGTCTGTTGGACCGTTGGGGCACCAGGCAAGATTTGTCGACCGTCTTTCTCCATTCCTCCCTTTTTTTGCCTTGTTTAGAATTTCTCTCAATGGCAGGCCCGTCCATTCTTTAATGTTGTCCTCCCATCGCTTTTTCTGTCTGCCTCTTCTTCTTTTTTCCTGGTACTGTTCCCTGAAGGAAGGTCTTTGCGAGCCCCGTAGATCTTGTAATGTGGCCATAGGTTTTAATAGTTTTTTTACAATAGATAGCAGGTCGTCATGGGCTCCGATCGCTGAGGTAACCCTGTCTCTGATTTCTTGGTTTGTGATGCTGTCTTTGAATGTGATGCCTAGGATCCTTCTGTAGCATCTCAATTCCATTGCTAGGATCCTCCTCTCTAGCTCTGCATTCAACGTCCACGACTCGCAAGCATATAAAAATGTGGCCATGACCATGGATCGCATCAGTCAGATTTTGGTGCCGAGGGCTAAGCCCTTGTCTTTCCATATTATTTTAAGTTTTGAAAGGGCTGCTGTGGACTGTGCTATTCGGGCCAGTAGTTCGGGTTTTGTTTCCTCAATTGAGACAATAGCTCCGAGGTATTTGAAGCTGTTAACACTAGTTAGCTTTTCACCTCCAATACTGATGCCTCTTTTAAAGCCCTGATGTTTGGCACCCCTCAACTCTAGAAAACATTAAGAAACTGGAACAGACACAAAATAGAGCAGTGAGATTCATAACAAACGAATATTCACATTTGACTAGAGTAATACCTTTAGTAAAATCACCAAATTTAGAAAGCCTTCAGGACAGTTGACTCAAAAGTAAAGTAGCAATTTTACATAAAACACTGAACCATACAATTCAAATACAAAAACAAAATCTAATAAAATACTTAGAAAAATACAAAGATTTAGACACATTCCTTGTTCCCCAATTCAATGGCACATTCCCGATCCCATTTCTACATTATCTTTGTATTTTGTTCTCTAAAGAGAAAAGAAAGACCAATATGGCTTTATTAATTGCAATCGTTTGACTCCTCAAGAAAGACCAATATGGCTTTATTAATTGCAATCGTTTGACTCCTCAAGAAAGACCAATATGGCTTTATTAATTGCAATCGTTTGACTCCTCAAGAAAGACCAATATGGCTTTATTAATTGCAATCGTTTGACTCCTCTCTCTCTCTCTCTTTCTCTCTTTCCTATGTATATATAAAGAGAAATTGAGGGTGAGAGAGAGATTGAAAAAGAGAGAGTTGTCACGTTACAGTTAGGGTAGTAGAATTATTCTCTCCTAGTGCTCTCAATCATATTCACCATTTTCTCAGTATTTTTTTTTTTTTAGAAGACTGGGATTTTGAATTTTTAGGACGCTCTCTAATTGGTACCTGACATTATTTATGGAACGTGATCGGCGTTGGTCATTGTACTGACCTCGGCCATAGAAACAGAAGACCTTTGCGTGACCTGTTCTTTAGATCGCAATAGCTGACAGGGGTGCTTTACTTTATTGGTCATCTTTATATATTCTCTTCATCAAGAACATAAAACTAAAATGTTATTTTACCTCAGTTAGGTCAATAATAGAATATGCATCCTCTGTTTGGGACCCCTCAACTCAATAACACATAAAGAAACTGGAACAAATACAAAATAGAACATTTTGTACTTAATAATAACAATACATTCAAAGTTTTATTTCACTGAATGACAAACAACTACACACATAGTAGAGTTTACAACACGGACTACGAAATACGGTCACTACACAGGTTAACAAATGTAAACAAACACTAAGGGGCGACAATCCAAATAAGCAAATTCACGACAGAGATTACAACAAACCAATATTTAAATTTGATTAGAGAAACGCCATTAGTAAAATCACTAAACTTAGAGAACTTCAGGACAGAGAATAAAAAGTCAAGTAGCTCTAATACATAATACATTGAATAATTATTTTACAAATAGAAAAACAAAACCTAATGAAACACTCAGAAAGACACACAGCTAGAGGCACATTTCTAAATCCATACACTGAATGTATCCAGCAACAGTATCCATTCTCTCCTAGTGCCATTAGAGGATGGAATGGGTTGTCAGAATCAGCCAGGAATACCAAAGACTTAGCAGAGTTTAAGTCATTGATTAACATGCTGGACTAGATGGACACATGAAATGCGTAGGACGTAATTATCTTCTTTTTTTAAAGTAACGTCCGTAACACATAAGATACGTGAAGATAAGTTATAATCTGAATTGATTAGACAAACGTGTTAAGAGTCAAACAGTTGAGACCATGACAGTCTAAACAAATAATTCAACCTAAAATCTTCAAATAGAATCTTTCACGTAGACCCTACTGATGGGCCATATGTTCCTACATGTAGACCCTACTGATGGGCCATATGTTCCTACATGTAGATCCTACTGATGGGCCATATGTTCCTACATGTAGATCCTACTGATGGGCCATATGTTCCTACATGTAGATCCTACTGATGGGCCATATGTTCCTACATGTAGATCCTACTGATGGGCCATATGTTCCTACATGTAGACCCTACTGATGGGCCATATGTTCCTACATGTAGATCCTACTGATGGGCCATATGTTCCTACATGTAGACCCTACTGATGGGCCATATGTTCCTACATGTAGATCCTACTGATGGGCCATATGTTCCTACATGTAGACCCTACTGATGGGCCATATGTTCCTACATGTAGACCCTACTGATGGGCCATATGTTCCTACATGTAGACCCTACTGATGGGCCATATGTTCCTACATGTAGACCCTACTGATGGGCCATATGTTCCTACATGTAGACCCTACTGATGGGCCATATGTTCCTACATGTAGACCCTACTGATGGGCCATATGTTCCTACATGTAGACCCTACTGATGGGCCATATGTTCCTACATGTAGACCCTACTGATGGGCCATATGTTCCTACATGTAGACCCTACTGATGGGCCATATGTTCCTACATGTAGACCCTACTGATGGGCCATATGTTCCTACATGTAGACCCTACTGATGGGCCATATGTTCCTACATGTAGACCCTACTGATGGGCCATATGTTCCTACATGTAGACCCTACTGATGGGCCATATGTTCCTACATGTAGACCCTACTGATGGGCCATATGTTCCTACATGTAGACCCTACTGATGGGCCATATGTTCCTACATGTAGACCCTACTGATGGGCCATATGTTCCTACATGTAGACCCTACTGATGGGCCATATGTTCCTACATGTAGACCCTACTGATGGGCCATATGTTCCTACATGTAGACCCTACTGATGGGCCATATGTTCCTACATGTAGACCCTACTGATGGGCCATATGTTCCTACATGTAGACCCTACTGATGGGCCATATGTTCCTACATGTAGACCCTACTGATGGGCCATATGTTCCTACATGTAGACCCTACTGATGGGCCATATGTTCCTACATGTAGACCCTACTGATGGGCCATATGTTCCTACATGTAGACCCTACTGATGGGCCATATGTTCCTACATGTAGACCCTACTGATGGGCTATATGTTCCTACATGTAGACCCTACTGATGGGCCATATGTTCCTACATGTAGACCCTACTGATGGGCCATATGTTCCTACATGTAGACCCTACTGATGGGCCATATGTTCCTACATGTAGACCCTACTGATGGGCCATATGTTCCTACATGTAGACCCTACTGATGGGCCATATGTTCCTACATGTAGACCCTACTGATGGGCCATATGTTCCTACATGTAGACCCTACTGATGGGCCATATGTTCCTACATGTAGACCCTACTGATGGGCCATATGTTCCTACATGTAGACCCTACTGATGGGCCATATGTTCCTACATGTAGACCCTACTGATGGGCCATATGTTCCTACATGTAGACCCTACTGATGGGCCATATGTTCCTACATGTAGACCCTACTGATGGGCCATATGTTCCTACATGTAGACCCTACTGATGGGCCATATGTTCCTACATGTAGACCCTACTGATGGGCCATATGTTCCTACATGTAGACCCTACTGATGGGCTATATGTTCCTACATGTAGACCCTACTGATGGGCCATATGTTCCTACATGTAGACCCTACTGATGGGCCATATGTTCCTACATGTAGACCCTACTGATGGGCCATATGTTCCTACATGTAGACCCTACTGATGGGCCATATGTTCCTACATGTAGACCCTACTGATGGGCCCTACACAGATACATTGGCCTTCATAAACAATGAGTCGCCACCATTTGAAAAGAGCCCAAACTACAGTCTGCGTGGATGAACAAAACGATCTAGTTCCTGGTCTTGAAATCACGTCTGCCTTACTTTTGACATTTATGCCACACTGAATATCTGTTGTCAGTCTTAAAGGTTACCGTGGCAACATTCTTTACATTAGGATAAAATAATCCTGACAAAAAGTCCGAATGCTGATCATCTGTTGATAAGTTGTACTGTCAGATGGCATTGTCTTTCTTTATCTGACCTTTTCAACGTGAAACTATTTGTTAGGATGTTTCATTTCTGAGGGATTTTGAGATGAGGCTGTTTTCACAGGTGACATGAAGTTTAAGACTATCTATAATCTACATGTAGACTGTGTGTTTAGTACATTTTAGAATTAAGCTTTAGTTCCCCATTATTTTGTAAGAAGAGAGATAATAGATTATTTTCTTTGTTTTTACAAGGCAATTGATAGTCTACTCAAATATTGGCCAGAATGAGAGAGAAAAAGCTAGTTAAGAAATGAAACAACAAAAAACATGAAAAATTGAAAAAATACCTTTTTAAAAACTTTCTATTAAGTGTAATTGTAGCAAATTAGTTTGGATCAGTCATGTACTTAAATTTGTAATTGACCTAGACAAAAAAAAAAGAAATATATTTAGTATTGTAGTTGTTTAGCGCTGTTTCATGCTTTCTCAATGCACTAGGTGACTAGGATCCAAGTTGCACTTGTCTGGACCAGTTGGGAAAAGGGGGAGGGGGGACAGAAGAACGTAGGATCTGTAAATGTGACCGTGATCGCTTTTTAAATGCATTGAAAACAAGTTGTACAACTTGAATTTGAACTCAGGAGCTCAAGCTTCCTAAAGGGAAGTAATTTTACTTAGACCTCCACATCTGGCAAGTACAATATCTTTCCCTAGTTCTATACCAAATTAGTTACATTATATTGAGTCTTGGTTTGTCAGGTACATGTAATAATTGTGCAAAATTTCAACTAGATCCTAGATTTGGTTCAGGAGAAATTACGTGTACAAACTTTTGACCAGACAGACAGGCAGAGTGAGTTAATATAAGCTTTGTAAAAATTTGTCTTTCAAAAGCATTTTTACATAAATTCGTTCCTTATATCTGTGAATTTAGACGTCCTGACGACGCCTGACGTACTTTATAATCCCATTCATCTATTGAAGCCGACATCTAAGTCTAGACTCTAGACAGTCTAGATCTAACTCTAATTCCAGATCTAATTCAAAGAGGAACGATCTATTTTATACTTTATCACATTAACATACAAAATAAAGTCCATTCATTTCATATTTTAATCAAATTAACCGTCAAATTTTGTGTTCCTAAACCATTTTTCATACATTCGTTCGCTATAGGTTCCATGTTGACATGCATTTTGATAGTCCCATTCATGTGTCGTGCACACCGCTATTTAAACACACTATGATTGGACCGGCTACATGAGGCTCTAAATGGGGGATATTAAATATACTAACATAGAATAACTTCTTCTTGCTTCTTGAACCATTGAATTCACTCTTATAATAGTAGGTCTACATCTATTAAAATAGTATCTAGACTCTAGATCTAGATCTAAATATATATAGACCTACAAGCAAATGTTTTTATTGAAAAAAATGGATTTAGGTCGATTTTGATAGCTCCATTCATACTATTTTTAAATTCACACATTCGTTTCTTTATAGCATTATTATTTCGTTTAATTGTTTCCAAAACACTCTCAGTGACTATATCGACAGTGATACGAAAATTATGGCCCTCGGTCCTAGGTAATATATGTCTTATATAATATATATATATATAAATATATTACTGCTACGGACACTTGTGTACGTAAGAGGCACTACAGCATTCATTTCTTGTGTATGCCAAGTAAATAAGGGGTACATTTATATACATAAATAGCCCTTAACAAAAGCTAATATAATACATTTTCACCTATATGGAATGACTACATTTGATATATAAATACTTAATGATTATTATTTCTGAAGGTCATTATTTATTAGCACGCTCTCAATCATTACTCTCAATCTCTCAATCCATCACTCCCAATCTGGTAATCCATCACTCCCAATCTCTCAATCCATTTCCCCATCTTTCGCAATCTTTTTTTTTTTCACTTCTTTCCCCATTTTTTTTTCTTTACCAAAGCTGGAGAAGTGTATAAGGGAAGTAATTGAAACGCTGAACAAAATTATTTCCCTTGGGGCCAGACTACGCCCCACTAAAACGATTGTTCTCAAAACCGTATTAGCTTCTATCTTTGCGGCGCCCAGAGGATTGTTGCGACCCCCCAAATACTTGGACCAACTAACCCGCAGCTTAAGTCTGATGGACGAACATTAAGCATGGGTATCTGGACGAGGGTAAAGATCGGGATACAGGAAGGATACACACTTGTGGAGCTCTCCACACAGATATGTAGATGCATACGAATTGGGTCTACATCTAGGCTGTGAGAAAAAGACTTGAAATAGGCTCACGTGGAAGGCTCATATAAAAGAGAGATCGTAGCAAGCCATCGTGTCAGGTGTAGGAAGAAAACAGAAAGTCAAACAGCTTCAATTTGCACCCGATGTGACAGTGCGTGATAGGAGTCTTTACTTACGTGAGGTCCTGTCAGGGGAAAAATAAGGTCGTCTCCTCCAATGCTAAATGCCACGTATAAGAATATCAAACACGCTTGAGTGAAGGCAGAGTCAACAACAAGTGAAGGGGCTTGGAATTTTTTGTTCAGGGGTTTGTGGACAATTTCTTGTCATCGTCCTATCGTCTGCTGGCTAAACAAACGTTTCTAGTCTTGTTGATCAAGTCAGTCACATTAATGACTCCTTCTCCTTTTTGCCATAGTAAATAGATGCAATGTTTTACATGTTGGTGGATCATGTCCAAGTTTTACATGTTGGTGGATCATGTCCAAGTTTTATATGTTGGTGGATCATGTCCAAGTTTAAGTTTTACATGTTGGTGGATCATGTCCAAGTTTTACATGTTGGTGGATCATGTCTAAGTTTTACTTGTTGGTGGATCATGTCTAAGTTTTACATGTTGGTGGATCATGTCCAAGTTTAAGTTTTACATGTTGGTGGATCATGTCCAAGTTTAAGTTTTACATGTTGGTGGATCATGTCCAAGTTTTACATGTTGGTGGATCATGTCTAAGTTTTACTTGTTGGTGGATCATGTCCAAGTTTTACATGTTGGTGGATCATGTCTAAGTTTTACATGTTGGTGGATCATGTCTAAGTTTTACATGTTGGTGGATCATGTCCAAGTTTTACATGTTGGTGGATCATGTCTAAGTTTTACATGTTGGTGGATTATGTCTAAGTTTTACATGTTGGTGGATCATGTCCAAGTTTTACATGTTGGTGGATCATGTCTAAGTTTAAGTTTTACTTGTTGGTGGATCATGTCCAAGTTTAAGTTTTACATGTTGGTGGATCATGTCTAAGTTTTACATGTTGGTGGATCATGTCCAAGTTTTACATGTTGGTGGATTATGTCTAAGTTTTACATGTTGGTGGATCATGTCTAAGTTTTACATGTTGGTGGATCATGTCTAAGTTTTACATGTTGGTGGATCATGTCCAAGTTTTACATGTTGGTGGATCATGTCTAAGTTTTACATGTTGGTGGATCATGTCCAAGTTTTACATGTTGGTTTATCATGTCTAAGTTTTACATGTTGGTGGATCATGTCCAAGTTTTACATGTTGGTGGATTATGTCTAAGTTTTACATGTTGGTGGATCATGTCTAAGTTTTACATGTTGGTGGATCATGTCTAAGTTTTACATGTTGGTGGATCATGTATAGACTTAAGTGGTGGACCATTACGATGTTTTACGTTTTGGGGGATCATGTCTAATTTTAAAAGTTTGGTGGATTATGTCTAATTTTAAAAGTTTGGTGGATTATGTATAATTTTAAAAGTTTGGTGGTATATGTCAAGGTCTTAAGTTGCGATGGATTAAGTGTTCTGTCCTACCAAGAAGAAGCCCTATTTATAGGCGCACTTTTTTTAAAGTCCTCATTTGTTTTAAAGCAAAATGAATCGCTGCTAACGCTTAAATGTAAATACAGGTTGCTAAATAGTAAAATGATAGTACAAAACACTAATGTTTTTCTTTTTATTACATTACCTTCAATTGCTAATTCCTTGATATTTTTCTATTGTCAAAAAATCTCCGCAAATAGGTTTAAAAAGGGTGAAAATTAACAAAAAAAGACTTTTTGGGTACAACAGCGTTTTAAAATGTTCCACAATTTAAATAAACTGTAACACTGATCCTCTGATGTTTGATAACTGTGATCATCTATTAAATACCATGTCATATGTTCAGATGTATATCGCATATTTATTGGTTACTTAATATTTATATATATCGATTTTTTAGTATCTGTTCATAAACAGTCCATAGGTTTTCAATATATCTTTGCCTGTTTATTCTTCTTTTATTGTTTATTTATTATGTATTTAGTGGTCACATGATATCTGTCTCTCGGGTTATTTATTATCTATCGATCATTAATGTTTTTTTTTTTAAAGTAGCCCTCTTTTTAAGAGCTTACAAACCAATTCAAATGACTTACCTTGAGCCCCCAATAACTGATAGTTCATCAAGTGAACTTTTACCCCCAACGAATGTATTAGAAATAAAACAACAGATGCTCACACAAAAATATTTGATTGAATTCATAATGATAACTTTTGAATTCACAATCAAAGTACTAGAAAAAAAATGTCCGATACTTTACTTCTTATCATCAAGGGACTTGTTTTTTTGTTTTTTTTTCAAAGGAACCATCAGGGGAATTAAAAGTGTGTGCGATGGTAGCGCGTCCATATATGTGCGTGATTGTATGCGCGTGATTGTATGTGCGTGATTGTATGCGCGTGATTGTATGTGCGTGATTGTATGTTTTTGATTGTATGTATATGGCTGTATTTGTATGATTGTATGTGCGCGAGGTAAGCTCCTGTCCGTGCTGAGAAAATGTGACTTCAAGATGGTATCGATTCCATCCTATTGATTTAGTGTACGAGTCATGTTAGCGCAGCATCGATTTCTTTCGATTTCTTTCACATCTGACCGTGATCCTCTTCACCCTGCTGTCCCGCCTTCGTCTTCCTTTGAGCTCGTTTTATGCAAATACTCGAGAGCAGAAACAAAATTGTCTTTTTTTTATATCAGGAAGAAAGATACGAAAAAATAAAAAGTGCCTCTGCACTGGACAGCAGTTCTCAACCTTCTTGGCTCGGCGACCCCTTTCTACAATTTTCTACTATGCAGCGACTCCCAACCTTAAAGTTATTTTCGTTCAAAGTCTAAGAAATCCTAATCCTACTGTAAATATCTAATTTGTACTGCAAACGTTGTATGTTTTATCAAGAAACAAACGCCATTCTATTCTTGTAATAGATATTACTCATTATAATTAAATGACAACTATATCAAATTGTATCTTTGACTTTTACTTATCTATTTCTTATTCACCATATTCATGTTGCATACTTATATGACACTTCAAAAAGCATGGCGGAACATGATCACAATATAGTATTGACAGTGTGTTTTAGATTTGCCAGGTCAGGAATTCTCGTCAGTTTCTGCATCAAGTCCTTGTCTGTATTTAGAACTAACAGACTGGAAAACTCTTTTCGCAAAAATATTTTATTGGAAATGGATTTTGAAAAGGCGCAACTCAGACAATCGGGATATGATTGAAAAGACTTGAATCAAATTTGTCTAACTGCATCGCTAGTGAAAATAAAATGCTTTTTTTTTGTCTCCGTGACATCTTCAATTGTGACTTTGAATAAACTTCTGGCCAACGTGATGTCAAGTAGATTTGGAATGTATGATATTAAGTCCGCAAGCATTCGCAAATGTTCTTTCACAGAAATTATCATTTTATCTGTTTGTCAGGTTCAATGCCATTTACCTCATAGAGAGCAGATACGATTGGCATCATGTTTCGGCCAATTTTGTTTGCCAATCGGAAGTTTTATTTGGAAGGATTGGATTTTTTGTTCAACCAAATTGAGGCATGTTGCATTTCATCCTTGCGGTTTCGTTTTTCATCGCTTCTAGTCATTCCTGTGACATGGTCTTCATGACTAATATTAGTCGATGAATTCCCATGGCTTTTGGTGGCTTATTCTTTACCCACCGTTGAAATACAGACCACCATTTGAGCACTAGCTGTTTAGACACCTTTAATTATGTCCTAAAAGATTTAAAACTTTTCCAAAAATGAATCAACTTTCTCAACATCAACGTCACTCGCTGCTGTAGTCGTTGGAAGAGTTTGGCCAAAGAGAAACTCGTTTTTAAAATCACCATCATTTACATACGGCCTCTATGCTTGCTTCTCAAATTCTGGGTATCCTTGTCAGCGTTAATTTTCTTAATTTCATAGTTTCTGCTTATAGAATTTTTTTTTTAAATGACACACTGGGGACAACTATTGAAGTAAAACCATACCGTAGAAATTTGTGATACATACATATATATGAACATAAATGATTAGCAGCACCAGGGACTAAGTTTTTAAGAGAGAAAGTAATGAATGAAATGCTCGACCAAGACTCGAACCAGTGACTCTGGAAACACCGCCTAGCGATAACGCACTAAGCAAACTTAACCTCTAGACCATCGGAATGTCCAAAAAAAAAAACATTCTTCTGGTCCAGAGTCATTTCGCCCGTATGCAAATTACCACCCCAGTGGTCAATGGTCACGTGCCTTAGCTAGCCCCTCCCCCCACCTCGCAGCATCCGTTCACCAACAACTTCAATAGAGCCGACACAGACAGCCGTTAGGCATGTCTCAGACAAACAATGGCTAATTGTGTATCTCTCATAATGACAAGTGGACAACATAAATGCATTACATATAGAAGCATTATATTTTGTTTCCTTCACGTTCGTTTGATCTATGTGAATTGTTAGCTCCATAATGAAATGTTACCTTCAATAACATGGACTACTCCAAGATTATGTATTATTAATTCAAATCGAAATAGCTTTTCAATTACGCCAGAACGTCACCATTTGATTCCAAATCGTGTCACGTTACATTAATTTCAATTGTAACAAATATTTATGCTGCGACAATGAAAATAATCGAAAACATTCTGATTGATTTGTCTGCATTATTTCTCCTCGAATGACAAAAAAAAATGAAAACTTTGAATTGAAAAACTTAGCACAATGTCAAGTTTTACACGTCAGAATACACACACACACACACAAATCATATTTTCTATGGACTTAGCCGGCCCATAGCTAATTGTCATTCAACCGCAAGGGGTCGAGACCCACAGGCAGTTGCGTAGCTAGGGTATTTGATGCCCTGTTCGGCAGTTCCTCATGATGCCCCCCTCAAAAAAAAGTTTTAAGACAGCGAAAGTTTCTAATTTCGATTTAAAGTGTATTCATTATTTGCGCATTGCTATTTCGCAAAGAATCAATTTTAAAAAAGGAAAATACAAGTGAATCTCACATACTTTCTCGCTGTCAAGCTATGGATAACTTTATCGAAATAAGTTTTTTTTCCACTAGGTCTTTGTTCAATAGATGAAATTGCCAAATTTAGTGTGTCTTAAATTCGTCATCGTTGATTGTAAGTATTTCTTCATCAAAGTAAGTTTGGAAAAACTTCGCTTGCATGTAGCCACACTTACCACAATTGTAAAAAAAAAATGCGAATCTAGATGACAATATTCGGGGACTGACATTTCGTTTTATAAAACTCTAAAGCTCAATAGATTCTTGTTTCGGAAGTTCGGAGACTTCTGGAGAAACTGCGACAATTACCTGAAGCCCCCATACGAAATTCGTTTATGTCTACGTCGCTGGGAGAACCATCGAGATTGATGTCCATCTGAGGATTTAATAAGTCATATTTGTCATGACGTTGTTAGTATTTCATGAACAATACTGTCCAATGAAGGTATTTCCATGAGTAGCCATTTCGTGTGTGTTGAAAGAAAATCTATCTTCATCTTTTTTTCGCCTGGCAATTTTTGTGTGTGGCCAATACCTTTTTGAGGGTCTGTATGAAAATGTACCCTAAAATTTTGATCCAGATTTTAGATGTTATGTGTACTCTGGAAAATAATCGAGAATTATTTGCTTTTTAAACTTTCTGTATGATTTTTGTGTGTGTTTTTATTAGCATTTATATTACAATATTTTCGTTTTTATTTTCTTGAGACATATACGTATTCGGTCTCTCAGGAATGGATCGTACTTGGATAGTGATTTCACTCCAGAATATTTCTTTGATTTTGTACTGCCAATTGTTCTTCAACTTGTTCGTGATGCCCGCGGAATGCTAGATTCTGCTTTAAGTGAAAACGCATGATGTCCAAGAGTCTCTACAGATAATCTCTCCACATTTTCCCCTATTGATTATTTAAATCTTGAGTCTTGCTGTCATTATTGTTGCCTAGTCACAGACAAACTTCAGTTCCCCCCCCCCCCCCAAGCAATTGGTGTGAGGCTGAGAGGCTAAAACCGCTTGATTACAGCTTGGCCACCTTACATGGGGGCTTGAGTTCAAATCCCTTCTCTAGAAGGGTTGTGTTTGCTAACCGGTTGGAAAAACTTCTCCCACATACCCCTCCCCACTGGTCCACAAAAGAGATTGAACCATTACTAAATAGTAATAGAAAAAAATCACTATTATAAACTTGTCCATAACCAGTGCATTGAACAATGAAGCAACATCATGTAAGGCTTCAAAATAAAGTGTTAAAGTGTTTTGTCTTTAGAGATTGAAACAAATCTGATAACATTTGATTCCAGCTGGTTTGCAGCTTACATTTAATTTAATTTAAGAAAGAATATAGGACATATCAAATAACCAAAACAAATAAATGAGTTTGTTTTTATTTCCATCCATCCATCCCAGTGGCGCTACAGCCCATGGAGGGCTCTGGCCTGCTTTAACACATCCTTCCATTCAGATCTCTCCTGGGCCTTTCGTCTCCACGCACTAACCCCAAGCTGCTTCAGATCTGCTTCCACGTCATCTATCCATCGCATTCGGGGTCTGCCTTTGGGTCGCCTGACTTTTGGTTTTTGCCTGTATACGATTTTCGCCCCTCTGTTGTCTGACATTCTTTCAAGGTGACCTGCCCAACGTAGTCTGTTGTTTTTATTTATGTAATTACAATGTGTAGTTTTACTGAAATTTGGTCCTCAGTTTGCTGCCCCCCACCACTTGATGCTCCGTGCGGCCCGCACCACCCGCACATTGCTAGCTACGCCACTGCACAGAGGCCGAGAACCCCTTGTCTTGAGAAATGGAAATGGAATTATTCTGACGTCACTATGAACGTTGTTTTAAGTACTACGTACACTGTGATTCTTACAGTTGTTTCAAGTACTACGTACACTGTGATTCTTACAGTTGTTTCAAGTACTACGTACACTGTGATTCTTACAGTTGTTTCAAGTACTACGTACACTGTGATTCTTACAGTTGTTTCAAGTACTACGTACACTGTGATTCTTACAGTTGTTTCAAGTACTGCGTACACTGTGATTCTTACAGTTGTTTCAAGTACTAGGTACACCGTGATTCTTACAGTTGTTTCAAGTACTACGTACACTGTGATTCTTACAGTTGTTTCAAGTACTACGTACACCGTGATTCTTGCACGCTTTTTGAAGGGGGTCAGAATGTAAAAAAAAAAAAGACAAAAATAAATAAAAGACAACATGGAAATGGGATTAAATGTACAAGTAATAAATTTCTTTCTTCATAAATATGTTTTAATTGCATGACACACCAACTACGCCCGTTTTAAAATTCCAATAAACGGGTCTCATTTTCATCATCCACCTAAAAAGACCTAACAGACATTTTAGCCTGTGAATTCTAGTATCTGTTATATTGAATCGGAACGGTCCGCTCTCTTTATCTTCTCTCTCTCTCTCTCTCTCTCTCTCTCCCCTCTCTTTCTCTGTCGATACCCTCTGGGCGTTGCCCGACAAACCAACCCACCAGCACTTTCGGACATACTTCATTCTCCTGTGGTACAATTTTCACCACTCCTACCCACGACTCTCTTTGATCAAGGAGATAATCGTGTCAACACGCATCTTGACATTTCTAGGTGCGACTCTGCTTTCTGGTCAGATCCACCCATGTGGGGTAGAATCATTAATCTCCCCCCCCCTTTCCCGCCCATCTCTTCCGGACCTTTATAAGCTCGACTAAGTCGGAATAGACACACTTTGCCATTCTCTCAAACTCGCTGACAGTCGAGACTCTATTATTCATCCTCCTTATTTCTAGAGGAATACCTAGTGCCTCCCTCAGGTGTCTGCTTATTAGTCAGCCTATTTGATGCTACTTGCTATTGGATACTATACATGTCTATTGGGTACTAGGTGTCTACCTGATACTTCACAGCACTCACCCGCTCAATCGCAACTTATTGAACTGATCCTATCGACAAACGCTGCCCACGGTAGATCCACTCTGCCCGCAGCACTCTTCGTGCCCGCGGAAGCCGTCCACCCGCCCTACTGTGCCCACAACAGACCACAGTGACTTTGTATTGAGACTCCAAAAGTCCCGACTCATCGGCGACCCAATACCCGATAGAGCGTCACCTCCAGCTGCAAGACCTCCACCTAGGAGCACAGCCAGCTACAACGTCTACAGGACACTTAGATAAGTTCAAGAACAAAGTGACACTCTCTCATAACGTGCACATAGAGATGATAGTTAAATATTACTAAGAGATAGATGCACCCCCCCCCCCCTTCCTCTTTATTCTTCTGTCTTGTGTACAGAAATATCTCATCAATAGACCGGATACACCAAAATGTTTTTCTGTCAGAGATGATTTTATCAAATAGCTTGTCGTGGCAACTTTTAGATGAGCGATAAACTCGAGGCGACGTTTAGATGAGCGATAAACTCTTGGTGACTTTTAGATGAGTGATAAACTCTTGGTGACTTTTAGATGAGCGATAAACTCTTGGTGACTTTTAGATGAGCGATAAACTCGTGGCAACTTTTAGATGAGCGATAAACTCGTGGCAACTTTTAGATGAGCGATAAACTCGTGGCGACTTTTAGATGAGCGATAAACTCGTGGCAACTTTTAGATGAGCGATAAACTCGTTGCGACTTTTAGATGAGCGATAAACTCGTGGCGACTTTTAGATGAGCGATAAACTCGCGGTCGTGTCTTTTGTGCCGTATAATGTATACCGTATAAAAAACGATTGCATCAAAGCGTTGAGATGAAATATTTACAGCAGTGTTTCCCAAACTGTGTTCCACGGAACACTACTGTTTCGCGGAATACTACTTTTCCGCAAGGCCGGATAGGTGTTCCATTGCTACTACTGGAATAATTAACCAATAGGCCTACTCGTAAGTTAATTATTAAGTAAATTCAGAAAATAAAATACAAAAGTGTTCCGCTGAATTCTCCACTTGTACGAAGTGTTCCGTTAAAGAAAAAGTTTGGGAAACGCTGATTTTACAGATATGACATCAGTTCGTTTCCATTGTTTAACACTAATCCACTCAAATTAAGATTCGTTTTCTTACTGTTTTGAGAATAATAAGTTCGATTCAAAACAGAGGATTCGGGAAAACCCAAACAGGGAGAACTATGATCTTCAATCAAAAATTTTTGTTTTATTTTTTATTTTATTTTTTGTTAAAGAGAATAATTTTTTTTTTGTATCTGGTTATAATTGATTTATTTTATATTTCTAATGCCTTTAGTTTTAGTGCTTTAATCTCCCCTCTCTCTATTTCTCTCTCTTTCTTCTAAGTTCTTCTTTCTTCAGCACTCTTAGTTTATATTCTTGTCTTCTCTCTCTCTCTCTCTCTTTTATACACTACGCCTCTCTCCTTCTCTCTTCTCTTTTTCTATTTCTCTCTACCGCTCAGTCTCGCTCACGCTTTCTTTGCGTGACCTTGATAGAAGACATTACACAATAGAAAGCCATGGGGGGAGGGGAGGATAACTCTATTTTTTGTTCATCCTATTCGGATATTTTCTGAACAAATCCCTGATTGTAATGGAACTTCACGCTTTGACCTTTTATCCTCGAACAACTGGTTATTGTGTATGTTTTCACGCAGGTTAAAATCAGAACCACAATAAGTGTCATTAATTCCCCAACGGCAATATTTTATAAACTGGGATTAATTCGTTTCTTTGATTTACATTTTATTTGTACAAGTTGACATGAGGTTTAGTTGACACAGTGCATTTCAAAGCACGCTATACATGAGGTTTAGTTGACACAGTGCGTTTCAAAGCACGCTATACATGAGGTTTAGTTGACACAGTGCATTTCAAAGCACGCTATACATGAGCTTTAGTTGACACAGTGCATTCCAAAGCACGCTATACATGAGCTTTAGTTGACACAGTGCATTTCAAAGCACGCTATACATGAGGTTTAGTTGACACAGTGCATTCCAAAACACACACACTAAGAATAGAGAGAAACACGAGTTTTTTGAAACGCTTAGCGACACTTTACACACTCGGCAAGCAGGAGAAAAATTAATAGTGGGGGAAGGGAGTATTTAAATTACATTGATTCACTAGTAGACAAACAAATTACAAACACCCAGGGTCCTGACCCTCGTGGAAAAAGTGGAACGCATGACTAGGGGGAGCCATCAAGACCTTCCGGTTGGGAGATGCTTATAGTAGAGGTCACTGGCCGCGACACCACGTTCAGGGACAAGGCACATCCAATTGGTACACGCATAGACAGAGTGTATGTGACAAAGACGTGCAAAATAAAAAGAGTCACACATCTTGAAGAGACATTAAAGTCCCACACAGATCACAAAGGAGTCTTGGTGGAACTGAACCCAAAACTAAAAAGCAAAACAAATTAAAGCAGCGATCTGGAAACTCAACAACGATCTCCTAAGCGACCCGCTCTCTAAAGAAACAATCGTAAATCTCCTCAATACTATAACACAAGAGACAGACACAGCTCAATACAAAGTCACACAACTATGGACTTTTTTTCCATTAAGCAGCAAAGCCAAATACTAACAACACTAGTCAATTCAAAGAAGAAAAAAGAAGAAGATTGACTTAAACCTTTGTTAACACATGAAGAAGACGAAGCAATCAGAACACATATTCTAACACAAATAGAAGAACTACTCAACTATTAATACAAAGGAGCGGAATTGAGATGCAAAAGCAATAATATGAACTTTTTTTTTATCGGCAGAACAAAACATCCAAATGAACAGAACTCTGGACAACATAATAGATAGTAAAGGAGAAGCTATACACGACCTGTACTATATAAAAGAAAATAACAGACATATTAACGAAACACTTTACTAACATGTATGATAAAGAACAGACGGACGACAACGCACATAAAGTATTTTTACAAAACTGCAAAGAAATACCAATGACAGAACTGAATGAGACAGACGCTCCCTTTACGCTTGACGAACTGAGGGCTGCTTTAGACACAAACCAAAACAACAAGTCCCCTGGCCCAAACGGTCTTACATTTGAATTTTACAAAACCTTTTTTTTCCCCAAATAGGACCCCTCCTAAAACTAGAGTGGTACAATATAAATAAGACTTCTATGTACCTCTCGATGACGACAGATGATGTTGTAATAATCTGACCGCCAGTGGGATGAAGGAGTTTTTAAATCTTTCTGTTTTAGTCATAATGGAAAGGAGACGACCACTTCGTTCACATTTTATGTAATAGTGGTTCAATGGGTGAAGGTTATCTATGTGACAGGTGGGGGAATGTGACGTGTGTTTGGCGCGTTTAATGTCTAGGGGATGATTATTTTTAAAGCTATCACACACCAACCTATCAGCATATGAATCGGGAGCAGGCACGCAACGAGACAAGCAATGAAAGATAGATACAAAAGTTAAAATAAAAGAATATTTATTTACATAAATATACATATAAGAATAGAAAGGGGGAGGGTTTGCATCTATCTCTAAATAATACTAGATTTAATCATCACTCTTGCACCTAATAAGAGAGTATGTCACTTTGTCCTCTGACTTAGCTGGTTTTCCTGTTGATGTCGCAGCTGGCTGTGTCCTGGCTTGAGGTTCTGCAGCTGGAGGTGGCGCTCTAGCGGATAGAGGGACGCCGGTGATATAGTTCTTGTGGAGTCTCAATCCCAAGTTCCAATATCTGTAGTGGGCACAGTAGGGCGGGTGGCCGGCTACCGTGGGCACAAGGTTACTGCGGGCAGAGCTGATCTGCCGTGGGCAGCGTAGTTGACAGGATATGTCCAGTGAGTTGCAGAGGGTTGGCGTAGCTATGACGTCTCACACAGATCTGAATCTATAGGGACGTCGCACCTAATAGCTTGACAGGTGGGCTGTCGAATAGGCGGGCAATGCCGATAGCGCCAAGTGGTAGAGTTGAGTAGATCTCAGTAGGCAAGTGCAGTACCGAATAGCACTAAGCACATAAATAGGTAAATAGGCAGGTAAATAGATCGTTGATCCAATAAATAAATAGGCAGACACCTGAGGGAGGCTGCGGATAAATAAAGACAAGTTAGGACATGTCTCTCATACATCTTATCGATGCCCTCGACTGAGGTGCATTCGTCAGATTGGAAAAATTGCTTTAGAGCACAATAGGGAGATGATGACAAATGGGATTTGGAAAATAGATGGCTGATAGTAGCAATATTAAAATGTACATAGAAGGGGAAATAATAATATAAAATGTACATATAAGGGGAAATAATAATCTCAAATAAACAACACACGTGGATAGAGAAAGAAAAAAAAGGGGGGGTGAATTGGGCGGTGGTCAGCGACCAAGACGGTTTGTTTACATATGACCGTAGGTCGAGAACAATGGAGCGCGCTTGAATGGAGAGGGTGTCCGTTCAAGCGGCGCAACTCTCGTTAGAGTGAAATGACTACAGGGGAGATAATTCAATACAGGGGAGATAACTCATAACTCTTTTCTAGACGCATTGTTAGTGCGCTAGTAAAATTATCAAGGCGGTCAACCGAGATAAAGGAAATAGAATAAGATGTACAAATATATACATGGTTGCATCAACGATCAATTGAGCAACGTAGCATTAATAGATTAATGTAATACATAAATAAATGCATAGGACATGTTTATGTTTTCTACTTACGCCAGTGAGAAATACACAATGCACTAATTAAATATAAATGAACTAAGCAAAATACACATGATAATATCCAATGGAAATAGCACAAAAGTAATTAAGATGGAACTTGTGATTAAGTTCGGCTTACCACCAGGTATTCCTCTAGGAGAAAGAATGTATGAAGTAGTCCAGACTCGATTGCTCAGATATAATGAGAAAGGAGAGAGTCTGACTTGATTTAATTTACCTTATATACAGGCCTGGAGAATGTGGGTGGACACAGGAAATGTCCTAGGCTAAGATTTATCTTACACGTGGGTGGATTTGACTCGAGGTGGGAGTCGCACCTTGGAATATCACGCGGTGTGTTGACCAGGGTAATCTCTTAGATCAAAGAGAGACGTAGGAGAAAAGGGGGGGGGAGGATTGACTTGCATTCCACACAAGGTGGTGTCCACTGCGGCTGTCGGACATCCTGCCGATGAGATCAAAGAGTCTGTGCGTATCTTTGCCCCGGTCAAGGGAAGATAAATCGAAAGACGTGGCCTAGCTATCTCCAATGTGGTCAACTAAGTCTAGCCTGGAGCGGAGAAGGTGGTGCGGGTGGAGAATTTAGGGGTAGGATGGGGAAATAATTAAAATAAAATAAATAAATAATGAAAAATAATAATTAATGCTGTGATAATTTTGAGTGACTCTGACAGCGAGTTTTTGACTTGTCACAATCTATATAAATGCTTATTAATAATGTAGGTTTAAAAATAATGTGCTATTATTATTTATTATTATTATTATTATTTATTATTATTTTTTTATTATTATTTATTAATATTATTATTTTATTTATTTATTTATTTTTTTTAAACATGGACTTTAAAAGTTTATTTAAATACTACCAATGTGATTAGTGACAAAATCCAAACCTCTCGTAATGAGTAGAAACAGGCAACATAGTATTTGAGTAAATAGACATCCTTACCCTGAAACAATGTACGAACGACAGAACCCTGTACTTTTGTGATACAGAGAAATTGTCGTTAAAGATTTACCTCAAAACAACTCTACCAGACTCAAGGGCCACCTGCTGAAGTAGCCCTCTTATATCTCAAGGAGACCTTTAAAAGAATAGTCTTAAGAGGAATAACCTAGTTTTATTTTTTTTTTTGTAAATTTATGAGACACACAAGATAGTTGTATCAAACCCTATATACCCTATTGTTACTAGCTTGTGTCGCCGGATATAGCATTGCTTCAAAGTTGCTGTGTTACTGAGCTCACTATGTTGAATAATACTAGCTATATATATCATGGGAACCCTTTGTTTTTGGCTTTGTATTGTATCAGAAAAATGATGAGGTTCTATTGTGTATAATTAAATTGTATTGTACGTATAAAAATAATTGACGAGACAGAATGGATGCTAATGATGAAATCATTGACTTTCTCTTCTTCCAGCTACCATCATGTTCATTACATTGTGTCACTTTAACCATATTTTACAAGAAAATTGCTTAGTTTATAAATTCTTTCACAAGAAAAAGAAAACCAAATTCTTATGGGCTCTTTTTTAAAATGATTTTCTTGTTGACAATCATGATTGATGCATCACTGATGTGTCTATTTACAATGAATTATTTTTTTCTCTGTTGTAAGCTAAGCATAGTCTTATGCTTTCAATTTTATTACCCACAACTGTTTTGTTTGTTTATTACTTTGGCGTCAGCTAAGGATACATGCATACATGCTACAGCTTTATGTAATAATCAAATTGCCTTGTTTTTCAAACGTTTTGTAAGACTGATTAACTCTTTTATCATATATTGTTATTTCTTTCTTGCGATGTAATACCTGATGATTTCAATAAAAAATTATTAATGGATACAATTACACTAAATATTACCTTTTTTAAAAAAAATTTTTTCGTTTTTCTTGGTTATATTATACAGGCGTATCAATTTGTCGGCTAAACTGGTAAACCCATTTTCACACTCTACTTTCATAGTCGTGGCAAAATATTCTTTTTTAAATGTTAAGGTAATATTCGCCATGTTTGACAAAAATCTAAATCCAATCCACTAGATCAGAAATACATAAACTAAGGCTCGCAGGCTGCGGGTCATATCCGGCTAGTATATAGATCAATGACGAATATAAATCACTTCCTTAATGTTATGTATGCTGTAACCTATATTTGTTTGCGATGTTGTAATATTCCATTCCTAACTCCATCCTGATCTGCAGTGTAATATTTTACGATGATCCTTTATACTTAAAATGCTGCCAGAAAAAGATGTTGACATCCTCGTTACCCGACCTGCGCTGATATGGCCCTAGAAGGATAATTGAACAAAGGGAAGCAATCCGTGATATCTTACACTATAATTTTACTTCCTCAATTTTTTTTCCTTCTTTAATAAAAAGAGGTGATCAAAAGGGAAATCAATCTTCCTGTTACACGGTTTCTGAAGAGTTATGGCGTCTGGTAATAATGGAGCTGTTTCGTATTCCCCGACGTCAAACCAAGATGGGAAAATATCTAGCGAAACAAAAAGTGGAAAATATCTAGCGAAACAAAAAGTGGGTAATATCTAGCGAAACAAAAAGTGGAAAATATCTAGCGAAACAAAAAGTGGAAAATATCTAGCTAAACAAAAAGTGGGTAATATCTAGCGAAACAAAAAGTGGAAAATATCTAGCGAAACAAAAAGTGGGTAATATCTAGCGAAACAAAAAGTGGAAAATATCTAGCTAAACCCGAAATTAAAAAATTAAAAATCCCTGTCTTCGAACCCGGGACCTCAAGCGCTTTACCGCTAAACCACCGCACCTCCTTCCATATAGTGCGCTCTTACTTAAAGTTTCATTTCTAAATAGCCACAGACATGTCATTTGTTGTACATGCTGTAGGAGAGACAACTCTTTTTTTCGCTTTCTCCAAAATAGATCTATCTCTTCCAATCATTGAATTGCATGAATTGCCAATCTAACAATAATAACTAGCAACAACATCTAGCAAACAAAAAACAACAACAATAAAAACCAATGATAACTATTATCAACATCCAACAACTACAGCTAAAAATAAAAGTTAGATACTGCTAACAACAACACAAGAACAGATGCAACAGTCACTAGCATAACGAAAAGCAGGCTTAAAGACAAAACGAATCAAAATAGGAAGTGATACGCGAACTTGAACAAAGCAAAAATCTGAACATATAATTTTTATTTCGTTTCAACAGGTTTTTTTTTTTATTTCATTTGTTCCAAAGTTTTGAAAAGTGCAAAGGAAAGTTCAACCCAGACGCCAGACCTACTCACATACACAGAAATACACCTCACATTTTACACCTCACATTTTACACCTCACATTTTACCCCTCACATTTTACACCTTGCATTTGACGCCTCACGTGCCACACACACTCACCACGTACATTCATAGCACGTACACAGAACGAAAGATTTGCTTTGGACTTGTTGAGTTTGTCAACACGATCTTCAGTTATCGAGACTTCAGTACTGTATCTTTTAAAATCTCGTCTGCTGAACAAAAGACAAGCACGACTTAATATTTTCAAAACAAACAAGAAGAGAAGCAGAAAGTAAACGATAATCTAAAATTGCAAAGAATAAGCTTCCTGTTTTTTTTCCATTAATTTGTGTGAGTGTTTGTGTTTGTGTTTTTAAGAAGTGTGGGATGAAAAACAAATGTGAACCAGATTTGTGTGAACTTTTTTTTCTCTTTATTTCTTATCATCTACAAATGCATTCAATGTGTAAATGTTGATTATTAAAATTTTATTTTATTCATACTGGCATCATGGCTGGTATTCATGTCTGCTTTCTTTTATTTGTACACAGCTTATGTCAACTTGACCTGTCCATCTGTGTGATTGTCCATCTTTCTGTCCATCTGTCTGTCTATCTGTCTGTCTGTCCATCTTTCTCTCTGTCTGTCCATCTGTCTGTCTGTCCATCTGTCTGTCTGTCCCTCTGTCTCTCTATCTGTCCATCTGTCTCTTTGACTGTCCAGCTGTCTCTCTGTCTGTCCATCTGTCTGTCTGTCTGTCCGTCTGTCTGTCTGTCTCTCTGTCTGTCCATCTGTCTCTTTGACTGTCCAGCTGTCTCTCTGTCTGTTCATCAGTCTGTTTGTCTGTCCCTCTGTCTGTCCATCTATCTCTCTGACTGTCCATCTGTCTGTCCTCCTGTCCATCTGTATCTCTGTCTGTCCATCTGTCTGTCTGTCAATCTGTCTGTCTGTCCATCTGTCTCTGTCTGTCTGTCTGCCCATCTGTCTCTCTGTTTGTCCATCTGTCTGTCTGTCCATCTGTCTCTCTGTCTGTCCATCTGTCTTCCATCTGTCTGTCTGTCTGTCCATCTGTCTGTCCATCTGTCTCTCTGTCTGTTCATCTGTCTCTCTGTCCATCTGTCTCTCTGTTTGTCCATCTGTCTGTCTGTCCATCTGTCTCTCTGTCTGACCATCTGTCTCTCTGTCTGTCCATCTGTCTCTCTGTCTGACCATCTGTCTCTCTGTCTGTCCATCTGTCTCTGTCTGTCTGTCTGCCCATCTGTCTCTCTGTTTGTCCATCTGTCTGTCTGTCCATCTGTCTCTCTGTCTGTCCATCTGTCTTCCATCTGTCTGTCTGTCTGTCCATCTGTCTGTCCATCTGTCTCTCTGTCTGTTCATCTGTCTCTCTGTCCATCTGTCTCTCTGTTTGTCCATCTGTCTGTCTGTCCATCTGTCTCTCTGTCTGACCATCTGTCTCTCTGTCTGTCCATCTGTCTCTCTGTCTGACCATCTGTCTCTCTGTCTGTCCATCTGTCTCTCTGTCCATCTGTCTCTCTGTCTGTCCATCTGTCTCTCCGTCTATCTGTCTCTCTGTCTGTCCATCTGTCTGTCTATCTGTCTCTCTGTCCATCTGTCTCTCTGTTTGTCCATCTGTCTGTCTGCCCATCTGTCTCTCTGTCCATCTGTCTCTCTGTCTGTCCATCTGTCTCTCTGCCCATCTGTCTCTCTGTCTGTCCATCTGTCTCTCTGTCTGTCCCTCTGTCTCGCTGTCCATCTGTCTCTCTGTCCATCTGTCTCTCTGTCTGTCCATCTGTCTCTCTGTCCATCTGTCTCTCTGTCTGTCCATCTGTCTGTCTGCTACACATTTTGAACACGTTACAAAAGAGTCTGATATATATTCTTGAACTTCCCTTTAGCCTTTCGTTCTAACGACTCAGACATTGTCATTGTATTAGGTAATACCTTGTACTAGATCAATGGAATCCATTTTTTAATTCGAAATTTCGACCCAATTTTTTTTTTTTTTAAAGCCGACATTGAAATGTCTTAAGTACAAAAGTATACTTCCTTCCGCTTTAAGTACTTTTGAACACATTAACCCACTAGCTGTACCATTCATGATGTCTGCTCTGTCTTTGTCGTCTTATCGTTGTATGAAAGTATTCGAACTGTGCTGAGACGCCAGAACATAAGAAGTGCAACTTAGGAGTCAAACTCATACACAGCGATACACTCTAGTTCGAATCATAGTCTTATTGGCTGCACCGTTATAATGTGAATATTTTAACATGATAAACATCTGTAACGAATCTTGTTCAGTAGAAGACCATAGGTTCTGTAGAGTAGATGATGTAAAGGTCATCTTTTCTGTGGCCTCTGGTTAACGAGGATATGATGTGGCCACCATAACAACCAACCGCCTTTACTTTTCCCCAGTGAATGGTGGAATCAGAGGCGCCCTAAAGATCCCGAAATTAAAAATCCCATTCATGACCAGTTTGGAAGCCAAACGCTTTACCACTCAGCATGGGCGCCCGCAGCCCGGGCATGCTACCCTGCCTCATAGTGGCACCCGGGTGGAAACGATCGTAAGAGGAAACGTTTAGGCTGAAGGGTAGCAAAACAAGACTCCCGTGGGGGTGCCTTAGGGGGGTGCGAGAGTATTCTCATTGCACTGTGCGGAGTTGTAAAAAAGCTCCCACAACCTTGTCACAATTCAGGCGCTGTTCCTCAAGGGGCCGTTATATAAATGGCGTGTCCCGCACAGTTAGCCTGGTATAGAAAAAGAAAATGGCGGGGGTCTTAGTGTACCCGGTCTCTTGCCGCGAGTCTGACAGAACAGTGTACACTGTTCTCATTCAGGCCGGTGATAGGGAGCTCTTGTCCACTTTTGCTGGCCTAGAGTTCCAAAAACTCTACCTGACCGTTAAAGAAGAAGAAAAGAAGAAGGGCGCCCGCAGGGGTGGGGTGGGGTGCAAGGTGTGCACTTGCACCCCCCTGGATTTTGAGTAGCCGAATTATAGCCAATTTTTACCCCTTCAAAATCCAATAACTTCTGAGTAGCAACTGTAGTACTTCCACTGAAGTACAGTTGTAACTTGTAAGGATAAGTTATTGTATTAGACTACTACTAATAATAATAATCGTTGTAATCCACAAGGAAATTTGTCTTACAATGAGTGCATTACACCAAACAAAAGTAGCCATGGCTTATCCGGAATCGATGCAGACCATGTAAGTGCACCCCCTCCCCTTCCTGAGTTCTGAGTAGCCAAATTTAGACAATCTTTTGCAACTTCATATCAGAACACGTGTTTAAGTTTCGTATTTTGATGGGTTAATTCCTTCATTAACGTCTCGCTTTTCCAGCGATTACAATGCTCAGTTCAACCTGTTTTGTCTGTATCCGTTTGATTGTCAAAAGAGCTGAGCCAAAGGCTCTTCGAGCTCTCGGCTTGTAAGCCTGGTTGAACAACCCGTTCTGTCTGGAACCTCCGCCTTTTGTCTATGTTGTACCAAGCTAACCGTGCAGGACTCGCCATTAGTGTAACGGTTCCTTGAGGAACGGTGCATGGATTATCGACAGGAACGTGGAAGCTCTCTTTCAACTCCGCACCGTGCAATGGGAAAACTCTCACATTCCCTTGGACACTCCCACAGGAGTTTTGTTTCGCTATTCATTTAGCCTAATTACTTCCTCAAATGATCGTTTCCACCCGAGTGCCACGTTGAGGCAGAATAGCGTACCCGGATTGTTTGTATCCTAAAACTATGCAAGAACTGGAACGTGAAGAAGACTTTCAGCACTGTAAAGGTTTGCTTGTTTGTTGCGACGAGAAGCAATTATCAGTAAAAGTATAGACAGTTTAGGCAGCAATAGTCGAAGTTTGCAGTTTTTGTTTGATCGACCGCAGGGAGCCCCGGGCGGCCACACAGATAAACTTACCAAAGTGTGCAGTAAATAGTTTGTTGACATGTTTAGTTTTTTTTTTTTTAATTTCATGAAATAATCTGCGTAACTAGAAAGTAATAATAAAGTTGAGCCATAAGCCAAAGGTCGTATTAACCTGCACCCCCATATGGAAAAATCCTGCTGGCGCCCCTGTCACTCAGTCTCAATTCTTGTTAACGGAACAGAAAAATAAATACGTTTAGTGCATTTCATTTCTCGAATGTCCTTTCGATTTCACTCCGAGATTGTCGGATCATTAAGTTTGAATCAGAGAGACAGAGTCAGTGACCTAGAGATTTCGAGATCAAATCAGAAGAGAAAGAAGAATGAGAGAATTAGAGGGATCAAAGGAGAAAAAATTCTAGAGAGAATTAGTGAGGAACAATGCGAGACAAGAGACAGAGAGAGAGAAAGAACTTATTACATGGCCTGACTAGAACTTGGTCTGTCATCCTTGAGACACTTAGCTCAAATGATTAGAACATTGAATGGGTTTGTATCTATGTCAATGTAGCAAACACACGGTTTTTTAAAGTGCTTTCCTCCCCCCCCTCTCTCTCACTCTCAATCTCTTCCTCTTCCCCTTTCTCTCTCCCTCTCTCTCTCCCACTTTCTCTCTCCCTCTCTCCCTCTCTCTTCCTCTTCCACTTCCTCACTCCCTCTCTCTCTTCCTCTTCCACTTCCTCACTCCCTCTCTCTCTTCCTCTTCCACTTCCTCACTCCCTCTCTCTCTTCCTCTTCCACTTTCTCTCTCCCTCTCTCTATTCCTCTTCCACTTTCTCTCTCCCTCTCTCTATTCCTCTTAAACTTTCTTTCTCCCTCTCTCTATTCCTCTTCCAATTCTCTCTCCCTCTCTCTCTTCCTCTTCCACTTTCTCTCTCCCTCTCTCTATTCCTCTTAAACTTTCTTTCTCCCTCTCTCTATTCCACTTCCAATTCTCTCTCCCTCTCTCTCTTCCTCTTCCACTTTCTCTCTCCCTCTCTCTCTTCCTCTTCCACTTTCTCTCTCCCTCTCTCTATTCCTCTTCCAATTCTCTCTCCCTCTCTCTATTCCTCTTCCAATTCTCTCTCCCTCTCTCTCTTCCTCTTCCCCTTTCTCTCTCCCTCTCTCTATTCCTCTTCCAATTCTCTCTCCCTCTCTCTATTCCTCTTCCACTTTCTCTCTCCCTCTCTCTCCCTCTCTCTACCTCTCTCTATTCCTCTTCCACTCTCTCTCTCCCTCTCTCTCCCTCTCTCTACCTCTCTCTATTCCTCTTCCACTTTCTCTCTCCCTCTCTCTATTCCTCTTCCACTTTCTTTCTCCCTCTCTCTATTCCTCTTCCACTTTCTCTCCCTCTCTCTCCCTCTCTCTCCCTCTCTCTATTCCTCTTCCACTTTCTCTCTCCCTCTTTCTATTCCTCTTCCAATTCTCTCTCCCTCTCTCTATTCCTCTTCCACTTTCTCTCTCCCTCTCTCTATTCCTCTTCCACTTTCTCTCTCCCTCTCTCTCCCTCTCTCTATTCCTCTTCCACTTTCTCTCTCCCTCTCTCTATTCCTCTTCCACTTTCTCTCTCCCTCTCTCTATTCCTCTTCCACTTTCTCTCTCCCTCTCTCTATTCCTCTTCCACTTTCTCTCTCCCTCTCTCTCTCCCACTTTCTCTCTCCCTCTCTCTCTTCCACTTTCTCTCTCTCTCTCTTCCTCCTCCACCTTTCTCTCCCTCTCTCTCTTCCTCTTCCACTTGCTCTCTCTCTCTCTCTCTCTCAATCTCCCACTTTCTCTCTCCTCCTATCATCGTCTCTCTTCGTTCCTCTTTCCCCCTCTCTCCCTCTCCACTCTTTTCCTGTCTTACCTCTGTACAAATATTTAAACAGATTTTAAAAATATCGGATCATAATTTTAAATAACCCACAAAGAATTTTTATTTGTTCCATTTGTTCTACGCTTACTAGACTTCAGCAATCTCCTACAGGCTTGTGTGCGCAGATATAATGTATCTCCTACAGACTTGTGTGCGCAGATATAATGTATCTCCTACAGGCTTGTGTGCGCAGATATAATGTATCTCCTACATGCTTGTGTGCGCAGATATAATGTATCTCTTACAGACTTGTGTGCGCAGATATAATGTATCTCCTACAGGCTTGTGTGCGCAGATATAATGTATCTCATACAGGCTTGTGTGCGCAGATATAATGTATCTCCTACAGGCTTGTGTGCGCAGATATAATGTATCTACTACAGACTTGTGTGCGCAGATATAATGTATCCACTGACATATAAGACAAAAGAGAGACTCACACACATACAAACTCGTACACCTTCCTTTACATGTATTGAGACAACGGCTTTGTCATTGTCAGAGGGGAACAAATGTGTAGGTCGCCACCGGGTCAGTGTAGACTTTACCTTATTTCTACATAGAAATAAAAATAGCAGGTGGTAAGCGAGGGGACACCGTATTTTATTTGACTATATCTGACCGCAAAGCAGACATTTTCTGAAAAGAAGACCACCGCTGGCCATTTTATCTATTTTTCTCAGCACATAGGCATTCATTTGCCATTATATATTTATACAGTATATCTATTTTCAATGTACCAATATTATGCTAAGCGTTTTTTTTTTTTTTTGGCAGGCAAACTCTGCTAAGTGTGTACGGTAATTGAGAATGTTATATGGTAAAGAATATTCCAACACTTGTTATTATTTATCATAAATGTTACACTGTTCAAAAATGTAATAAAGAGTTTGATTTTTATTTAATGCAATTCCCTTTACAAAAAATTCTTAATAATGTAACTATTATAGAGAAATATGAATGGTTGCCTTGTCGTGCGGTTTGCGCGCTGGATTGTCGTTTGGATTTGTCGATGGTCCCGGGTTCAAACCCTGCCCGCTCCCATCCCTCGTCGTCCTTCGCGAGGTTTAGACAAGGAAGATAAACTATCTTGAGCTCTGAAAGAACATCCGAAACATGTAAAACAAACAAACATTTTACAATATTGAAATGTCAAATTTGTATGGTGTCTATGAAAATACAAGATAATATTTTAAAAACACTTTATTTGTAATGGACCGTTAGTTTTCTCCCTTGAATAATACAGAAATAAAACGAAAGTAATCAACAAAAAAAACCCATTGATAACCTAACAATGATAAAACAAAAACATAAAACAATCAGTGAGTAGGCATTTAAAACGCAAAGAGGTCCAATGAACCCGGGCCCATGAACATCACTTAAAAAAAAATAAAATAAAATGGTTTAATCTCTTATTTAATTTGACTTTGCATTTATTGTGTTATTATTTATCCAGGCACATCTGACATCTCAACCACAGTTTCAATACGTTGCACTGACCAAATGATTCAAAATCATCGGCTAACACCTATAACTTTCTGGGTCCTTCCATCCCACTTTACAGAATCACGAGTTATTTCTATTTAACGTTCTCAGCATAGTCTCAACATAGTCTCAACATAGTCTCAACATAGTCTCAGCATAGTCTCAGTATAGTCTCAGCATAGTCTAAGCATAGTCTCAGTATAGTCTCAACATAGTCTCAACATAGTCTCAACATAGTCTCAACATAGTCTCAGCATAGTCTCAGTATAGTCTCAGCATAGTCTAAGCATAGTCTCAGCATAGTCTCAACATAGTCTCAGCATAGTCGCTTTTCCCGCCCCCTTCCAGCTTTTTTTTTTTTTATCTTTTCTTTTTCTCCTCAAAATCGAAACCGGAAGTTCTTCGCTTTACATTCTGTTTCTAAAATAAGAAACTCATTGTAAGAAGTCAGTGTCCCAAGTCCCAAGTAGAACCAAACAAAAAAAAAGGTCCATCTAAAGTCTACCAACGAAGAAGAAAAAAAACAACAGCTAGGCGTGCCAGAGAAAGCAATCAGGTTGATGTCCAGCCCCCCTCCCTCCAAGTAACCTCCCTGACATCCACACAGGGAGGCGATAGTGACCTGCTGACGTCACGATGATGCGGCAAGCATTGACAGAGTGGACAGTACTGACTAAACTCGAAACATCGTGGGAGATTGTCGATACTCTAAGGCTCTGTCTTCAAGAGTAAAATGCTAAAGACCATTGCGAAATAAATACCGGAGGCCCCCCCCCTCCCCCCTCCATGATCATACATCTACACATGTGTAAGTCTAATGTGTAATGTTAAATCCTTATATATAGATAGAGACAATGTATATAGGCAGTGCAAGCCTTTATCAAATCACGAAGAATGTAAAATGTATTCCTTTTCTTTTGGTACGAATCTTATAAGGAAATGTTGAAAGTTTTATGCTATCACTGTAAACAACTTATAGCTTAGTAATAAAATACAGTAAGATAGACAAAGAATGGAAATGTAAGGACAATGTAAGGGAAATTTAATGGAACCTATAGAAAAAAAAGATGAAAATAATGATTGGGGAGGGGGGGGGGTTGTAATAAATGTACACTATGAACAGTTGAATGCGTACTGAAAGATCTTAGTTGCCAACCAAATAATATCAATTACTTTGTACTACAAATGAAAGATCTTAGTTGCCAACCAAATAATATCAATTACTTTGTACTACAAATGAAAGATCTTAGTTGCCAACCAAATAATATCAATTACTTTGTACTACAAATGGAAGACCTTATTAATTTCCTTCTGCAGGGCCATAAAGTCTTGAAATAAACAGAGTATCAATGCTACTGTACTCTGTACATATATGTATATATATATATATATATATATAGACTGGAAAATGGAAACAAATTTTTATCCGCGATTGACTAAATCACAGACCTATATATAGATTGTTATGTATTAATCACTGAACTATATATTCACGCAAATTCATGAAATAAGCAATTTCCTGATAGTCTCCATTAAGATAATGTACTGCTAATCCTAGATCGAAATAATTCACGTCTATTGATTTTAGTCAACTTATGTACATTTAAATAATCGATTGCCTAGATTTGTTTTAGATTCTGTATCTAAAAATTGAAAAATAATAATTATGACACCATGGCAAAGTGCTCTTATTTCCTATGTTTAATTACTAGATCTAGAACTAAACATTAAATTGTGTGTTACATAGGTTAGGGTTGAAAAAAAACCTTTACTTCTTAAAACTACTTTACAAAACAAAGCCTTGTTTCATCTTTTTTTTTTTTTTTTTTAAGTTTTTCAAAATTTTTTTTTAGTGTTAAAAGATTTCCAAGTCCAGTCTCGATATAATAGATATAGGTCTGTGGCCTTATTTATAATACTGCAGTCACGACGACTCCTGTTCTTAATTGGTAAAAATTAATTTGCAGTCAATAATAGGAGAAAAAAAATGATTTGTGATGCAAACTGACAACTCCTTCTGCTCTTTAATGTTATGTTAACCCTTGTCAACATGAATTTATTATACAAAACTTGATAGACGCCACCAGGCATTAATGTCAAATGACACTCCATGTTCTATTGAACTGCCTTCACCACCTTTAACACTTCACAATAACGAAACCCATAGAGTTCTCCTCCCCCCTTATATTTTATTCTTGCATCAGACATGTAGTTACCTGCCTTTGGGCGGGAAAACCACTATTCAAATTACTTCCCCTTGGCTCCATCATGTCGATGTCAAAAGAGTGGCTCCCCTTTCATCCATCCCAAAATATAAGCCACTCAACATTTTTTTTTAATGTTTATTTGGTTTCGTATTTTTTTTTCTTTTTGAAAATCTAAATTAAAAAAAAAAGTCGGTTTCAATACTTGAATCCAGTTCTGGCCAGGCTCTGCGTCTGCTCCATGTAACATTAGGTTTGAGCACATAGGCGGAGAAAATTCTAGATCAAGCTGTTCGAGAATTCCAATTACTTCTGAGGTGTGAGAGGTTTCGTTTTGAGGTCGGAGCCACCTCAAAGGTTCTCACAACAAAGCTTTCAATCAGGAAGTGATAAAGTAGATGTGAGCATAAACATTTGCGGTTGCCCTTCTATTTTATTTATTTAAAGGGAAAAAACATAAATGACTTCTATTGAAATGTTTGAAATGGGTTCTCGTGCGACCATGTCTTCTAGGACATCCACTGAGCTCTTTTATAAACAGCAAAACATCACAAGTATTCACACGATAATAACACTGTAATTAAGAAAGCGCTGATTAACAAACATAATGTAGGCTGATGGCGATATAATAACATAATAGACATAAGCACAAGGGTTAAAATGACACAATAATCTAATAAACGTTTGATCAGATAGGTTTTAATGTTCTTCTTGTATGTAGTGAAGCATGCTGTCTGTCTGAGCTCAATGGGGTGTGAGTTTATAACATTTGGTCCGTGCACTGAAAAAAAAAACACTGATAACCGTAACTTTTGAGGGAGAAATGTGGCACAAATAGATGCTTTGAGTCCCTGGAGTGCAGTGTTCTCCGTGGAACATATGGAGTGATAGGTTTGCTAAGGTCGGCCTACAAGGGCATTTCTTTTTTGTAGATGCACTGATGACAAAGTGTGGCCACCTTGTAGTCGATAGAATAACTCTAAACGTAGGTAGAGAGTGTGGAGTGGAACACTTTAATAACAAGAAACACAGGATAGTCTTTGTCTTATGTGCGCAGTTATAATGCGACTACTGTGAGGGCTTGGCAGTAACTGTAGATTTATTATATACTCCTACTCAGCCATCTTAAAAATGTATTATATGGAAGTTTTGTATTTTGATTTTCTTATTTAGTGCGTCAAATATAAGTTTTGTTTACAATGTAATAAATAGAGGGCTTTTATAATTAGAATAAAAAATAAAAAATCGATAAAATATTAAAACAGTATCACAGACAAAAAGTCTATGGCTATCGCAAAGGCTTGTCTTCGAGAGTAAAATTTAGGGTTGATTGTAGTATTTTACGTAACCACTCAGACCTAGCTGTGACCTACATATTTTGCCACCTCAAAACAGACAAAGCCATTGTCTACCTGGCTCGATATATGACTATAGCCCGTCATCTCTCACTTTCATGCAGATTGCTAGAAATGTGAAAAAATTTTCGTGTTTATTATAGCTTCCACCTGACTTGAGTAAAAGATTTTCTGATTTTTTTAAAAAAGTAAGTATCTGTCATATTATATTAGTCTCTTGTAACTGCAGGCAGTGAGTCGTATGAAAATTCTTTCTGTAGGATTAAAATAATATAGACAAGTTTGTTTTCCCCACTGATAGTGCAGCCAGCTCAATGTCTCTCACGGGTTTCTAATTGTGAACAGCGGATTTAGTGACGTATTGCTCAATACTTTTTTTCTTTAACTTTAGCCGGGACCCTCGAAAAAAATAAAGGGGGGGGGGAGAGAATTCTCACGGGTCAATCAATACCGCTTAGTGAGAAACTGTTTCCATTCATCCCTTTGACCAGTCTCAATTAATCATGGCTGCTATCAACAAACTGGCCCGTCTGTTGAATTGATTAATGAATGAATTAAAAGTAGAAGTCGGCTATTGCTTTATTATCGTAGGGTTCTGCGGGTGTTTCCAGGAACTCTGCAGCTCCTATGATTGTGAGATCACTTTCTCTCTCTCTTTCCGAATTGAGTGAAAGCAGTTGATCGCTGACACTGCACTAGATGTGTCTCTTAGTGTCAGTCTTGTGTGTAAAGAGTTCATTTGTACTTAGCAGTTGGACTTTGTAGCCTGTTGTGGGAAGTGTACTAGTGCTGAGTTCAAGTTTTTTTTAAAATTAAAGTTACAAAGACGTTGTTATGTAGAACAAACAAGCAAAATAAAAAAAATACTATAACAAGAACAATAATAAATAGAAATATTTTTTTTAAACAATTGTTTTTGTTTAGCGCAATTTCATGCTTATAGCGATCTCTATTCGCTATGATCCTATCAGTTTTCTGGACCAGTTGGAAAAGGGGAGAAAGAACGGGATATCTGGGTGATCGCTTCTTAGATGTTTTTTTTTTTAAAAGGGAAAGACCTGAATTCAAACTTGCGGGCTGAAGCCTTCTCAGGCCATGGAAGATTGCATTGTTATCAATTGTTTCTATTTCATGTTTGTGTTCTATTAGCCTGATACGGCAGCCTAATTTAACGCTTATACCACCACTTCAGTCAAGTACTATTTCCTTCCCTTGTTTGAGATACCAAACAAAATAATTTATTACCAATAGTTAATTAACTAATTGTTGTTTTTTTTTTATATTTATTCTTGCGTTGTCCAGTAAAAGAAGTAATTGTGCAAAATTTCAGCTTAATCCTAGATTGGGACATTGGGTGTGGGAGAAATCACGTGTATGACATATGATTATGCACAATTACCTACACCTATTTCAGCTCAATAGGTTTCCAGATTAAATACTCTTTAATGTAAAAAAAAAAAAAAAGGACAGGCATTATAATCACAAAAAAGTATTGAAACATTAAATTCAAAAAATTCACTTTGTGTTTTGAAACAAGATTTGTATTGACTGGACAAGGGAAAGACGTTGATAGGGAACCAAGAACTAATGACATTTCCCTAATGAGATCTTACAGCTAATGAATACGTACAACTGCACCCAATCACGACATGAGATTACATCCAACAAACACACAGATAACATAGTTCACAAACTTTACAAACTACGGATTATCTTCGGCTATCTTTAATGTCGTACAAAGTTGACATGTATGTGCTTGATGTTTACACCAGCTGTGATTTTCTGATACGTCTAAACGAGACTATTACATAATCATGAACAATTTTCGAATGGAGGCACGATGGCCAAGTGGTAAAGCGCATGGCTTACTAACCTAAGGGTACCGTGTTCGAATCCTGGTGAAGCCACGGATTTTAAATTTCTGGATCCTTATGGCGCCTCTGAGTCTATCCAGCTCTAATGGGTACCTGACATTAGTCGGGGAAAAGTAAAGACGGTTGGTCGTTGTGCTGGCCACATGACACCCTCGTTAACCATGGGCCACAGAAACAGATGAACTTTATATCATCTGTCCTATATCCCGCATGGTCTGAAAGGGTAACTTTACTTTACATTTTCCACTAGTTTTGTTGATTGAAGTTGATATTTATTTCTGTAATTACAAAAAAAGTACACCTTGCCACATCGATTGCCTTTTTTCTTTTTACAATATCTTTTTTATTGCTTTACAAAAAAAAAAAAATGGATAATAATTATCGATCAAAATCAATTTGAAAGCCTCTAAAAAAAATTCTGTCTCCATTTCACATTTCCTAACTGTCAGAAAAATGTTCCAGAAAACTGGTTTCAATTGTCGGCTCTTAACATTGGGGTTAAGAAATGCATTGTCCGAGCCACGACATCCAGGTCATCGTGGCCAAGCTGCTTGTTCTAGAGCTAACTCTAAGAGTGAAGAAAAAATCAAACAGCAAGAACGAAGAGCTGAGTACAAAAGCTAATTTATACCCTCAAGTGGAGCTCGTTATTCAACTCAGTGCAGCTAAACCTGGAAGCTCCCAAAAATGGAAAGGTCGAAGATAAAATTAGAAAGTGAAGTTCAGTGTTTCAAGGGAGAACAATTCTCTGCGTGATTAAGTGCTGCATGATTTTCAACTTCATTTTCTTTTTTTTTTCTTTTTTTTTTGGACATAATGAGCTAAATCTGATGTGAACTAAATGTGACGTGAACTAAATCTGATGTGAACTAAATGTGATGTGAACTAAATGTGATGTGAACTAAATCTGATGTGAACTAAATGTGATGTGAACTAAATCTGATGTGAACTAAATGTGATGTGAAATAAAGTGACCTGAACTAAATGTGATGTGAACTAAATCTGATGTGAACTAAATGTGATGTGAACTAAATCTGATGTGAACTAAATGTGATGTGAACTAAAGTGACCTGAACTAAATGTGATTAGAATGACATCTGAAATGAAAAAAAAATCTTGAACTAAGTGTGACATGAACTAAATCTTCTCTCTCATCTCTGCCTGTATTCTCAACTAGGGCATATGCTACCTATTCAGGTTTCTCCAGGCGTCTCGGTCCTGGGCGAGTCTTTCCAACTGTCTCCGCGTCTTGTCCGTTTGCTTGGCATCTGCTTCCAAATCACGGCGCCATGTATTACCAGGCAGTCCCCTCTTTCCCTGGGGGTTCAAGGTTAGGGCTTGCCTTGTTATGTTGGATGCAGGCTTGCGAAGGGTGTGGCCTACGCATCTCCAGCGTCTCCTAGTTTGTTGTATATGATCTTAATGTGACATGAACTAAATGCCTTTTTATAGAGTAAAAATATTGACCCATAGTCTTATGCATAAATGTGAAATAAAACCGTTAAGACTTAATTATAGGCTTAAATTACCAATGCGAAATGGATTTCTTTGTCCTTAGATCATCCTTCGTGTTCACTTTATTGCGTCCCTGTTTCGTTCCTGAAAAAAAACAAGAAAATATAAAAATATTACTTTAAAAAAAAGCTTCTATTATGCGTACACGCATAAATTAGTTTGGATCAGCTATGTAATTAGATCTAGATTAACAATTTCTCCTATTGTATTTGTTTCATATTTTTAACTTTTTAGATACGCTGTGATCCTATCAGTTGTCGGGACCAGTTGGGAAAGGGGTTTACCATTGAGCTTCCACGTCCAAAACACTCTTTTAGTCATAATGATAATAGTCACTGAAAATCCTGTATAGACAATATTATCCACCTTGACACATATAGACACATTAGAAAAGCACACACACACACACATATAGTAGTACAAAGAGCCACACATATGATATTTAAAAATATTGTCTAAAAAAAAAAAGCTTCACTTGATTTGTCTCCCTTCCTGTCTGTCGCCATGACGCTGAGGCTGTGTGAACCAGTCTTTGAGGAGGGCTCTATTTATATCATTTAATTCCTTATTCTGCTGACGTCAGTTACAGAAACAGTAGTTCAATAGACACCCTCCATCTCGGCTAATGTCTGGGGATTCAGTTGTTCAAAGTCCAATCATTTTCTGTGTCCTGGTGGACTGCCTGGAAATTATTTTGTGTGTGTGTGCGTGTCTGTCCAGACATAATATCTGTCTCTATTATAAGTGTCTGTCTCTATTATACGTGTCTGTCTCTATTATACTTGTCTGTCTCTATTATAAGTGTCTGTCTCTATTATATACTTTCCAGACAATTTGAGTCCTCGGAATTATTTTGTGGCCTAGACTTATTTCTGTGATTTGACCTATCTATAGTCTTGACACATTGGTCTATGTTCAAAGTTTGACATATTGGACCCAAGGACAATGTGGTCAAATAAGACTCTTGCTATTTATCTAACATTTATGAATCTAGTTTTTTTACTTTTTTTTTCACTAGGAGTGTGTAAGGGGCGGAGGGGGGGGGGCATTTCGAAATTATTTTTTTTAAGTCCCTGCCTCGTGTCACTGGTTGAAGATATATGGCGATTTATTTGTTTGAGGTTCTTCTTTTTTTATACTCTTAATAATTGACATTTGCCAATTTCTGTAATTCCTCTAATTCTCTGTACAATATGTCTGTATTTTGTGTTGTTTTTATTGTTACATATATGTTACGTCAAAACTGCAGCTAGAGAAGTTGGAATTTGAAATCAGTGCTGAAAAGAGCAAAATATTATTATTTTGTTGGAGTCAGTACAAGATGTTGCATGCAGTTAAATGACTAAACATTAGAAGAAGTTGACTCATGAAAATAGTTAGCGTCAAACATAACAAGAGACGTAGGGTCAATGAATGAGATACAAACACGTTTAAAGATTGGCCTCCCCTGCCCTGACCAAACTGTGAACAATCTGGAAGAGTCAGCTTTCCAGTCAAATTCAAACTGTACTCTTCACTAGTGGACTCCTATAAGGTTGTGAACGTTGGACACTGAACGCTGAGGCTGAAAGAAGTATCCAACACGTTGAGAGGAAATGCTACAAAAACAAAATGCTAGGTATCAGATACCAGGAGAAGAAGATTTATGAATTTGTACTTTTACAAGTCAACTCCCTGCACCGGCAAAAGGGTGAAATACTGTAAAGAGAAGAAAGCTGAGCAGGTTTGGTCATATTGTAAAACTTGACCCACTATCAAAAGTCATTCTTAAAGGTACAGTGAAGGGAGCGCGAAGAAAGGGCCGTCCAAAGCAAAGCTGGCTAGATAACGTATAGGAATGGACCGGCCTCTCTCTTGATATCCTGCTTAGAATAGCTACATTCCGAGAACAATGGAGGGATTTCGTTACGTGAACTGTCACAGCACCTCTACAAACTGTCACAGCACCTCTACAAACTGTCACAGCACCTCTACAAACTGTCACAGCACCTCTACAAACCGTCACAGCACCTCTACAAACTGTCACAGCACCTCTACAAACTGTCACAGCACCTCTACAAACTGTCACAGCACCTCTACAAACTGTCACAGCACCTATACAAACCGTCACAGCACCTCTACAAACTGTCACAGCACCTCTACAAACTGTCACAGCACCTCTACAAACTGTCACAACACCTCTACGACGAAAGTCAAGGGACAGATAATGAGAGATATATTGAGATATATTATGCAATCGCCTGGAGATTATGTAACTTTATTTTCCTGAACTAATGCAATTTGGTATATCATTTATGTAAATCAATAATGGTAGCGGACCTAAGACTGTTCCTTCAGGTACACCTGAGTTTACTGTTGTTTTGTTGATTTAGAGCCATTTATTATTACAGTTTGTTCTCAGAAAATCCTGAATCCATTGATGTATTGAATCAGTAAATTCAAAATATTTTAATTTTGTAAGTAAGTTATGGTAGTGAACTTAGTTAAAGAAAAGATTTGACGGAAGAAAACAATGTGTCTCTATACGAACGTTCATTTTTTTTTAAAGAAAACAGGAAAGATAAAAGAATAAGTATAAACCAAAGACTTCTCTCTACTGAAATCAGTTTGTAATGAGGACACAACATGAAAACAGGATAACAATATTAAAAAGGGGGACACCATTGTGTTTAATTTTATTACAGGAAGGGATCTAGATCTATTCATTGGATTTGATTTTATCTTGGCTGACTAACTTAGATTTAAAAAAAAACATTAGACCACGATAAATATAGCTGAATAGTACTTCATAAAAATTAAACTTACATTGAATCCAACATAAATATCAATATGAAATAAACTATAGATTACATGAAGCTTAGAACCAATTTTGAACGTACATTAAATTAAACTTAGATCAAATAAAACTTAACATCAAATAAAGCCCAAATGAAATAACACTTACACCTAATAAAAACCTAGACGATGTTATACGTGTATCAAATTAAACCAAGATCAAATTAAACATGAATAAAAAAAAACAACTAAAGCAATATAATGATCTCAAAAACAAGAATGAACTTATTCTCCTACGACAGGCTCTAATGCAGGCCACATTAACTTCTATGAAACTATCAAACTATTTCTAATTTCCTTTTTCAAATAAGCTCAACCATGGTTCAGTAAAGCAGGCACCCCGCAATTACATTTTATAAACGTGTTTAATGATTTCATACAAAACTAATGCCACAAAATACCACAAGAGCTGTAGTGGATAAAAGTCTGATAATAAGTTTCTTACAATATTTTGAAATTAAGCCTGAGGTTGAATCATAGACATTTCAAATGAACTAATACTTCCCCAATTGCCTAACTTATGTAAAACTATAATTAACTGAGCATTAGTATAAGAAATGCTGGAACCAGGGCCGGATTCAAGGGAGCTCAGTCGGGGCTACAGAGCTGGGGAATCCACAAGAAAAGGGACCTCCACAAGAAAGGGACTACCACTAAAAGAGATAAAAATATCTCCGAATTTCAACGGGCAAGAAACTTGTCTTCCTAACATTTTTGTTCCCATTTTGCGAGGCATAAATGTCGTGATGAAGAAATGTCCACACTTGTCGCCTGCTCAGAATAAGTCAATACAGGTTTACATTTACGACAGTGCGTCTACCAAGGGACTAACTCTTCACAAACTACTAAATTAAAAGGAAAATTAAATTAAATTTAAAAAAACTAGATTTCCTTCTTCTAGAATATAGCGCGCTTTGAGATATAAGTATTTTCATTCATAAGTGGATCTTTATTAAAGCTTTCGGAAAATTGTAGGGGTCTCCACAAAAAGCCTGCCCCGTAGCCTCCACGTACTTGCCTGGGACTCTTAGACTCAGGACACCATTAAGCTATTTATTTTTATTCATTGTTAGAACTGAAATATGAAAGATATTTTCTTTCTAGACTCAGTTCTACAAAGAACAGGGTGCCAGGACATCCGCTCTGTTATCAGCAGCAGACGCCTTGGCTGGCTTGGCCACGTTCGTAGAATGCCAGCAGGTCGACTTCCACAGAACATCCTGTATGGCGATCTAATGGAAGGCAGGAGAGCCGCTGGTCGCCCACTTTTACGTTATACGGATGTATGCAAACGCGACATGAAGCTCTTCAAAATCGACACTGGCAACTGGGAAGAGGTGGCACTGGACAGATCCACATGGAGAGAGCGCATAAAGGAAGAGTCACAGATTGCAGAAGCAGAAAGAAGGGTGAAAATGCAACGGCGCCTGGTGATTATATATGCCCAACCTGCGATCGCAGCTGTGTATCAAGGATTGGCCTCTTTAGTCACACAAGAAGTTGCAAAGGGAAAAGATCGTCTCTCAAGACGTAAAATGCCACAGAGACTCAGAAATAAAAAGTGGCGTTCCCGTAATTAGAAGCACAAGAGCCCAAATTCCCAAACTATCTGGGTTAAAGAATTTTTCCGTCTGGCTTATAACTTGAACATTTTTAGTTGAATTCCTTACCACCTCGTGACTATCTCTATCTGGCCAGATAAACCAGACAGACAGCTAGTAGACGTTTGTCCTCTATAACACAGAGAGTCAGCTTCAATTTTCTTTCGGTCCACCGGAAAAATGTTTTTTTTTATCTTCTTTTCAAATGTTGAAAAGTGAACATCCAGACTTAATTAGCCTTAATTGAGAGACGGTGATCCCCCCTCTCACCCAAACACACACGCACGCACACACACACACACACACACTTGTACTTCCTCAGTCCTATACTCTGATGTATAGAGCGTGTTTTTTTTTTTTAAACTATTACCTGCACTTTAAGAATTCTCTAAATTTTAGCGTCCCTGTAGGCTAAATCTGCTACGGGTTTTGTGTTGTCTGTCTAAATCTGAAAAACTAATAGCACTATTAAAAATCTGATTTAAAAATTCCATCATCTCTCAATCAAACTAGAGGCAGCGGATACTTTCGGCCATTTGAAAATGAACCATTTGTTTCTTTGTTATGTTCAACTCTTCAAACTGTTTGACATGCTCTTACACTCTTAGAACAAAAAAAAAGACTTTAAAGGGAAACTCCGATGGTGTTGACAATTTTTGATATAAAATGTGTTTTGATCTACAGATAATGAATATATTATTATTTTGTTTTTATTTGCAATAATAACTTAGTAATTGATATTTTTCTGACGTCATTTTCCTGCGCATCAAAAACGGTCAGACTTTCACCAGGTTTCTATGTGACGTCACACATGCCTATTCATTTAATCTATTGACTTACTGTATAACGGAAACCATACAGTAACGTTTACATTCTAGTAAAAGAAATATATCTTAGACTAAGCAGTTAGATCTAGTTCTTGTAAGCAAAAAAAAAAAATGCGTGTTAACGGAGATTTACATGCTTGACTAACCACAAGCAGTGTGTATCTTCTCGCCTGACCACTCAACACACAACAAACACTATCGCTTGGTTGTCTTGTCATGACACGTAGTCTAGACTAGCCTTACACTGACCAGTTTGCTCAAATCAGTCAGACCTGCGATCTATTTACTTCTTGGGACAGGGAGGGGCTTAGATGAAAATGTTACTTTTTTTCTCGAGTTGGTTGTCCTAATGCTTTTATATCTATTTATCAATATATAACTGTACCATGGCGCTTGACTAGGCCGTCACTAAGCCTAACAGCTACTGTAAGAATGAAGCGATACGATTGGTCAAATCTAGTTTCCCTTTCAGTATTGTTGAGGGAAGTGACGTTTGTCTAACCTAAAAACAAAATTTCTAAGAACCCCGTTTTTTTAGATGTCAAGAATTTACTGTCTAATTTATTAAATATAAATGTTTCTAAGCATTTAAATACAAAATGGTACAATGTTTACTATTACAACTTTTTACGCAGAATTTAAATATGTCAATAACTCAAATTTGAAAAACCATCGGAGTTTCCCTTTAAAGTATTAGAATATGCTATTATATGGAGCCGCGGTGGCTAAGTGGTAAAGCGCTTGACTTCCGAATGGGGAGTGCCAGGTTCGAATCTTGGTGAAGCTGTAATGGGTAACCAACATTAATTTTGAAAAAAAATTAAAGGTGGTTTGTCGTTGTGCTAGACACATGATACCCTCGTAAACCGTTGGCCGCAGAAACAGATGAACTTTACATATTCTGCTTTATAGACCGCCATGTCTGAAAAGGGAAATTTCCTTTTTTTTTCTTTACTACTTTATACTAATTATAGATGTAGGCCCAAATACAAATGTGAAATAAGAAATGAAAGGAATTATCGTACTTGATTTGACTTTAAAATTTAGTTTATGTACAATTGTAACAGGGTCGGATTTTTATTGACCCGCAGGGGCAACTTACGAGTTGTGTGTTTTTAATATGACCTACCTTTCTGTCGGTCTTTCTGTTAGATTTAGAGCCGAAACATGCAAACTAATTTTTTTAAAAATAAAACTTCTATAAGGGGAAAAACTCCATATTTATAGCTATATCTCTCAATCTACAACATATAGGCCAACAAGAAAATCCCCCTTTTGTGTGTGTGAGTGTGTGTGTGTGTGAGAGAGAAAGAGAGAGCGAGAGAGAAAGAGATACAGTAGGAAATAGATCTTCTGTCATTTCGCTACATTCAAAAGAGGTGAGATAAACTATTACAATAAATAAAACCAAATTGAAATTTCTTTTTATTTAGAGAACATATTTGAAAACATTGTCAAACCTTTGTATTTTATTTTCGGTATTTCCCCCAAAAGGCCAAAGTCTAGATCATAGACTTATCATACTACTCTAGACTGGACATGGAGATTTTTTAACACTACAAAAAATGTCGTGAAATTTTTTAGAAAGTTGTTTTGTAAAGTAGTTAAAAGCAGTCAAGTTGTTTTGTAAAGTAGTTAAAAGAAGTCAAGTTGTTTTGTAAAGTAGTTAAAAGACGTCAAGTTGTTTTGTAAAGTAGTTAAAAGACGTCAAGTTGTTTTGTAAAGTAGTTAAAAGCAGTCAAGTTGTTTTGTAAAGTAGTTAAAAGAAGTGAAGTTGTTTTGTAAAGTAGTTAAAAGAAGTCAAGTTGTTTTGTAAAGTAGTTAAAAGCAGTCAAGTTGTTTTGTAAAGTAGTTAAAAGCAGTCAAGTTGTTTTGTAAAGTAGTTAAAAGAAGTCAAGTTGTTTTGTAAAGTAGTTAAAAGAAGTCAAGTTGTTTTGTAAAGTAGTTAAAAGCAGTCAAGTTGTTTTGTAAAGTAGTTAAAAGAAGTGAAGTTGTTTTGTAAAGTAGTTAAAAGAAGTGAAGTTGTTTTGTAAAGTAGTTAAAAGAAGTGAAGTTGTTTTGTAAAGTAGTTAAAAGACGTGAAGTTGTTTTGTAAAGTAGTTAAAAGAAGTCAAGTTGTTTTGTAAAGTAGTTAAAAGACGTGAAGTTGTTTTGTAAAGTAGTTAAAAGACGTGAAGTTGTTTTGTAAAGTAGTTAAAAGCAGTCAAGTTGTTTTGTAAAGTAGTTAAAAGACGTGAAGTTGTTTTGTAAAGTAGTTAAAAGACGTGAAGTTGTTTTGTAAAGTAGTTAAAAGAAGTCAAGTTGTTTTGTAAAGTAGTTAAAAGACGTGAAGTTGTTTTGTAAAGTAGTTAAAAGACGTGAAGTTGTTTTGTAAAGTAGTTAAAAGACGTGAAGTTGTTTTGTAAAGTAGTTAAAAGACGTGAAGTTGTTTTGTAAAGTAGTTAAAAGACGTGAAGTTGTTTTGTAAAGTAGTTAAAAGACGTGAAGTTGTTTTGTAAAGTAGTTAAAAGACGTGAAGTTGTTTTGTAAAGTAGTTAAAAGACGTGAAGTTGTTTTGTAAAGTAGTTAAAAGCAGTCAAGTTGTTTTGTAAAGTAGTTAAAAGACGTGAAGTTGTTTTGTAAAGTAGTTAAAAGACGTGAAGTTGTTTTGTAAAGTAGTTAAAAGAAGTCAAGTTGTTTTGTAAAGTAGTTAAAAGACGTGAAGTTGTTTTGTAAAGTAGTTAAAAGACGTGAAGTTGTTTTGTAAAGTAGTTAAAAGACGTGAAGTTGTTTTGTAAAGTAGTTAAAAGACGTGAAGTTGTTTTGTAAAGTAGTTAAAAGACGTGAAGTTGTTTTGTAAAGTAGTTAAAAGACGTGAAGTTGTTTTGTAAAGTAGTTAAAAGACGTGAAGTTGTTTTGTAAAGTAGTTAAAAGACGTGAAGTTGTTTTGTAAAGTAGTTAAAAGACGTGAAGTTGTTTTGTAAAGTAGTTAAAAGACGTGAAGTTGTTTTGTAAAGTAGTTAAAAGACGTGAAGTTGTTTTGTAAAGTAGTTAAAAGAAGTCAAGTTGTTTTGTAAAGTAGTTAAAAGACGTGAAGTTGTTTTGTAAAGTAGTTAAAAGAAGTCAAGTTGTTTTGTAAAGTAGTTAAAAGACGTGAAGTTGTTTTGTAAAGTAGTTAAAAGACGTGAAGTTGTTTTGTAAAGTAGTTAAAAGACGTGAAGTTGTTTTGTAAAGTAGTTAAAAGACGTGAAGTTGTTTTGTAAAGTAGTTAAAAGAAGTCAAGTTGTTTTGTAAAGTAGTTAAAAGACGTGAAGTTGTTTTGTAAAGTAGTTAAAAGACGTGAAGTTGTTTTGTAAAGTAGTTAAAAGCAGTCAAGTTGTTTTGTAAAGTAGTTAAAAGACGTGAAGTTGTTTTGTAAAGTAGTTAAAAGACGTGAAGTTGTTTTGTAAAGTAGTTAAAAGAAGTCAAGTTGTTTTGTAAAGTAGTTAAAAGACGTGAAGTTGTTTTGTAAAGTAGTTAAAAGACGTGAAGTTGTTTTGTAAAGTAGTTAAAAGACGTGAAGTTGTTTTGTAAAGTAGTTAAAAGACGTGAAGTTGTTTTGTAAAGTAGTTAAAAGACGTGAAGTTGTTTTGTAAAGTAGTTAAAAGACGTGAAGTTGTTTTGTAAAGTAGTTAAAAGACGTGAAGTTGTTTTGTAAAGTAGTTAAAAGACGTGAAGTTGTTTTGTAAAGTAGTTAAAAGCAGTCAAGTTGTTTTGTAAAGTAGTTAAAAGACGTGAAGTTGTTTTGTAAAGTAGTTAAAAGACGTGAAGTTGTTTTGTAAAGTAGTTAAAAGAAGTCAAGTTGTTTTGTAAAGTAGTTAAAAGACGTGAAGTTGTTTTGTAAAGTAGTTAAAAGACGTGAAGTTGTTTTGTAAAGTAGTTAAAAGACGTGAAGTTGTTTTGTAAAGTAGTTAAAAGACGTGAAGTTGTTTTGTAAAGTAGTTAAAAGACGTGAAGTTGTTTTGTAAAGTAGTTAAAAGACGTGAAGTTGTTTTGTAAAGTAGTTAAAAGACGTGAAGTTGTTTTGTAAAGTAGTTAAAAGACGTGAAGTTGTTTTGTAAAGTAGTTAAAAGACGTGAAGTTGTTTTGTAAAGTAGTTAAAAGACGTGAAGTTGTTTTGTAAAGTAGTTAAAAGACGTGAAGTTGTTTTGTAAAGTAGTTAAAAGAAGTCAAGTTGTTTTGTAAAGTAGTTAAAAGACGTGAAGTTGTTTTGTAAAGTAGTTAAAAGAAGTCAAGTTGTTTTGTAAAGTAGTTAAAAGACGTGAAGTTGTTTTGTAAAGTAGTTAAAAGACGTGAAGTTGTTTTGTAAAGTAGTTAAAAGACGTGAAGTTGTTTTGTAAAGTAGTTAAAAGACGTGAAGTTGTTTTGTAAAGTAGTTAAAAGACGTGAAGTTGTTTTGTAAAGTAGTTAAAAGACGTGAAGTTGTTTTGTAAAGTAGTTAAAAGAAGTCAAGTTGTTTTGTAAAGTAGTTAAAAGAAGTCAAGTTGTTTTGTAAAGTAGTTAAAAGACGTGAAGTTGTTTTGTAAAGTAGTTAAAAGACGTGAAGTTGTTTTGTAAAGTAGTTAAAAGACGTGAAGTTGTTTTTTTTTTTCAACCCTAACCTTTTTGTTGGTGTGGGGGGAGGGGGAGATAAGTAAAAGTGCTGCAAAAATTAACGGGCCCAAACTATGAGAGTGTGTATGTGTCAGGGGTACATTAGGAAGCGGGTCTTTTCAAATCAAGTCTATGTGGGAGACATTAGGAAGCGGGTCTTTTCAAATCTAGTCTATGTGGGAGACATTAGGAAGCGGGTCTTTTCAAATCTAGTCTATGTGGGAGACATTAGGAAGCGGGTCTTTTCAAATCTAGTCTATGTGGGAGACATTAGGAAGCGGGTCTTTTCAAATCTAGTCTACGTGGGAGACATTAGGAAGCGGGTCTTTTCAAATCAAGTCTATGTGGGAGACATTAGGAAGCGCAGGTAAAACAAACTACAACAAAATTTGGGTTCAAGAGTGCGAAGAGAGAGAGAGAGAGAGAGAGAGAGAGAGAGAGAGAAGGAATGAGAGTGGAACTTGAAATTTCATTGTAACAGATACACTAATCCACGGACTAAGAATGTAAAAAGTGGTGTTCCGGTCATAATAAACAATTAAAAGCCTTGGAACAATCAACGGGCGTAGCCATTGAGTACTGATAGTAAAGTATAATATTGTTACAAATGACCAGTGACAGGAAGAGGTTAACGTGTGACCCCGACGAGATAACACAGCAGCGGGTGTTCCCTGGAATGTACGTGTATAAACAGAGACAGGATGTGACGTGTCCTTACATGTTATTCCAAAAGGTACTAGCAATGTCCAGTGACAGATAGAGGTCACAACTTGTGACCCCGGCAAGATAACACTGTAGCCGATGTTTTCTGGAATCTACATGTATAAACAAAGACAGGATGTGACGTTTCCTCACGTGTTATTCCAAAGAATACTAGCCGTGTTTGTGTAACTTTGGACAAGCGATTAGGGACTCTATATAAGCCAGAGAGTTAATGTGAAAGTCAGTCGTATGGAGTCGTGAGTGAGCCGTTACAGTCGAGACAGACTATGTAAGACGTGTGCGGCTCTGTGGAAGAGAAATGTGTACGACTCGATGCAAGTTAACTAGGGTAGAGTTAACTGGAGTGGACTACTGTCGTTAAAGTCTATACAGCGAACTACAGTGGACTTGAGCCGTTACAGTCGATACAGTCGATGTAAGACGTGTGCGGCTCTGATTCGGTAGACTTGAGTACGACTTGGTTCAGCTTTGGGAGACCTGGCGCGACACTGGGAAGTGTGTCGTTGGTCTGTTCTGTGGAATACGGCTCGAGGAAAGTTGAGAAAAGATGAATTGCAACGAAGTGAAGAGATGAATTGCAACGAAGTATAGCTAACTGTAAACTGACAGATATTGTACAGTCTTCTACGCTACATGTTACAGTAACGAATTGTTAGGGTTAATAGTCATTAAAGTTAGATGAAGCTGAAAGTTGAGTTGTCAAGTTCTTTGCAGTGTTTTTATTTGTGTGCCTACTAATACATTTAGCCAGAAGATTCAGAAATACGTAACAATATATTTTTCGATTTCAAACCAAATAATTACCAATAATTAATTAACTAATTATTTAAATTTTTAAAATTTATTCACGTTTTGTTAGGTACAATAATTACTTGCTTTAAGTTTTAACTTGGTCTGAGAAATAACGTATTCAATTAGATAAGGGGACAAAACCCTACATATTAAGTCATATCAATTAATAGTACTAGTCATAGGAATTAATTCACTAGTTTGATTTATGTAGTTAAAATTGATTAGTGTTTTGATAAGTACAAAAATAATATTGTATATGTTGGCCTTTGCTTCGTTGTTGAAGCATTTGTAGAAGTCTGTGTAGCACCCATACTTTTATGTTAAAGTACCCATACTTGTATGTATTTGTACTTATACTGTTATGTTGTAGCACTAACATTGTTACTTTGTAGCACTCATACTGTTACGTTGTAGCACTCATACTGTTACATTGTAGCACTCATACTGTTACGTTGTAGCACTCATACTGTTACGTTGTAGCACTCATACTGTTACGTTGTAGCACTCATACTGTTACGTTGTAGCACTCATACTGTTACGTTGTAGCACTCATACTGTTACGTTGTAGCACTCATACTGTTACGTTGTAGCACTCATACTGTTACGTTGTAGCACTCATACTGTTACGTTGTAGCACTCATACTGTTACGTTGTAGCACTCATACTGTTACGTTGTAGCACTCATACTGTTACGTTGTAGCACTCATACTGTTACGTTGTAGCACTGACATTGTTACTTTGTAGCACTCATACTGTTACGTTGTAGCACTCATACTGTTACGTTGTAGCACTGACATTGTTACTTTGTAGCACTCATACTGTTACGTTGTAGCACTCATACTGTTACGTTGTAGCACTCATACTGTTACGTTGTAGCACTCATACTGTTACTTTGTAGCACTCATACTGTTACGTTGTAGCACTCATACTGTTACTTTGTAGCACTCATACTGTTACGTTGTAGCACTCATACTGTTACGTTGTAGCACTCATACTCATACTGTTACGTTGTAGCACTCATACTGTTACGTTGTAGCACTCATACTGTTACGTTGTAGCACTGACATTGTTACTTTGTAGCACTCATACTGTTACGTTGTAGCACTCATACTGTTACGTTGTAGCACTGACATTGTTACTTTGTAGCACTCATACTGTTACGTTGTAGCACTGACATTGTTACTTTGTAGCACTCATACTGTTACATTGTAGCACTCATACTGTTACGTTGTAGCACTCATACTGTTACGTTGTAGCAATCATACTGTTACGTTGTAGCACTCACACTGTTACGTTGTAGCACTCACACTGTTACGTTGTAGAACTCATACTGTTACGCTGCAACACTCATACTTTTACGTTGTAGCACTCACACTGTTACTTTGTAGCACTCACACTGTTACGTTGTAGAACTCATACTGTTACGCTGCAACACTCATACTTTTACATTGTAACATTCACATCTCCTAACGTTCATACTGCTATTCACTTATTGTTCTCAAATTTCAAAGGCAACAAAAATGTACCATTATTTGGATCACAATTTTGTTTTCACTTGGTGAGAGGTAGACGTCGATACGCCACGTTCTCTAAAGATCATCACACCTCTGGCAACAATAGCCATTAACCTTAAAACAGTGTAGTTCCGAGAGTCTCCATGACAAGCGACATTAGTTGAATGAATTTTTGTTAGGAAGGGGGGCATTACTTGTTAAATTTCTGCCATTGTATGAGATCGATGACATCCCTTTAAGGGGACAGCTGTGTCGAGCCGTGCTGAGCAGTGCTGTCATTTTACTCATTGAGCTGAATCACCTGTCCCCGTGGGCTAACACGTACCGGAAATACAACCACGCCTCTACTGAAATACCAAAGAAAATGTCAGCATGCCCTTAGCCCAAAAGGAAATAGAAAATTGATAGAAAGTAAAGAAAGTTACGCGAAATAAAAATTAGATCTTATAATGTCACTTTACTAGACAGGAAGCTATTGATGAAATAATGCAATTAGTTTCTTGATCTTCTCGGCTTAACGTTTTAGAAACTATTTTTTAACCTCAGAATTTGCGCTATTTATGGAAGCTCAAAAGTTTCAAGAAATATACCGAAGGATTTTTTGGTGCGTTTACCAGCCGACAAGCTCGAAATCCTATTGTAACTGTAAGTCCACAAAGTGGGATAATCCGTAACCAGGCACCAAATTAGAAACTATTTGTTATGTCATGCGAGGATTAAATCTACACATAGTAGAATTATACATTTGGGGCAGTTATAAAAGCAAATTTAATGTTTCAGAAGGGGTTAGTAAATGTTGAGTATTGAGGAAGTTTAAATAAAATGTAATTTTATGGAGATATTTCCAACACAAGAGTAAGAGTTCTTTGATTTGTCAGAGATAGAAAATCATTATTAATATTAAACAACGGTTAGAGCATTTCTCTTTCCAGAAGTGTGTCTGTGTTTGCGTGCACTGGCTGAATGTGTCACGTCACGAGATTTGCATCTATCAAGATAGATCTCCTTGATTTATCATATGAATCTTGTTCTTGAGTGAAGTGGCGTTCTAAAAATGGCGCCAAGGGGTTCATTGCGCCCTGGCTCACGACCAATATGGGCCCAAACGGGATTTTGTAAGGGTAAAAAGAATTTTAATGTTACGATTTCTAAAACTATTTTACCTAACCATTGTAGATATATTGTTCTTCAATTAGTGTTCTGGTATAGTTGTCATTAATCATTAGAGCAAAGTAACTAATCTATCTATGCATTTATATAGTTTCAAAATATTAAAGGAGAGTAACTCTTAAGATGTCAGCATAGTGTTTAATTCAAGTCTGTCGTATTTGGATATTTTTAAAATAATAATAATAATAGTTATAATAATATTAATTTGCAAACAATGTGAATGTGCTCTAATAAATAATTATTTTTTTTGGGTTAAATTGTTACTGTTTTATTTTATACCGAGGCGTGTACCCACTAGTAAAGATATGTGAATAGAAACTGTCTAAACTACTTAGAAAATGGGAGATTTCCAATACTTACCGTTGATTAGTTTGAATATTTTAGTTTCTTTTTTAAAAAAGAGGGAAATCCCCCCCAGGTTCCCTATGATGTAAAATCTAGACAACTGATGTAAAACGCTGAGGTATCTAAAAAAAAAAAAAGAAGAAACACTTATTTTAAGTGACATTTAACAGAACCCATTTTTCTTCAATTAGTATTATTTTAAATGTATTAATTGTAGTAAGCCTACATCCCAATGAGAGCCATCGGTTATCATTTAAGTAAAAAAGGACAAAGTGGCCAAGATTCACTAACAGAAAAACAAACTACTATTTCCATTGGAGTGTCAACACGAAGCACTAAAGTAAGTCACCAGAAGACAAAGGGCGGAGATCAATCTTCACAAGACGGACCAAGATTCACTTAGTTCAATCTTCAAGTTACAATAATCTACTATTTAATCATGTTTTATACCATTGTTTAATTCCTTTCATACTCAAAATGTATGTAAAATGCAAAAATTTTCAATTGAAAAACAAGAGGCAGAAAGGACCAAAAAGAGGCAAAGAAAGAAAGTCCACAAAAGAGGCCTTAAGCCCAAGGATACCCATGATGAAAAAGCTTAGTGAGAAGCACAAATGCTGAGGTTTCCTAAAAAAAAAAAGAAATAACATGACATCCGCAACCAGGCGCTGAATTCTTCACTTTTCAAAAGCATATTTTAATTTGTCATTGGAAACGTCATCTCGAGATTACAAATGATTTTCTTGCGAGTAGAATTTGCAGTGCTATTTTAAAAAATGTGAAACAATGATTATATTACTTAAAAAAAAAACCCATAGCTTTTCAATAGTTGCGCTCCATGGTCATGGGCACATTCTTGTCAGTCTTGGACGCTAACTGCAGAGCTAAAGAGGAGGATCCTAACAATGGAACTGAGATGCTTCAGAAGGATGCTAGGTATCACATTCAAAGACCGCATCACAAACCAAGAGTTTAGAGACAGGGTTACTGCAGCGATTGGACCCCATGATGATCTGCTAACTATTGTAAAGAAATGGAACAAAAACTATGTGCCCATATTACAAGGTCTTCGGAACTAGCAAAGACCTTCCTTCAGGGAACAGTACCAAGAAAAAAAAAAGAGGCATACAGAGAAAGTGATGGTAAGACAACATAAAGGAATGGACTGGCATGTCATTGAAAGAGTTTCTACCCAAGGCAAAAGTTATGATTACCTTGATGCCAACATTTTTGTAAAAAGTGCTAAAGTAAATTGCAATATGATGAAATTATTTTTTTTTAAATGCAGAAAACTTTTTTTTGCTAAGATAGGACAGAAAATGCTGAGAAGTTCTTTCTCGCCAAATAACCAATTTGTTTAACTACCAAACCTGGTAGTGACTGGACGGTGTAGACGGACTTAGTGCCCCTCTCAAGATTCTACCATAATCTCTTCTAATGATTACATTTTTCGGCGACATCTGGATGGACATTCTCTTTTATACGGACACTGCCAACATCATTAGGACTTTTTGCCGTGTTCACGTGACCTGAATGTACGTTTGATGAGGACGGAAGTGCTCAGCTTATTCCGAGGTGTACGGAAGTGACGTCAGTTCAAGTGTTTAAATGTTTGTATCTTAAGTCGCAGCTCAATCTCTAGTGTCCCGATCGGTTATTCTAGTTCTAGATTGCAAACTTCGAAGTCTATCTATCTATCTATCTATCTATCTATCTATCTATCTATCTATCTATCTATCTATCTATCTATCTATCTATCTATCTATCTATCTATCTATATATATATCTATCTATCTAATCTATCTATCTATCTATCTATCTATCTATCTATCTATCTATCTATCTATCTATCTATCTATCTATCTATCTATTTATCTATCTATCTATTTATCTATCTATCTATCTATTTATCTATCTATTTATCTATCTATCTAATCTATCTATCTATCTATTTATCTATCTATCTATCTATCTATCTATCTATCTATCTATCTATCTATCTATCTATCTATCTATCTATCTATCTATCTATCTAACTATCTATCTATCTATCTATCTATCTATCTATCTGTCCCTGAGTCAGTCAGCCAGTCTGTCAGTCTATCTATCTAATCTAACTATTTATTTTTCTATCTATCTAAATTGTTAAGTAAGAAAAAAAATAGTGCCTTGATCTACTGAAATACACACTACGAATGTATTCTTGGAAACTGAGTGGGCACATAGGCCCATGCGCTCAATTGTAAGTCAATTTATTTAACATACATTTACTTACTCTTATGTAGGATATGTTGCTTTGTTCACCTTGATGTTCTATAATTCTATAACGTGATATTAGATCATGGTATTAGATAATGAACTTTGACCTTGTTATTAAACCAAAATGTTACATTATGATGTTAGTCCTTATTGAACCAGTCCTAAATCTTTGCAGTCAAAGACAATGTCTTATTTGAACGTTCCCTAATCTTTACAGTCAAAGACAATGTCTTATTTGAGCGTTCCCTAATCTTTACAGTCAAAGACAAGGTCTTATTTGAGCGTTTCCTAATCTTTACAGTCAAAGACAAGGTCTTATTTGAGCGTTCCCTAATCTTTACAGTCAAAGACAAGGTCTTATTTGAGCGTTTCCTAATCTTTACAGTCAAAGACAAGGTCTTATTTGAGCGTTCCCTAATCTTTACAGTCAAAGACAAGGTCTTATTTGAGCGTTTCCTAATCTTTGCAGTCAAAGACAAGGTCTTATTTGAGCGTTCCCTAATCTTTGCAGTCAAAGACAATGTCTTATTTGAGCGTTCCCTAATCTTTGCAGTCAAAGACAATGTCTTATTTAAGCGTTTCCTAATCTTTGCAGTCAAAGACAATGTCTTATTTAAGCGTTTCCTAATCTTTGCAGTCAAAGACAATGTCTTATTTAAGCGTTCCTTAATCTTTGCAGTCAAAGACAATGTCTTATTTGAGCGTTCCCAAATGTTTACAATCAGGACAATGTATTGCTGTATAAGTTCTCAAATGAAGCTAAACCATAACGTCAGATGAAAAACGTAATGACTCGTGACTTGACGTGCGTGTGGTATACGAATGGATGCATATATGTGTGTGAGCAAATATGTGTGTGTGTGTGTGTAATACTTTGAAAACAAAGTTTGTGGTAGAACTTATCTCATGTAATAAAAACTATTTTTAACGATTGATGTCTAATTAAAGTTAATGAATCCAAATGACGAAAGGACAAACATCTCAGGCTTGACGTCACCTGCGATGACGTAGCCTGATAACTGTCCGTTGCCTTTAAAGTATAAACTTTGAAAAGTGGCAAATCATATTTCGAGGTATGACACATGACACCTTCCAAAAATTTAGAATCAGATCCTATCAAATTGAACTTCAAATTATTGTTTTCTTTTAAAATATTTCACAACTAGTTTCTATGATAAATGTTTTATGTTTCTAGGTGCTCAAATCTTCTACCTCCCCCTACCCCGCCCCCCCCCCCAAAAAAAAAAACAGTTCATGGGACATTACTTTAGCACTAATGCTTTAAATCCAAATGTCTACAAAAAGTAGTTTAAAACACTTCTAATGGCGATGGCAATGGAAACAATAATATTTCAGTAAATATTTTTAATACAAGGCAATGCTAACAACAACCCAGGACCATTGCACTATTTTTAATAGTAATAACAAGGGAGTTTATTATTGTAATAGAAATTTGCATTTCTTTTTTTTTTTTGCTTTTGTTTTGAGTTTAACAAACAGTAGCAAATGTGTTGAAATCAAAACCCCAACGCTCACTTGATCCAAATGTTGTAATTCTCAAGAGTATATTCCGAAAAATACATTTTGTAGCATGGACATATCAAACCTATAGAACGTATCTTCTAAGACGTTGTTGTGTATAAACAGCGTACATTGTACCTTCGTTTTGAAAGAACTAAAGAAAACTAATCAATAGTAATTGTTGCATTACACACAGCTTTGAAACAGAAAACATTATGACAAGTTTGAATTCGGTTAGGCTATTAACAATGCGCTTTATAACAATAATTAAAATTCCGTTAGATTATGATTAGATGAACTAAAACTTAGCAACAATGGAATGTGCTTATCAAGTAGAAGTCTAACAGGGAAACAGTTTTTGGGCTGATCATTGACGAACATAGAATTTTTAATTCCATTTTACTAGTCATGAAAACATCACATGGGATCTGAGAACATCACATGGGATCTGGGAACATCACATGGGATCTAAGAACATCACATGGGATCTGGGAACATCACATGGGATCTGGGAACATCACATGGGATCTGGGAACATCACATGGGATCTGGGAACATCATATGGGATCTGAGAACATCACATGGGATCTGGGAACATCATATGGGATCTGAGAACATCACATGGGATCTGGGAACATCACATGGGATCTGGGAACATCACATGGGATCTGGGAACAACACATGGGATCTGGGAACATCATATGGGATCTGAGAACATCACATGGGATCTGGGAACATCATATGGGATCTGAGAACATCACATGGGATCTGGGAACATCACATGGGATCTGAGAACATCCCATGGGATCTGGGAACATCACATGGAATCTGGAAAGATTTATAAGTTGCTTGTGAAGATTTTAACAATTTTTTTTAAATGCACATGTGTTTCCAGGTGAGCGTGCACATTTCTTTCTTTCTCTGTGCAAGTGTGCATTTTATTTCTGTAACTTTATATCTTAAAACTTAAGCTTGTAGGAAATCATTTTGTCATCATTTGCAATCCTTTAATCGATTTTCAGAATCACGTGAGATGGGCACCGAGGAGAGAAAATTACAATGGGAAAACTTTTATTTTTTTTTAATTTTTTTTTTTTTAAATAAAAATAGATTTCTATTTGATGTATACAAAGAAAATTAATTTTCAATTTTTAACATTTGACAAAACCGATTTTTAACGAAGACAAACTTGTTGCCAATGCGCCGAACAGTGCGCTAGGATGTTGGTCCAAGTAAGTCATTGGACAAAACACAAAGTTGAACTATGGAGGTTTCCATGTTAATTGATACGTCGTAATAATTCTCAAAAATCTTTCAGTATTCATTAATCTATCCTTGCAGGCATTCACTCATGTATCCCAGTAGGCATTCACTCATGTATCCCAGTAGGCATTCACTCGTGTATCCCAGCAGGCATTCACTCGTGTATCCCAGTAGGCATTCACTCGTGTATCCCAGTAGGCATTCTGTCGTGTATTCCAGTAGGCATTCACTCGTGTATCGCAGTAGGCATTCACTCGTGTATCCCAGTAGGCATTCACTCGTGTATCGCAGTAGGCATTCTCTCGTGTATTCCAGTAGGCATTCACTCGTGTATCGCAGTAGGCATTCACTCGTGTATCCCAGTAGGCATTCACTCGTGTATCCCAGTAGGCATTCACTCGTGTATCGCAGTAGGCATTCTCTCGTGTATTCCAGTAGGCATTCACTCGTGTATCGCAGTAGGCATTCACTCGTGTATCCCAGTAGGCATTCACTCGTGTATCCCAGTAGGCATTCACTCGTGTATCCCAGTACGCATTCACTCGTGTATCGCAGTAGGCATTCTCTCGTGTATTCCAGTAGGCATTCACTCGTGTATCCCAGTACGCATTCACTCGTGTATCGCAGTAGGCATTCACTCGTGTATCCCAGTAGGCATTCACTCGTGTATCCCAGTAGGCATTCACTCGTGTATCCCAGTACGCATTCACTCGTGTATCGCAGTAGGCATTCTCTCGTGTATTCCAGCAGACATTCACTCGAATATTCCAGCAGACATTCTCTCATCCCAGCAGAAATTCTCTCGTATGCATTCATTGTGTATGCTAGCAGGCATCCACTTGTGTATCCTAGCAGGCATCCACTTGTGTATCCTAGCAGGCATCCACTTGTGTATCCAAACATTCAATCACACATGGATCTTGCTTTATTGAGTCCATGATACCGTGCCTCAATCCTGTCTGACATGACAGATCGATAAATCGACATCGATTTCCTCCAAAGATCCCCAGATCAAACTGACCCATGCAGCTCATATAATCTGTTCCGGAAAAACGTGCAAACTAATTAAGCCTCAGCTTAGCCCACAGCCTCGGGAGAAGGGCCGGGGTGCATTCAATACAATTACTGTAAAATCTCTGTTATTCTAGACACACTAAGCCTCATGCTATATTTAGCTATGAATTGAGTTATTCTAAATGTTTTGGCTGGTTAGCACAGTGTCGTGAAAATCTTTTTGTAGTGTACTCCATAGAGCAGCTAAACGTTAGAAACTAGCAACTCCTCACGAAACAAATTAAAGCAACTAACTTTTATTTTAAAGAAACTAGTAGCCCTTTTATTGATCCTAGGTCTAAATGTTGATAATGCATTTCTGATTTTAAACATCAGCAACCAGCCACTTTCAAACCATCCTTTTCAAGCACTCAGTTCATCCAAGCAGCATGCCAACCCCCCTCCTACATAGACTTGTATGTTTGTCCTCACTAGTGTTATAGACAACAAGGCAGTAGACGGTGGACATCAGACTCTAGTGCCTTACAAAACTAAATATTCGTGAAATATAAATAAAATAAGACACAACGTTCCACAGTTACGATGTTAATGTGAGTAAAGAACCTTTTTTCAGACCTTGCAATCTATGGGGCAGGTGATGTAAAGGTCAGTTGTTTCTATTCCCGACGGTTAACGAGGGTGTCATGTGGCCAGCACAACGAGCAACCTCCTTTATTTTCTCAAGCTTTTGTCAGGTAACCAATGAATGCTTGGTGGACTCAGAGGTGCCCTAGAAGTCTCTAAGTTTAAAATCCAATTATTCCCCGAGACTCGAACCCGCTTCATCTGTATAGAGATGCATCCAAAATGGAATCAACAATGTAATAAAAGTTCAACTGTTGTTTGTGTTTGTGAAGTGTTGCCGGAAGCAAACACAGTCACCGCCATGTTTTCCATCAAATAAAACAAGTAACATTTTCCCTTTCAGACCTTGTGGTCTATAGGGATGATGATGTAAAGGTCATCTGTTTCTGTGTTCTACGGTTAACAAGGGTGTCATGTGGCCAGCACAACGACCAACCAACCGCAATAGAGCTGGGCGGACTCAGAGGCGCCCAAGGATCCCGAAATTAAAAATCCCAGTCTTTACCAGGATTCGAACTTGGGAACCCCAGTTATGAAGCCAAGAGCTTTACCGCTCAGCCTCCTTTTCGACCAAGGATGGTTTGTAATCATTTTAAGTTCAGTTCCAAACTTCTAATTTGTGCATCATCTATTCATTTCTATTGCGCTAAATCTGGACACTAACGCAATGACGTAAATTATAAATGTGCACATAATTTCTGGAGCAGACGTGAACTGAACTATTATGAACACATTTTCTTGTAAAAGTGCTTGCAGACTAAAACAAACGTTTGTAAAACAAAAACATGTTTTATCTTTGAACTTTTTTTCTCCCCAAGCCAATTATTTATCTTTACCAGGTGGAGATGAAGCAGAAAGATGAGAATTTGTCTTAAGGGGCTGACTTCGAAACACATTTTAATTAATTTATTTTTTAAAGAGAGATAAGGTTTTTGTTTTAAACCAAGATTATCGATAAAAACAAAATTAACTATCTTTTTTTTTAGTCAGAGCTTTCTTTTATTTTTGATATTGTAGAGAAGCACTGATGAGTCTAGTAAGGAACTGTTTTTTGTGAGTTTCAACACTGATGGCTATGTTGAGGCTGATCTTGACTTTCTGAGGCGCTGTTTTGAGGCTCTGTTTTGAGGCTCTGAAAATTAAAACTTGCTTATTCATTGATCAAAACTTAACGATGTCTGCGTAGATCTTGATTCTGGTTACACCTCTGCGTCTGCGTAGAACTGGCTTCTGGTAACACTTCTGTGTCTGCGTAGAAATAGCTCCTGATAACACTTTTGTGTCTGCGTAGAAGTAGCTCCTGATAACACTTCTGCGTCTGCGTAGAAGTAGCTCCTAAAAAAACTTTTGTGTCTGCGTAGAAGTAGCTCCTGATAACACTTCTGTGTCTGCGTAGAAGTAGCTTCTGGTAACACTTCTGTGTCTGCGTAGAAGTAGCTTCTGGTAACACTTCTGTGTCTGCGAAGAACTGGCTTGTGGTAACACTTCTGAGTCTGCGTAGGACTGGCTTGTGGTAACACTTCTGTGTCTGCGTAGGACTAGCTCATGATAACACTTCTGAGTCTGCTTAGGACTGGCTTGTGGTAACACTTCTGTGTCTGCGTAGGACTAGCTCCTGATAACACTAGTGTGTCTGCGTATAACTGGCTTGTGGCAACACTTCTGTGTCTGCGTATAACTGGCTTGTGGCAACACTTCTGTGTCTGCGTAGAACTGGCTTTTGGTAACACGTCGCCAAGTATTTAAGACTTACGTCTAATTTCATGCTCATCAACCGACTATAAAATTTAAACAATAGGATTATAATTATAATTACGTACATATATTAGACTATGATACTATATATTATGTTCAACTACAGTAGGCGATTGATTAGTCAAGCGACGAACAAACTACGAACCGCGGGCCATGCATTCTGATTCCTTTGAAAATTTTGATTACATTTTATAATGAATCAAAATGTGGTCGGTTCCCTTAGACAAAGATGCTAGTAGATGGACCCGAGGTTAAAAAGTTCTGAAAGAGAGAAAACGAGAGAAAGAGAAAAAAGAGAAATAGTTATATAAGAGAAATAGGGAAAAAGAGAGAAAGAAAGAAGAAGGGATAGAGAAAGAGAGGAAGAGAGATAGAGAGAGGGAGAGAGAGAAAAAAAGAGAAAAGTGACAGACATAGAGAAATGAAAAAGTAGTCATGTCTTGAAACGATAGAGCTAAACAGGAATAACATTAGGAAGTGGGCTAGCCATTATAGACTGAGAGTGAGACACAAAAGTTCACAATACTAGAACAGCCTTTTATCTTTCCTTAAAAACATGGACATAGTTCTAGGAGTAAACATAAACATTGACTTGTCATGCTCGACTGCACACTCAGTCCAGTCAACTGGTGAAGTTAGAAAAGATAAGAACATTCGTTCTCTCTAACCAGAACACTTTGGGGCATTGACCGTCTCAATAAATGGCAGGAAAGAATAGTGGACAAGAGTTTATCCACAGGAAGGATCAAGAAGATTCTGGAACGACCTTTATAGAAGACTATCTAAGAACAAACAGAGCCACATAGCCGTGTTCATTGTCCTTTGTTTCTTGTCAAGCGTTGTTCATTCCTCCAGTCAGTAGTGCTACCTCATTGCTTGTTGATTTCGCTATTACCTAGTCAGATTATATCTGTCATTTTTCTATGTAATTTTGTTTTAAAGTTTTGACTTATATTCCTTTACTGTGGATTGAGTTTGATAATTTGATAGATATTATTAACTTAATAATGATCTCTTGTCATTTCAATCTGCTAGTAAACAAATCCCAAAGTATGAGAGTCAAAATTAATTCGGAGAAAAGAAATTTTTCAACTCGCCATCAATAACGTCACACATTTGGCAACTCTGACGTTACTGGAACGCCGCATACAAAGGGTTAAATGAGGTTCAGTAATCTATTATTCCAGTATTCTAGTAGTCCAAACATCGAGTTATTCAAGATCCTCTTGTGGTCTAAGCATGGAGTGGTTCAGAGTAACACAGTATTATTTGCATCAAATGGTTCAAGGAACTCCAGTAGTCTACACTTTGAATGGTTCAAGGAACTCCAGTAGTCTACACTTTGAATGGTTCAAGGAACTACAGTAGTCTACACTTCAAAAGGTTCAAGGAACTCCAGTAGTCTACACTTCAAAAGGTTCAAGGAACTCCAGTAGTCTACACTTCAAATGGTTCAAGGAACTCCAGTATTCTACACTTCAAAAGGTTCGAGGAACTTCAGTATTCTACACATCAAAAGGTTCAAGGAACTCCAGTATTCTACACTTCAAAAGGTTCAAGGAACTTCAGTATTCTACACATCAAAAGGTTCAAGGAACTCCAGTAGTCTACACTTCAAAAGGTTCAAGGAACTTCAGTATTCTACACTTCAAAAGGTTCAAGGAACTCCAGTAGTCTACACTTCGAATGGTTCAAGGAACTTCAGTATTCTACACTTCAAAAGGTTCAAGGAACTACAGTAGTCTACACTTCAAAAGGTTCAAGGAACTCCAGTATTCTACACTTCAAAAGGTTCAAGGAACTTCAGTATTCTACACATCAAAAGGTTCAAGGAACTACAGTAGTCTACACTTCAAAAGGTTCAAGGAACTCCAGTATTCTACACTTCAAAAGGTTCAAGGAACTTCAGTATTCTACACATCAAAAGGTTCAAGGAACTACAGTATTCTACACATCAAAAGGTTCAAGGAACTACAGTAGTCTACACTTCAAAAGGTTCAAGGAACTACATTATTCTACACTTCAAAAGGTTCAAGGAACTACAGTATTCTACACTTCAAAAGGTTCAAGGAACTCCAGTAGTCTACACTTCAAAAGGTTCAAGGAACTACAGTAGTCTACACTTCAAAAGGTTCAAATAACTAAAGTTATTTGCACATCAATTTGTTCTAAATGGTTTAAAGTACTCCATTGGTCTACACATCAAGTGGTTCGAAATATTTCATTTACCTGCACAAATATTGATCTCTTCTGATGGGTTAGGAAACAATCTCATTAGGTTAACGCCGGGACCAAATCAAACTATTTAAAATAAAACAAGCAAAAAAAAAAAATGAAAAATACTTTTTAAAAAACAAAACTTATATAAGTGGTATACAATCAAAACCACTACCATGTATGTCAATGCTGCAAGGTGTAACTCCCCTTTTTCTATATGAAACAAAAGTAATTAATGACCACTAATTGGTAAAACTAATTGGTTAACGGATTTATTGATTCATGTATTGTCATTGACTATGAATGAATATTGACCGAAATGTCACCTTTCTACTTTTTAGTACGTTTAAATATATCAGCTCTTTGAACTTGTTTTTACTTTAGCTCTTATTTTTTACACATTTAGACATTCGAACTCATTCGGTGGTATCGATAGTCCAGGGTTCAGACCCTGCACGCTGCCATCCCCTGTCGTGCTGCGGGAGGTTCGGACTAGGAGGTTGATTATCTTTAAGTCTTCCAAAAGTGTGACACTCTTGTCAAAAAACAAAATGCTATACAAAGTTTTCTTTATAATTGATTAATATACACATAGTCCTTTATATAATCTTTACATCAATATACAGTCTTTGATATAATCTTTACATCAATATATAGTCTTGGATATGATCTTTACATCAATATACAGTCTTGGATATGATCTTTACATCAATATACAGTCTTGGCTATGATCTTTACATTTGACATACAGTCTTGGATAGAATCTGTACATCAACATACAGTCTTGGATATGATCTTTACATCAATATACAGTCTTGGCTATGATCTTTACATTTAACATACAGTCTTGGATATAATCTTTACATCAATATACAGTCTTTGATATAATCTTTACATCAATATACAGTCTTGGATATGATCTTTACATCAATATACAGTCTTGGATATGATCTTTACATTTGACATACAGTCTTGGCTATGATCTTTACATTTAACATACAGTCTTGGATAGAATCTTTACACCAACATACAGTCTTGATTATAATCTTTACATTAACATACAATCTTGGATATAATCTTTACATCATCATACAGTCTTTGATATAATATTTACATCAACATACAGTCTTTGATATAATCTTTACAGTAACACACAGTCTTGGATATAATCTTTACATCATCCTACAGTCTTGGATATGATCTTTACATCAACATACAGTCTTGGATATAATCTTTACATTAACATTTAGTTATTATATTTTACTCTAGCTACCGTTTAATTCCTATCACTTAATTGTCTATGCAATGCTTATTTCCCTTTAGCTGAGTGCGCCTTTGACTATATAGTCCATATACAAAGTAAATTATTGTTCGATTTTTTTATTGGTTCATGTCTTACTAAGGCTGATGAATAATTGTTCAAAGTTTCAACTTGAACCGAGAATGGGAAGTGGGAGAAATAACGTGTACAAAATGTATACAAGACAAACACATTGATGTTGATATCAATAAGCTTTGTCTAAATAATTCTTAGTCCTCTATATTCTTAAGACACGAATACAATAGATTTGAAATGAGTGTTCGTGATACGTATGTGCATGTGAATTAGGTCAAAATTGTTACTTTATAAAATGTCAAGGGTATCCGTACTGTTTGGACGTCCTGTAGAGGAATCAATTGGTCATCGAAAGGTTGTGTGCGCCGCTCTCTTCCCCCCATCCAATGACGTGCCCTGGCGATGAGGCCTACTGAGCTCTAGACAGGACAGTGACCCATAGTCCACTGTGACCCTAATGATCATAACTTAATACCTTGTGGATGTTGACGTCATTACTGTATGTTTTGTTGTCAAGTGACCACGGTGCGTGCTGGGCAGCCATTAAATAGTCATGGAACAGAAGCTGTGACTTTATTGAAAGACTATTAGATCTAGTACTCTCTTTCTTTTTCCATCCACTAATTCTCTTCTACTTCACTGTTTCTTCCTTTGTTTCCATCTTTTCTTTCTTTCTCTCTTCTACTTCACTGTTTCTTCCCTTCCCTGTTTTTCTCTCCTACACTCTCTAACTCTTCCTTTTTTTTCCCCAAGCGATTTTGTTCTTTGTAAATTTCATCAAATCCAACAGACAATTGAGACGTCACTCGAAGTAATGGCTATTTTTAGACAAATACCTTATCTCTTCTCTGTCATTTATCTCGGTATTCTCTCTCTCTCTCTCTCTCTCTCTGTCTCTATCTCTTTCTTTGTCTGAAGATTGTTTATCTTGTTTCTTTTGCCTTTTCTCTCTCTCTCTCTCTATATATATAAATATATATATATATATATACATTATATTATATACATATATAGGCTATATATATATATATATATATATATATACATATACATTATATTATATACATCTATATCTCCATCCTATGTAATTGCCATGTCAAGAGCGTGACAACGTGTTCATGGCAAGTGTCCTAACAGCCTGGGAGGGGGAAAAAGTTGTAAGTAGACATTCAGGTCGCGTGCGACATTTCCCTTGAAGTTATCTCGTCCGCTGCCAATGCCGCACTGAGTTAAGCGAATATTCATCGCCGGCTAGAAATGACAAAGACATTAAATCTTAACATCAAAATTAGATTTAACAGTTGGCGATTCATGCCTCGTGCTGCCAACAAGTACACTTTTGGTGTACATTTTTTTTTCCTATTCACTTTCAAGACATTGGAGTATATTATTTAAAACACATCTGCAGATCTGAACTATAGATATGAGAATTAACGTGTTCCTTTCAGACAAGACGAAGCGTCCTTTTATATCATGTGCATATATCAGATGGAGTAAAAACAAGTTCCCCTTTTTTACCATGCGGTCTTTAGTGCAGATGATTTTAAGGTCATCTGTTTCCTTGGCCAACCGCTTTTACTTTCCCCAACTAAAGTCAGGTACACATTAGAGTTAAGTGGACTCAGGGGCACCCTAAAAATCCCGAAATTCAAAATGCTGGTCTTCACCGAGATTCGAACCCAGGATCCCAGCCACCGCGCCCCCCGCGTATATCAGATGGTCCCTAAATATTTAATTTATTCAATCAAAACATGTAGGTATATTAATATCTCTTTACGTTTAGTGAACCTGGCAAAGGTATAAATAAAGCAGATATATCTCCATTGTCTATCTTAACCTTTTATTTATTTTCTTTTAAGATTTTGTCCGATGGAGGAAATTGGGGTGGGTAAAACACGCCCTTTTTAAAAATCTATCGTTGATTAGTTATGTCACAATGTTTGTGTGCTGTGGTCTCTCTACTGGGTTCGTGCGTCTGAACTCTGCCTTTAAGTTGAGCTATTAAGTTGTTCCACGCATTCAGTACAAACACGTTTTAGAATACACAGATTCAAGTCCAATGTACCTCATTCACCAATCGTAAACAAACAATATTTTGCCACTTTGTTCTCTATATCTTCTATACAAATTACGCATTCCAAAAAGGCTGTCATTTTTCATTGTTTTATCAATATTATCACGTGGCTAAATGTTGTTTGTTTACGGTTGGTGAATGAGGTCCATTTCAGCAGCCAAAGATAAATTTATTTACATTAATAGTACACGATAAAATAGAACTGCTTTTAAGTGTCCAGCTACATATCACTGGGTAAATAAGAAATAACATAAATATCCTTAAGAGTCAATACATCCACGTTACAATGCGAGTTGCATAAATCCAATAGATGAGAATCACAATAATAAGTATCTCTAGAGTAGGTGCCATCTCTCAAATACGTCCGCCTCACCGCGGGTAGAAGATATTGACTAACTTTAATACACATGGACTGCTCCGACTACCAAAAGCAATGGACCTCATTCACCAATAGTAAACAAACAACATTTAATCACGTGATAATATTGATAAACCAACAGAAAAAAACTGTCACGTGATAGCCACTATTAAAAACTAGATCGTAATTTGTATAGAAGAGATAGAGAATCACGTGGCTAAATGTTGTTTGTTTACGATTGGTGAATGAGGTCCATGAACTCAATTTGAGTTGAGTAGTTCTCACTTCCCAGATGTTTTCTCGTGTTGTCACCTTCTTGACCCACGGTCAACAAATAACACTCAATGTCAATGAGGCTGTGATGAGTTATTAGTAACAAAAGTTGGTCAACTGTACTGTATACAGGAGGAAATGTCCTGTTTAAAAAAATATTGTTACATGTTACAAAGATTCCGTAACATCTATCATTATATTATCTCATTTCACCTATGAAATAAATAAATATTAAGTTAATAATTGGGGGTAAACATCCAAACTGGTCCATTTTGACTGTACACACACACACACACACAAATATAAACGTACAGACACACAGACACAAACACATAAAATGGCCCCGCTATCACGAGGTGTAATGTTGTCATGTAGCGCGATATTTATTGAGCCAATCAATGCTGACTTCCTGTCTGCCAACTAAGCGTGAAATGAAGTTATATCAAAGGAACTGAGGCGGTCTCTGCTGAATGTTAGACATTCAAGAACGACAATTTGTCCGTCGCTTGTCTTCAATAATGTTTCTTTCTTTCATCCCAATGTCCTGATAAATAGTTTGAATAGTCTCTTCCTGATCTAATAATAGACCGCTATCTTAGGGAAGAGCTGCAGCTCACAGAACGAGAAACACAATGCAATGTTAAGACAGTAAACCTCTACACGAGAAACAAAGGAAGAGTAGGTAGAGATGGATAAACAGAAGTCAACTCTCAACAAGACACTTTTAGGGAACTAAATGGGAAAACTGCTATTGGTCTTGTGTTGTCTGTCTGTCTTTCCACCCGTCTGTCTGTCAACTTTAGATAATTAAATAAAACCACTATCGAATATGTAGTGTAAAACATTACCTGTGATAAAAAATGGGAGCAACGGCTAATTTCAGGAGCGAAGACTTTTATTTTGTATTTTGAATACACAGTACTTGTAAATGAAACGCCCTTTTGTCCCTTGAATATTTGATGGAACAGCCATCATTACAATGGCATCACTTAATTGAAACGCCGGTGAAATGTAATAAACCCTCATATTTTGTTTGATCTGTAATAATTTGCCAATATGGAGATTTCATGATTATTATAACACCTATGTTTTTTTTTCTGTAGAACTGGTTTAAACCAAGCACACCCACTCCACTGCAACCTAGCATATAATAGTTTCCCCGCACTACATACATTCTTTACCCGTAAACTATAGAAGTTTTTTCATGAAAATACACCATTTTTTTTTACAACTATTCACTATTAATAGTAAAAAACGCGGGAGGCTATTTAGTAAGGGAGATGACTATTTTTTCATTTTTTTAACACATTTATGCACACGGTTTTAGATTTTTTGTCAATTTTTTTTCTACAATTGTATTGCTAAGTTAAATAAATTCTGTCATACTAACTACAACAGTTACAAAAATATATTTACTTTTTTTAAAGAGAAAAAAATCTATTTAGTATGCATATAAGTATAACATAATTTAAAACAACAATTAATAAGTAATATTTCATACTATCGCATGAACTGCACATGCCCAAACGGGGAAACGCAAAGATTTTTTTTTTTACGGAAATTGTTTTTTCTTGAGGCTTTGAATAAGAGATTGACACTTTACAAAACAATTAGATCATTTAGATAATCATTATATGACATCAGTTAGGCCGGGTTTACATCCAACTTCACCTATTGCTTTGTCTGCTGGACCGTTGGGGCACCACACAAAATCTGTCAAACTTCTTTTTCCATTCTTCTCTGTCATTTGCCTTTGATAGAATTTCATACAGATATCCTTTCTGAAAATAATGAAACCTGCCTTTTTACCTGCATGGATGAACCACTTCAGGAGCCGATTTTGAGACTACTAAGCTTGTTTTAAAAATATGATACGCATTATCATTAACTACTGTCTTGACATTTCCAACTGTAGCAATTTTCTCCACTCACACACACACACGCACACACACACACGAACACGCTCACGTAAACACACACAAACACACGAAATTTACGAGTTCTTCATAAAAAGACTTTTGATATCACACTCATCCAAGGATAATCCATTACATTCACTTTGACAATTATTTACATCTCCAGGAGAATTAGGTCTAGATCTAGATCTGTTTAGGAACAGACATAAACAAGCAATTAGACAGAAAGTTTATTTAAAAAAAAACAACAAAGCTTATATAAGGGAAACTACCGCTAAAACTGCCATTCATCTGAAAATGGCAGAGTTTATCTCCCTTTCTGCTAAATAAAACAAAAATAATTAGTAAGTATTAATTGATTAACTAATTGGTTAATTTTTTGGAATGATTCCTGTCTTGTCATCGACTGTGAATAATTATTCATAATTTCAACATCATCCAAGAATTGGAAATGTGAGAAACAACGTGTCAGAAAGTAACAAGGGCATTTAATCCATGTGTACATTCACATCTCTCATTAAGTAGTATTTACTCCCTTTGTTTAAATATCAAAAAAAAATTAATCATCAATAATTAATTAAGTAATTATTTTTTTTAGTTGATTCATGTCTTGAATAATTGTGCAAAGTTTCAACTTGATCCGAGAATAGGAAATGGGAGAAAAAATTATGTTCAACCTTTTTACCAAACAGACAGACAGACAGAGGGAGTTGATAAAAGCTTTGTATCAAAATATTGAAACCAAAGGTACTGCAGCATCAAAATAGTGTCAATAAGTGCTTAAAGCGGAATGAAATATAACTTTGTACATTAGACAGAAACAGATGACCTTTACATCATCTGCCCTATAGACCATAAGGTCTGAAAGGGGAACTTTACTTTTTTTTTTTGTTTACTACATTAGACATTTAAATGTCGGCTTCAAAAACATATAATCATTGAGATGTGGATAAAAAATCGTTTTCGATCGTGAATAGGCTTAGTTATTATATGTTTCAATTTTCTTATTTTATCGTCCACAGCAAGTGGGAGAGTTAGTGATGAGTCATTTGTGGCTATGATTTTATGCAAAAAATAGTTCACCTTATCTTAGGCAATTTTATATAACTACTAAAGCTGCCGAAAATGAAAACTGTACAGTGACAGCCAGAAATTACTATTGCAACACAAATACAAACAGTATTCGATCATACAAAGACATCTATCGTCCTTTTTCTCAAGTTGGTATGAATTAAATTTCAAGCAGTCTCCGTCTCTCAATAGTTCAAATTTTCCTACGATATAAAACGCTAGTGACAGATTGAACACTCGACTGTACCTCCACTGACCGATGGCTAATGTCAGCACGTCTGTCGTGTCTCCAAGGATCAATTAGACTTTCTTTCTTTGAACCGAATCCTGCGTCATGGAATCGATTTAGTTTTTCTGGGTTTTTAATCCATGGGTGATGTAGATGGATCCATTTTACATAGTGTCTGGCTAGGACGATGTTAATTCAAGTGTAAGAATAGTGTGTCCAAGTACACGCCATTGAACTTGGGGCAGTGTGTCCAGGTACAAGACATTTAACTTGGGGCAGTGTGTCTGTAACAATACATGTCATTGGAAATGGCAAATGTGTCTATATATGTATATGACATTTAACATGACAGTGTGTCAGTAATAATAATTGTCATTGAGCACTGGTGTTTTCCTGGACAGGACGGCTGCTTGGTTATGCGGTATGCTCGCTGGACTGTCGTTTGGTCGTCCTGCCGGGGGGGGGGGGATTAGGGAACCACCGACAAATGTAAACAACTTACAAAACATGACTTATTAGCTGTGTCAAGCATTCTACAATTTAGACATTCTTCATGCTAAAATCTATTTATAGATTTACACGTCGCTATAGACATAAATAGTTTTTTATGTAGATATCAATATTTGATTATTTCCTGAACTTCATTTGATTCCACAAAAATTGAAATTGTTTGTTTTTTTCTATTTTCAGTTCATCAAGACAAGGAAATACGAATTTTTCTTTTCCTTATTCAAGGGAGGAAACTCACAAAAAGTTGTGGACATTTTAATGGATTTTATAATTCTAAATTCATTTATCCATGCTGGAATTTGTGTTTCTCAAACATAATCCGAAATCAACTTTTGGTTTCGTCTGGAGTATCATTCATATCTTTAAACAACCGAGAATCTTACGAGACTTGATTTGTATCCACTGACGTTTGTGTTTTGACAGTATGAACCTATACTATGTTATGGTGTTATATCAACTAGTCTAGCGGAATATGAAACTAGACTTACATAGACGGGCTATTCTAACGACGACATATCTCACATATTTCTTCAATAACTTAAATAAACTGGTCAACTAGAACAATATATATAACTTCATAGTGTCCAGTGTAAGTATGTGTATGTTTACACACAACAAAAACTAGTTTGATCTTCAACTCAACCCAGACTATTGTTGCCATTTCTTTTTAGTTCCTGTCTAGATGCTATCAGCAGGGGCAATAACTGCTAACAGCGAAGGGAAGGAGAAGTGTATGTGTTTACATGTAATACAACTGACTAATGAACTTCGACCTATAAAGTGAAGAGATCATCTCTTATGAGCATTCCATCCAACGCTTTCTGTCCGAACCGGTCATAATATTTACATACATCAAGGACATATATAATAACAAATATATACATACAGCAAGGATATAGACCAGTAAATATTTACATACAGCATGGACGTACATAAGTAAATATTTACATATGAATGGATATAAATTTGTAAATATTTACATTAAGCAAGGATATAAATCAGTAGATATTTACATGTAGCAACGGTATAAAGCAGTGATTATTTACATATAGCAAGGATATTGACCACTTAATATTTACATATAGCTAGGATATAGGCCAGTTGATAGCCCCTATTTACAAATATATAGGGTATAGTCCGATAAATATTTCCATAGAGCTAGGACTGGAAGATATAGACTACTAGATCCATTCACAGCAATGTTATTCTAATTTACCCGGCGTTCATTAGCATTTCCGTAACGGATGTTATCGACCCATTCTAGCAGACGTTAGCTTCAACTGTATAACATCCGATCAGAGAGGAAATTTCATTCAACAAAAGATGAGCCTTGAACGCATGTGTTTTGAACGCTTAGGTAAACATCTTCCTAATTAGAAACACGTTATTAGAAGTACAGACAAAATTGTGTCTCAAGATTTATTTATAGCACTAACTAAACATACATTTCTTTCTCTGTATTGTCTTACAAATTATTTTTTTTTTAAACTTTCTAATAAACTTGAAAATTAGCTAACATTTCGACATTATTAAATTTTGAATAATGTTTGGTCCTTCGGGAATTGTTTTTAAAGTTATTGATCATGCACTAGTGTTTGAAATTATTGGAAGCATTTAAAACGTTTATGTGCTATTTCGGTATATTGCACCGCATTTGAACTCGGCGGAGAATATGTTTTAAAAATATGTTTAATTTCATTTCTTGGTTATGAGGTTCCTGCATATTTTTGACAAAAATTAGAACGTGCTAAAAAAAAAAAAAGATTGACGCTGATTGCAAGTTATTTATCATTCCTGAAGCTCTGGAATACTTGTGAAGGTATTTGCTAGTGGCCCTGGTTCGTATTCTGTTGGATTAATTCTGCTAAGGTTTAATTGATCTTGGCACCGAGAAGGCAATGGGAGTTAACATCAGTGCACACGACATGGAGCAGGCAGCGAGACGGAGGTCCAAGACAATAGATGACGGCCTGGAAGCAGAGAGACTTAGGCAGGCCAGAACAGTCAAAGTGCTGATGTTAGGTGAGTCGTGTTAGTTACATACTATAGAATTGAGTTTTAGAATCTAGGTCAAGTATAGACAATGCAAAGGTAGACTGTCAATGCCCACTTGTCATCTGGTTAAAAAATATGTCGTGTCATCAGGCTCCCATTGTCAATTACTTTATATTTCACTCTTTCATTCTTGACATAAACTTTCTCTTGTTTAGTCTCTTGACATTTTAAAATATTTCTCTTTCTGACAACCATTTTGTCTCAACCCTACAGTCTGTCATTTACATGTTGCGATCATTAAAATGTCTGAGCCTGTAATTTAGAGATATCCCATCAACCTTTTTTTGTAGGTCACAATTACAGAGATGTAATTAAAGTATCGATTTTTTAAAGCAATATTCTTGTTAGTTATCATGGAAATTGATGTCATCAAGAAGGAAATGTGTTTTTCTATTTATATAAATTATAACCAATTGGATTTTTTTTTAGAAGAATAACAAGCTTATTCTACGGGACTTTCACTCACCTCCTTGATATTGGAAAATTATCAGCTATAGGTTTACTGTCACAGATGCCATTATAGATTTATTTGTATATTTCACATTTAAAAGCTTATGTGTAAATAGAAATATAAACCCTTGACTGAGCCTCAGGAATTACCCCACAAATCTAGATCCTTGACAGCGCCTCAGGTTTTACCCGAGACGTAATTACGATGTTGCAAATCTATTGGTTGATTTGAAAATAAATAAAGACATTTTAGCGCCAGAGAATTGACGAGAGTAGAAAGAACGCCAGTCGATGAAAGAATTTCCTAGTAGACAGTCGCGTTTTCTAAGAGCTCTGATTTAAAGCCTTTGTAATGTTTTTTTGTGATTGTTGATCTGTAACTTGTACATAAGCTGTACTTACGTTTTATATTTAAATAAAGTTCCAGAGTTGTGTTTTAACAAAGAATCTTTTATTGTGAATCCTAGATCGTCATTTATTCAACTATTTTAATTCAAGTGAAAACCCCGGCACCACAACACACGTTGTGACATTTACAAACAAAACAGTATGAGGCTCCAAAAGAACAAAAAGGAGGCAAATTGCCCCCCCCCCCCCCAAAAAAAAGGAGGCAAACCCCCTCCCCCCCAAAAAAAAAACAACAACAACAAAGTCTACGTTCAAAGAATCAAAATTTAAACTAGTTTTGTACTTTGCTATTTTAAGCAAGACGTGGAATTACTTTTCAGACAGTTTTTTTTAAACACTGTATGAAGTCTTCCTCATGGCGAAGCGGGTAGACATATCAGCCGTTCTGTAGCAAGGTGTGAGGCATGTTGAAGCAAGATTCCTTTTTACTGAGTGCTGCGGGAAACCATCTTTTTATTTCTCATGCATGTCAGTGTTGTTCTGAGGATCAGTCGGTGTAATCGTCATTCTAACAGGGCAACCCAAGCAGTCTGTTTGTTTTTCTCATTGTATAGTACATTTATGTAATGGTTTGAAAGCATATTTTCGATGTGATCACATCTTTTGTCATCTCGACGACTTGTGTCTGCTGTTCACAACTTGAAACCTTTACAATTGTGTCGCTGACACGTACGTTGTAATGTTGAAGTATTGTGCTACGTATGATTATTTATGATATATGCATGATATAGTATGTTTATAGATAATGTTTGTATAATATACGCATGATGTATGTATGATAATAATATTTGTATGCTGTATGTTTGATACAAAGATATAGACAGAAATGATTTCCTCTGTTATATCAAAACATTAAAAAGAAATCAATTTTAAATCTATATCGATCTTGTTGGAAACTACAAGAAAGATAAATGGAATTGCTCTTTAAATTACATTTTAGCCAATCCCTCATACACTTAGAAGAAAAAAAACATTTAAAAAAACATTTTCAGTTTATTTTGAACCATTTTATTTTCTTAAATTATTTGTAGACATAGGTCAAAGTTCATGGAGTAGATATGAATGATTTAAAGACGATGATTGGTTTAACAATTTGTCAGAGTTCGACTAAATACTTCTAGGACAACAATTCAAGCCTCCACAGTGATTCGTTCTTCAACCATCGGTTGGTCATAAAAGAGCTTTACCACTCACAGCGAGCTTCCAGACTATTTAAATGAAAGAGCGAATGGAAATTTAGAAAAATTAAGAGAGAGAGAGGCAGAGACTGAGAGACAGAGAGAGAGAGACAGACAGAGAGAGACAGAGAGAAAGAGACAGAGAGAGAGAACGAGAGACAGTGAGACAGAAACAGAGAGAGAGAGACAGAGAAAGAGACAGAGAGAGAAAGAGTGACAGAGAGTGACAGAGAGTGAGAGAGAGAGAGACAGAGACAGAGAGAGACAGAGAGTGAGAGAGAAACAGTAAATAGACAAAAGAGTGATTTACTTTATTTCGACAGGTACCATTAGATTTGGTACAACAAACTTGTAATTACTTCAATACGTTGAAACAAAGTGCCTATAGTCCTACAGAAGTAATAAACTATAGATCCCATTCAATGACATTTATTATAATATCTACAGGGGGGTCCATGGCCCACCTATCATATAGCATTTTGTAAATTCTTGATTTATTAGCCTTATTAATGTTGTCTGGCAGGGCGTCATTCTGGTAACCATCACGTGGGCACTTTGTCCAGACCAAGAGAATAAATAACATGGTCTGGATTCTGAAATAGGAAAAAAAGATTTTTTCTCAATGATGCTAAGCAATTCGCTCTGTGTGTGTGTGTGTGTGTGTGTGTGTAGGGGATGTATTATATTTGTATACATAAATATGTTAGTGTATTTGTGTGTCTTTGTAATCATGGTATTAGCAATCCTTTTAGGCTAATTCAGTGATGCTCACACTACGACCCATAAGGCTCGAAAAGCGTGCTTTGCAAACACGACTCGACAATTGTGTCAGAAATGTCCATGTTCCATAGACCTTAAAAGGTTGGTCACCCTTGGGATAAATCAGTGATGCATAGGTTAGAGCTAGGGCTGTTAAGACACTCGTAACGGGTTTGGGGAATTATATTCATGCATTTCGTTTATGTTGCTACAGCCATTTGGTACAAAAAAAAATGCATTTAAGGTCACAATGGTAAAAATGTCAATGAATCATTATAAAATATATTTTCCATTTATTAACTAACTCATTGAATAGAATACTGATTCAAATGTTGTTTTTAAAAAAAGAATTTTGATACGAACTTCGTTTTAGTTATAAGTTATAGAATTGCAAACTGTAATTATAGCGCGCAGATTTATTTATTTTGTAAACAATAGTATCACATTAAGAAAGGAATCGGATACGAACAGCATAGTACACCATTACCAAGTAACAAAAGCCTACTATTCACGATCATAACATTGGCCTAGGTCTACCAATTATGATATTAAACTTCTAAATTCATAAGAGTTCTAGTCTAGATATAGTAGATTCTATATCTATCTAGTTCTAGATCTAGATCTAGACTTAGATGTAGACTCTAGACAGATCTATTTCTAGATCTAGGCTTAGATCTAGTTCTAGACTTAGATCTATGAATCTAGATTTAGATCTAAAACTAGGTCTACATCTAGCTAGATCTATGTCTAGTTTGTATGACAAATGACATATGGAGATATTAATTTTTATTTGCGAGGGGAAAGTCTTTGCACACAAGTGTAGCATAAAGTAGGTCATGAATATTTTTTTTCGTGTTGCCAATTTATCTAATTTTGTTAGAAGAATAAATCTTTTTTAGTTTCTCTTTATTACATGTAAATGTTATTAATTTTGAATGTATGGATAAGGTTAATAATATAATTGTACGCTAAATGAATATATGGAGATGCTGTGGCTGAAGAGTAAAGCACTTGGAACCGGTAGTCCCATTTTCGAATCCTGGTGAAGACTCTAGGAGTCTAGGTGGACAACTTCGTGGGCCGATTTTGAGTTTGTGTTTCCACACAAACTGTCTTTGTAACCTTGTTTTTTTTTTTAATTGATTTATGTTTTGTTAGGTACAATAAATTGTATTAAGTATCTCGGCGTGAACGTGAGGGAGAAATAGCATTTACAATTCTTTAAGTGGACTAAGCCCAACAAATTTAGCCATATGTGTGAATAGCGAAGAATTAGTTCCTCTGGTTGTTGTTTTATGCGTTCCTGAATTACCAGTAATTAATAGTCTATTTGGTTACTTTTTTGTTTTCAATGATTCATGTGGTGTCTATGTCAATGAATAATTGTGCAATGTTTCAGCTTGATCAAAGAATGGGTGTAGGAGAAATCACGTTACACATTTTTTACCAGACAGACAGACAGATTGATTTGATCTAAGGTTTGTAATAAATAGAGAGAGAGAGAGAGAAGACTTGATGAAGAAGGAGAGGAAGAGAAAGTGGGCCAAAAGGAAGATATTGAGAGAGTGTGAGGGGAAGAAATGAGTTGCTAGAGAAAGACAGAGATTGTTAAATGAGAGAAAGAAAGAGAGAGAGCTAGAGAGAGTAGATTTAGAGAAATAAAGAAAGAGAAAGAGAAAGTTGACTGAAAGAAAAAGGCTGATGGGCTGATAGAGAAATTAGGAATGACAGAGAAGAACAGGCTGATTGAGAGAAAAAGAAAACGAGAGAGAGAGAGAGAGAGTGAGTGGTGTGTGAGAAATAGAAAGGGAAAAGCGCCGGTAGAAGTTTTATTGAAAGCGAGAAAGAGAGGGAGTTGTTGATTTAGAGAGAGAGAGAGAGAGAGAGAGAGAGGATATAGTTTGATTGATAGAGAGAATGAGTCTGTGTAAGACAAAGGGACAGCACCAGCTACAAGGAGTCCTAACCTGGAGAAAGAAGAGAGCTTGTCACAGTCTGAGAGTGGGGGAAAGACAAGACGAAATGAACGCTGCTCCAGATTACGTGAAGTTCAACGGTACAGTCGACTGGCATCAAATAATTGAAAGCATCGATCCTTGATCCTTGAAAAGAAGACGGCAGGATTATCTCACAGATCGTAAGAACAGACTTGTCAATGGCAAACATAATATTGTAAATGTGTTTACAATCGACGTAGTCATGTACAAAATATTCTTTAAATACAGAAGAATGAGAACACGAATGAGTATTAAAGAGTAACGGTTAATCTATCAGCATAAGGCCAGGCCACTTGACCAGAAATATATATGCCATGTAGATTCAGTTATCTAATAAATAAATTGATACTGAAGCAAACTTTCCTGATAACGCTTTTGTTAAAATAAATTGTCGCTCAAAATCTTTGTAATTATACTTTGAATGTAGAGTCTCCATTCCTTTGAATCATAAACCTTTTACATCAGCGATTTCAAACGACATGTCGATCAAGTCCTCTCTTTTATTTTACCAACTTTATGTCCTTGACCCTCAGCATGCCCCCCCCCCTCCCCTTTTCGTTTTCTTGTCTTTAGTTTAGTTGAAACCATAAGTTCGTAGAAATGACTGTGAAGAGATGACCCAAGGTAGCTCTCTGTAGAAGGAAATGGTAACTGGATTATAAAGCAGCAATGACCCCAGTCTTGAATCATTCACAACCAATCGCTAACCTCTTCCGACCGTCACCATAGCAACACACACACAGACACTCCATAACATTCCGACAAGAATACCGAGCTAAACGAACTGACTTTTCTAACACCAAGAACGTTTACAGTTGATCTTTCTGTTTATCTGAACTAGAAAACTTGGGGCAGGAGGAGCTCGTTGACCTCGCTGGGTTGATCTGAATCTACATCTTCGTTGCCTTGCGGACAGAGGGAAATGCTTTCCAAGTCTACCATGAAACAAAAATCTGGTGCCAGCGACACTGACAGACACTGTGACGCTGTGACCCCAAACTGTATAATACGAATAATAATATAATGTTCCTTTGGACCCAACAGCTGTCTAGTCTACAATCAAAGCGAAAGTCCTCTTAACCTGCGATGTATGTGGACAGGAATGTCTCTCCAAAATAAGGATCCAAAGTCACATTAAATAGCGTTCTACGAAATGAACTACAATCGTTACGATTGAAGCAGGCCAACTGCAACAATCCTTTGCGACTAGGATCTTTTGAAAGATTTTATTAAATTTTTTTTTAAAGTCCTACAACTTTTTTTTTTACATTTTATTTTCATTCATTTAATGTTTTGTTTGTTTAGTTTGTTTGTTTAGTTTGTTTGTTTGTCCCGAATCACTCCCGTTTTATTACGTTTATATAATTTTAAAAAATCGACTAATTATATAATTAGAAGAGCCCCCAATGCAATGGAGACATAAAGAACAAACCTGTTCATTCTATGTTCATGTTAGTTCAGGAAAAAAATGTCGTAATTAGTATGTGATGTCTTTCTTCTTTAATCAAAACTTTAATGAAACGTCACGTGACCGCCGTTTAACATTGTACGGTGATTATCATCTTCTTCATCCCCAGTTTTCTTTTCCTAATGTAAACTCCGGAGTTTAACTTCGATCTCTTTAATTAACAAATACGATTCTGTCATTAAGATTATAAATTATCGTTGTCTTCTAAACTTAATTTATATTAGTTGTAGCTTTGTTCTTTTTTTGACCATATCATGGTTATGATAGAGCGTAGAAAGTAATTGTGTAGCAAGTTGGTTTGCTGATTATATCCCTAAGTAGCAAAATGTTGATTTTAATGTTTTCAACGAAAGGCTCGGGTTTTAATGTGGAAGTTGTCTCATCCTGTTTGCAGACCATTCTCTCATCCTGTTTGCAGACCATTCTCTCATCCTGTTTGCAGACCATTCTCTCATCCTGTTTGCAGACCATTCTCTCATCCTGTTTGCAGACCATTCTCTCATCCTGTTTGCAGACCATTCTCTCATCCTGTTTGCAGACCATTCTCTCATCCTGTTTGCAGACCATTCTCTCATCCTGTTTGCAGACCATTCTCTCATCCTGTTTGCAGACCATTCTCTCATCCTGTTTGCAGACCATTCTCTCATTGAAAACAATAATAATGGGATTTTGTTTCCTTACTTCTTTTCGTTTCTATCTTTAAGGAAAATTTTTTTTTACAAGAAAAACAAATATTGTTTTCTTATCCGGAAATGCTTAAGAACAGCCTTTATTTTTAATTACTCAGCACTGATTTTTTTCCCTAGCCTCGTTGTGATAACGAGGCTTTGGTTGATTGATAATGGACAAATAAAAACAAATGACACGAAGATAAAATGGAGGAAACAAAAGAATGAGCATGCGCAGAGGTGATTAGATCAAAAACGTTGTTCTGATTTGGAACGGAAGTACACTTAAAGGAAAGCTAATGGACTTGAATCAGAGGCGGCCTTAGCAGTCCCCGGGGCGAGTGTCAGATCAGGACTACGAATAAGTGTGCGATGGTCTGACAGTGACAATGGATTCTCTTTATCGTGGGGACCTTCTAGGGCGGTGGCACCACTCGCCACCTCCAGAGGCCACCTCTAATCCTAAATGATATCTGTACTCTTATCTGCAAGAAATCAAAAGTTCATTCAGACTCCAATATCAACCAGATCTATTTCCATACCTTGGTCGTGATAGCATTTAATTACAAAGCTTATATCAACTCTGTCTGTCTTGTGCGAATCTTGCACACGCTGTAACTCCCATTTCAAATTGAAACTTTGCACAATTATCGCAAAACACTAATCAACAAAACATTTGCATTAGGTAGTAAATACATTTTATTTTTTTGTTAGAGAAGGGAGATAAATCGTTCAGTGTTGCGAGGTACAGTAGTAATTGTGCAATTCTTTCCCTTATATAAGTTGTTTATTTTAAGTGACTGTTTTGCTTGTTTGTACAAAGCTTATATCAACTCACTCTGTCTGTCTGATAAAAAGTTTGAACATGTTTTTTGTTCTTCCATATCCTATTCTCGGATCAAGTTGAAACTCTGCACATTATTTCATTGAACCTGACAACACGTGAATCAGCAATGAACATTGACAAATTATCTCATTAGTAGAAATTAATTATTTTGTTTGGTATCCGAATAAGGGGAATAACTGTGACTTAATGAGAGATGTGGATATAATCCCCTTATTACATTTCGACACGTATTTTTTTCTCGTTTCCCATTCTCTGTTCAAGTTGCCATTTTTCTTAATTATCAATAGTTGATGACATTACATAAATCAATCAAAACATTAGCCAATTATTAAATAAATTAATAATAATTACTTATTTTCTTTTATTTAGCAGAAAGGGAGCATAGCGTGGTAAGCATGGGCCCGGGTTCAGGAATATTTTGGTGGGTCCCTTTCCCAGTAAAACAAATTTAGTGTGTTACAAAAATCCAAAAGCCTGTATGTATCGGTACATTTACCAAAAGACATTCCAATGCAAGTAGGAAATACTGTCATTACGTTTTGATTCAGCTTGTATTCCGTACATTTTATAGCGTCTTACAATTATAGTAGGTTACGAAAAAATAACTTGAAATGATGCCAGTCGGCTTTGACAAAAGTGCATTCTCTTTTCACTTGGGTGTTACCCCTAAGGGCTCATGTGGGCCCTAAGTGGTCATGAGTTATGGGCCCAAGTGCAATAAAACCCCAATGCGCCATTATTGCTACTCTGTGGACTATGGACCCCTAATGGTCGTGGACCCGGGTTCCTTGAACCCCCTTCGCGCCATGGACGTTACGCTACTGGAGGTAAACCCTGACATGTTCAGATCAATTGCAGGAATTGGCTGCTCTTTCCCTTAGATTAGCATTGTCTTTGAAAGAGTAATCTCTTTTCTTTGGCTTGTTTACAGTTTTAGCGGCCCCGAAAGTGGAAAAGACGCTATTAGTTTTGTGTGGTTTGTCTGTCCATCCGTCCGTTCGTCCGTCCCATTTAGATCTCGTAAACTAGAAAAGATAGAGAAAATCCAGCATCACAATATTTTAGACCATTCAAAGTTCTGATGCAACGACTACTTTTTTTCTTTTCTGAAAGCAAAAAACTATTTTTTTAAATTACTTATGCAAGCAGTTTTTTCATAAAAATACACCACTTTTACAGCTATTCACTATTAATAGTAACAAACACTGGAGATTCCTTAGTAGGGAAAACAACTATCGACCATATTTTTAACTTATTTATGCAAACGGTTTTAGATTTTTTGTCAAAATATTTTTTTTTGTACATTTGTATTGCTAAGTTAAGTAAGTTCTGCTATAACCCTCAGCATGATGTTGAAATATATTCAAAATCGATAAAAAAGTATAAGTTCCATTTCTCTTTCACGGAGTTTGGAACTATAACAATGTTGGTACATGTTGTTGGTAACTGAAAAATACATGTATAAAGTGATATAGGATACACCATTGCTATGCTCAGATTTCCTTTTATTACACTATGAAGATCGGGGTCAATCAAAGTTGCTTTGCTCTCCATCAAAGCAAAGTTCCTTGTCCTTCATCAAGGATAAGTTCTTTTTGCCATCAAGACAAAATTCTTAGTTTCCCATCAAGCTAAACCTTTTTTTTTCTTCATCAAAGCAAAGCCCTTTTGTCTCCATCAAGGCAAAATTCGTTGTTCTCCATCAAGGCAAAGTTTTTTTTTCTCCATCAAGGCTAAGATTTATTACAAATTTCTTATTTATTTTGATCTAAAATTCTTGAGTTCTTTCTTTGATCGGCTTTAATACAACTTGATTTCTATAACGTGACAGCCGTGATGGCCGATTAAGCACATGTTTACATTTTAAATTAATGCGAGAGAATAAGTGGAATTTTTCAAACTTACCCTGACTGCCTCGAACCAGATCGCACGTGCTTCTATAAATAAAAATGTCAGGAAGAAATCACTTTGACCGCGTAGGACAAGTTCTGAACTGTCATAGAGACCTAATGCCCTGGCGCTGGAGTATCCGCTGTGACTTGGCGTGCTGTCACTAATGAAACAGACAGGTACGTCGCCAGAAGCTGAAAAGTTCTGGTCCTTGGAGAGTAGGAGAAACATCAGTCAGGGCAAGGAGCTCACGCACGTCTTCAGGGATAGGAAGGGGGGGGGGGGAGAGGGGGGGTAGAAGTCTGACAACATCGGATTTGACAGGGTTCGTCTCAATGTGAGCCAAATATCCCATGCCACATAGTCCACATGCTTTTGTACTTCAACTCTTCAATTTGTAGTCCTTAGTGTTGTTCTAAAAAGTATGTGATATATTGATCGATTGATTACATTGGAACTGTACTTGGTCTTTTACTGATTTGTTGGCTTTAACAATACATATATACATATACTAGACATATGTTACCAGCGACCCGCGGGTCTTTATTTGCGCATTACTGTCGATATAGTCACTGAGAGTGTTTTGTAAACAATTAAACGAAATTATAATGTGATAAGTAAAGCGAATGTGTCAATGTAAAAATAGTGTAAATGAAGCTATCAAATCAGAATAGCTAATAGGCTTAAATCCATTTGTTCAAATTAAAACATTTGCTTGTAGGCCTACATATATTTGATTAAAATTTGAGATGAATAGATTTAATTTTGTATGTTCATGTGTTACAGTATAAAGTAGATCTTGAGGTAGACATAGATCTAAATCTACACTAATCTAGAGGCTTTTATAGAGTTCATTCTGTGTTGCGCATGCGTGACCTTTTTTCTTGAATGAATATAGGCCTATCTCAACACGGCTACGCAGCTTTATTTAGCGAACAGCGAACGAATGTATTAAAAATGCTTTAGAAAAACAAATTTGAATGTTAATTTGATTAAAATATGAAATGAATGGATAATAATTAGTATGTTTATGTGTTAAAGCATAAAATTATCTTTGCGAAAAGAAGTTTTATCATCTTAGAGTTCAAAAAGAGTTTTAGACCTAGGCCTAGGAATAGACTCAGTAGAGAGATGTGTTAATGTGTAACCATTTGGTAATGTCTAATGAAAGGATGTTCGCCAGACATTACCCGCGGCCTGCGGGTCTAAGTTTGTGTTTACTAATCTAGTGGATTGGATTTAGATGTATGTTAAACTTAACTAATGATCCTTTGAAGTTTTTTCTCTTTCGCTACGAAAATAAAATTAGGTTTGCGAAAATGGGTTTACCCGAAGTCGATACATTCTTATCCATTAAAAACGAAAAGAGCGATAGCTTTGTTAAATAATTGGGATTATAAAGTGAACAATTAAATCCAATAATTTTTAGTACGCGATTCATGAATGAATATAGATCTAGGCCTATCTCAACTCGGCTTCGCAGATTTCGTAAACGAATGTAGCTTTAGAAAACCAAATTTGAATGTTTATTTGATCAAAATATGAAATGAATGGACTTTAATTAATATGTTTATGTGTTAAAGTATAAAACTATCTGTGCGAAGAGAAGTTTTATCATCTTAGAGTTGAATTAGAGTTTTAGATCTAGGGATGGGATTATAAAGTAAACAATTAAACGAATTAATTTTTAGTACGCGATTCATTACGGTATTGTCTAATGAAAGAATGTTCGTCAGTGTAGTCACAGATATCAGGAACTAATTTATGTAAAAAATGCTTTTGAAGCACAAAATTGAAGGTTAATTTTATTCTATAATGAAATCAATGGATCTTCTTTTGTATTTTCATGTGTCAAAGTAAAAAACTTTCTGCGCAAAGTGTATTTCTTAAAATTAGATCTAGGTCTAAATCCTTTCTATCTTTTCTCATGTCAACATTGTAGACATGGCCTAGATCCATAAAATACTATAGCTGTAATAGAGTCGGACAACTTTATTTTTTTTGAGGGTCTTAAGTTTGTTTTAGGGCTACAATACATACACTACGGTCTAAGTTGGTACCCAAGGAACATTCCTGCCTAGTTTTATCAAGATTGGTCAAGCGGTTTTGATGTCTATAAGTAACATACATCCATACATACATACATACATACATACATACATACCCCTCACATTCTACTTTATAATATAGATTACTCGAAAACGAGACTGTATTTCATTATATAATATATAGTTACTGAATGTGTTGCTGAGGCCAAGGATATTTGTCTGAAGGGCTGACGTTGATAAAAGAATCTCCCACCAGCGGTTTCCTCTCAGTTGAGGGCGGGGATTGTGTAGAGGGACTTGGAGAGTTAACCCCGAAAGTGCTTCTTTTGGTCCCTCCATGACATGTTATCGCTGACCAGGCTGTAACCCGTGGGCCTTAGTTTGTACATTACATTTAAAGAAATATCTGTGTTTTTTTTATTTCCTCACATACTTTATTGGAAGGCGTTACTGGAACAAGGGTGTTAACTCTTTCACAACTTTCTGTTGCTGGCTTATAACAAAGACCCAAAGAACTAGTCGATCTCATTTTTTGCGTTCCACAAACGTTTTATCTCCCTTTCTTGTGCCTGTTACATCGCCTTCAATAACAGTTTTGAAAGAAAAGGGCATCAGTTTCCGTATCAACTGCACTTTGGGCCCTAATAACTGACAAATATATTACAATATACAATATACATGTCTATATATATTTAGGATAATTTGTGTCGATAGAATTAGTCAGGAAATAAGACGTGTTTAGAGACGCTCGATGGAGTGGCAATAGAGACATTTAGAATAGAAGACTCCTCGACCATTTTCACCTTAAATAAACGTTTTAGAGGTTAAGGCTTAATAAAGCTTTATCCAGTGTCTTGTAAGCCTTGATTGGTTATATATGCATATAACTTTTCACTGGTTATATAAAGTATCTATATAGGGGCCCTATTTGCAAAAAAGGGCTTGAATCCCCCTAAGCTCCACTCAATGTTACGTTTTTGACACTTACAATATATTCATTGTATGAAAAACAATTGAGTCGCAGTGTTGACAAGTTTAAACTGATAGAGATGCTGACCAGCTCAGGTTATTACAGGACACATTTGATGAAGTTTTCTTCACATAATTTTATTTCCTAACAAGTCTGGTCATTGAAATTGCGATCGTTCTCTGGCCGGCTTTTAAAAAATGTAAACTTGGTCGAAATTTAACGAGTTAAATGTTTGTTCTCCAGTTGCTGGTGAGTACCATCCTGACACTTCTAATGAGCACTTGGTCTCAACAGGTTAATGAAAGTCTGACATTTTTGGGGGAGATAATAAGTTTAGCAGTTTGTTTGTTTGCAGGAAGTCGATGTTGCCTAATTAATTTAAAGGGGGATAATTTTAAAACCTATTTTTAGTCTATGTTGGAAAGAAGTAAAGGCATGAGAATTCCATCTCTCTCTCTCTCTCTCTCTCTCTCACACACACACACACACACACGCGCGCCCACGCACACGGCTTTATGACACGAACTTTGAGTTTCATGTGTTTACTTCCGCTTTATGCTTTGTTTGAAAGTTGAAGATTTATTTGTTTATTCTTAAGGTAGAGCGAATCAAACTCCAGGGAACTATTTATATTATGAGCCCCCCCCCCCCCGGAGTGATGGCGTGTGTGCTTGTGTGTGGGTGGGGGGATTGCTAATGTATAAAGTAAGTCAAGATATCCCTTTAAGACATTGAGGTCTTTTGTGGTCAATGCTCATCTGTTTCTATGGCGGATTGTTAACGAGGGTGTCATGTGGCCCCCACAAACGACCAACAGAATGTATGTTAGGTACAGACTAGAGTTAGGTGGACTGAGGCGCCTCCTCAAAAATCTCCACTCTTTAAAATCTCTTTCTTTTCCTCGATTCAAATTCCAAATCATCGGTTTGGAAGCCAGTGCTTAAACAACTTGGTTACCAGGCAACACACACACACACACAAACACACATTTTGTTTCATTTCTGACGTCAATAGAAATCTTTGAAAGAATGAGATCAACTCAAAATGTTTCTTTTCTGACGTGAATAGAAATCTTTGAAAGAATGAGATCAACTCAAAATGTTTCTTTTCAGTTTCATTGTTTTTTGTGTTTGTTGTTGTTTCAGGACTGAGCGGTGCGGGTAAAAGTACATTGGCCAAACAAGTCAGGTGAGTAGGATACGTCACACCCCTCCTTACCCAAGCATACATGTGTAGTCGGTTTTTAAGATAGACCCATTCGCTTGTAAGGGATTAAGATTATTAGGCCACTAGATAAGATTAATTACTTTTATTAGATTAAAAATGTCATTACATTAAAAGAAATTCTTAATCGAAAGTGAAAAACGTATGGTTGTACATATAATATTAATACATGAATACATTCATATAGCACAAGGGGTTTAAGATAAATATTTGGTCTTTATCATCTGTTGTAAGTTATAAAAAACAAAAATCACTGCTCAGGTGACAGTTATTTTTAGAATGATTGTGAACAGGGCCGGTCTTAGGCCACTGCTACCTATGCGGTGGCAGCGGGCCCCGCGCTTTCATAGGCCCGCGCTAATTCTATGTGTAAATATTAAATTGCAAAATTTATACGAACAATTCATGGAAATGTTCTGCATTTATTAAAATCTCCTGAAAATTCATAAAAATCTCCTGAAAAATAGACAAAATTGTCATTTGTGGATGTCATTTATTACGGAAAACGCCAAACCTACGTGCGATGAAAAAAGGTTTTATCAGCTTTCATGTAATAAAATGTAATAATTGGACGAATTTTCACCTTAATAGAAAGTTCCAATACCTTATTTACTTTTATAGTCATTGGCTTATAAATATGCCATAGGTTACAAGGTTCGTAATGTAAAGTTAATTTGATCGCTATTTTGTACTTAGTAAAGAATGAATAAAATGCAAAGTCAAATTTTTTTCTAATACAAAATCTTAATTTTCACTTATCATCCTTATTGCCAGCCAGACTAGGTCCCGCGCAATCAGTTTCGCATAGGGCCCCGCATTCGTTAGGACCGGCCCTGATTGTGAACTACGACTAGCTGTGTTTCACCGACTTCAATGAACCTCATTCACCAATCGTAAACAAACAACATTTAGTCACGTGATTGATAAAGCAACGAAAAAAACGTATCACGTGTAATGACACAAGATGCGTAGAAGTTGAGGTGAATCGGGTTTTTCCTAAGTGATGTGACGAGTAATAAAAGAGCAGGATTACGAACGAGAAGAATTACGGACAATACGCCTTAGAGGACGACGCTAGGCTAGCGACAACAGAGGACTGTGCCCTTTTTATTGTTCTTTAAATTGTTGAAGTTATCAGCCTGCGTTATCAAGTATATTCTTGATTCATTCTGTTGTTGTGTCTTCTATGAACTCGCATGCACCATTGGCATATAGAATCATCAACAAAATAGACCATCAACACACGTGACAGCCTTTATGAATTGAGTAATTTGTATAGAAGAGATAGAGAATCACGTGGCTAAATGTTGTTTGTTTACGTTTGGTGAATGAGGTCCAATTCTGACCAGGAAGGTCGTGCGGTATGTGCTTCTGAATGTCGTCCCGATTGTCTTGAGTTTAAACCCTGCCCATTATTCCCCAAGTCTGTGTGTACGAGATTGGGGCAAGTAAGTTGTAATCTTTCTGAAACAACGTCGAAAACTTGTAGCCGAAACCCTACGTTAGATTTCTAAGAGATAAGATTAGAGTCATCTCCCCAGTGTGATAGGACTTTCCTCACTAACATATTTTAAAGGGAATGTATCGTTTCTTATGACCAACTCTACACTAGTTTAGTGCAACCATGAGTGTTAGAGAAGCACTGCTGTGCACCATTGTTAGGTCGAAGGCCAACTACTCTGATGTCTCATTATGAAGTTATTGTTGCTCTAAAAATGTTTTGTACTTGTAAAGTTTCAAAAGAAATGTGAAGAAAATACAAATAGGACAATCTTGTTTGTTAGTTCTAAAGGACACGACCTAAAGTTAACTGAGTAGATTTCTTATTCTGTCTGACTCAGTAGCGCCCTCTCAGAAATAGTCAACACTATCAAGATTCTTTTATATTTTTTTTTCTTGCCTCCAGAGACGTCAACTTTATTATCAAATAAGACTGAGACTCTCAAGTATTAAAGTTTTTAAAACGTTTTGTAACTTTTTTTCCTTTTAAGAAAATGTGTTGTGCTTTGAATAGTAGTGGTCAAGTAAAAAGAAGAACAAAAAAAAAGTGTATTCTAAACGATCAAGCTGTCTGGTAGCAAGACCTACAAGCTGTCTGGTAGCAAGACCTACAAGCTGTCTGGTAGCAAGACCCACAAGCTGTCTGGTAGCTAGACCTACAAGCTGTCTGGTAGCTAGACCTACAAGCTGTCTGGTAGCAAGACCTACAAGCTGTCTGGTAGCAAGACCTATAAGCTGTCTGGTAGCAAGACCTACAAGCTGTCTGGTAGCAAGACCTACTTAGATAATTGGAAAGAGGCCAGTAGTTACAGAAGGCCTGACAACCAATCTGCTACGTCGCAGTCTGTGGGCAGTTTATACCAATAGCTCTTTTCCACCTCGTAGGTCTGACATCACGACTCGTGAAGTTGCAACGTGCTCTTGGTCTATACTGCCCACAGGTTGCGACGTTTCATTTTATTTGTAAGGCCTACTTTGACGATTAGTCTCGGAGCCCCTTGGTGAAGTGAATTTGGTGGTCCTAAATGAATAGGAAAAAAATATATTTAAAAAAAAGCGAAAAAAAAAGTAAAACTATGCAAATTTTAAAAACCTAGTGTACTCCAACAATAGCATCTAGGACAAGTTTTATAAAAAAAATTGTTTAGAGTGTACAGGCATTTATCAACATCCAACCAATCGGAGGCCTTAGGCGGCTTCGTAGTTTGCCTAAGGCCGGCCCTGCTGGTAGTATGGTTTGCGTTGCGATTGTCCCGGCTGGGTTCCAACAGTGCCCACAGTTGTCCCCCGCGTTCTTGCGGAGGTTTAAGCAGCTAACTAAAATGTGTAAAATGATCAGCAAATGCTGTCAAGCGTGTGATCTATTCGTCACAAAAGTACATTTTTATAGCCCTCTAACAGGAGTTTCTATTGTTCACTTTTAGGATGATCCACGAGAAAGGTTTCGCGGACAAGGAGAAGGCACTGTACAGAGAAATCGTTCGACAGAACATAGTCACCGCCATTTTGGGAGTCTTGCACGAGATGGAGATTCATGGTATACAGTTTCCGACGGAAGAACTAAAGGTGGGTAACTCTGATTAGAGTATGTTCAGCAAAAGCGAGTTATTCCAAGACCATTTTTAGTATAGAAGGCCTCACCACTGACCTGCGACGTCACAACCTTGTGTGCTGTGGAGACCAATACAGGTCTGTGACGTGGCAAAACGCAATTGGTGTAAAGTTCCCACAGGTTGTGACGTAGCAAATCAGTGTTCAGGCCTTCAATGACGATTGGTATCGGTTATTCTCAGACAATAGGGGGAAACAAGTTACTTTGTTCCAGTGCTGTTGAGAAAACAAGCAACAAAAAAAGTTTTTATTTTAAAGACAATTTCTCCATTAGGAAGATGTTGACTTTTTGTAAGAGCGATTACTTTGGGGGGAATTGAGGCGGTGTTAAAAAAAGTTTTTTTTTTTTTAATCTCTCATTCATTGGTTATCAATGAATGAGAGATCAATCCCCCTCCCAACCACCCGAAAGAAATCCTGGTTAAATAAGCAGCTGAATAAATCTACTCAGAGCACTGGCGGATCTAGGGGGGGGGGGGCGGTAGGGGCGATCTACTGCCCTTCCCAAGGGGGGGAGGCGGACGAATTTTAGTATAGAATTCACACAATTTGTATACGAATTTATTACTTATTTTAATAATATATACTAATTATTTATATTTAAACCTATTTTTAGATTATTTCACCCCCCCCCCTCTAGTATGTTGGTCGACATGGTGGGGTCGGGAGGGGGCGATAGCATCAATTCCGCCCCCCCTAAACTTTCGAGTGGGGGGGGCGGTCCAATTTATATGTAGAAATCACATCTTGCTAACAGAATTAATTGAATATCTATATGATTAAAACTTTATTGGTATTTTAACCGATCTTAATATTATGTCGTTCCCCTCTTGGCCGATGGGGTGGGGATCGAATGCCTCTACTGCCCTTCCCACCTAAAACCTTTGAGTTGTGGGGGGGGTCCTACTTATCGGAGAAATCATAGTTTGTGAACAAAATTAGTTGAATTAATATATAAATTTTATATTATGTCGCTCTCCTTCAGGTATTTTTGCCGATTCGGTGGGATGGGGTGGGCGATTGCATGTACTGCCCTCCCCACTCTAGCCCTCTGAGTGGGGGGGGGCGGTCCTATTTTTATGGAGAAATCATTGTATGTGAACAAAATTAGCTGAATATGTATATAATATAAACTACGTGAACCCATTGTATATTATGTCGTACCACACTCTAATCTCAAATTTTATCATTAGTAGGCTTAAATATAAAATGAAAAAAGGTTGTACCAGGTGGGAGGGGCGATACATGGAATCACCTTCCCCCCATGGGACAAACCAATACTTTTTCTTTTTGTATTATAGTTAACAAATTACAAATTTAAAAAAATCTGTCACTCATATAATTTATACATGCTATAAAATTAAGTTCTTATACCGAGTCGCCCCAACCCTATTCTTTAATGCCAAATGCAATCATTAGCAGAAATTATAAAAAGGAGTGAGGATTAATTATTTTCACTCTATCGCCCCCTCCCCTTTCCAGACAGAGTTTATGTAATTTCACATGAATTTATCTTAATTATTTTAAGAAAGATTTTGCTTTGAAATAGTTTTAATTGAAACAAAATTTTCAGTGTAAGAGTCACGATTGACATGATTTCTAAACCCAAATAATTTTTTTCCTAGTCGCCTTTTTCCAACATTTACTCAATCTGATATTTTTCTAGTTAAATAAGTTTTGGACTATAACTCACAATTTATGCTTGTATTTTATTGAATATTATTTATCGAATCATTTTTTTTCGGCGGCGATCTTCAAAGCCTTAATGTAAAGATGTGGGGTATCTTATCTTTTCAATCGATTTTATTTGCAATGTATTAAGGGCGTAAAAATTTATATTAAAATATTTTTCAACAATATTCAAAAGGTCCTTTATAATAGGATGAATAATGAGCTTTAGGTCAGGGGAATGCGTTTCTTCAGTGACGAATGCAAGAAAACGCTTTTCGTAATTGGGCTTCGACCCGAACCCCACTGATGAATAATGAGCTATAAATGCTAGGAGAATGCGTTTCTGCAGTGAAGAATGCAAGAAAACGCTTTTTGCGTCGGGGCTTTGCCCCGAACCCCACTAATAAATAATGAGCTGAAGATGTCAGAAGGATGCGTTTCTGCAGTGAAAAATGCATGAAAACGCTGTTTTCGTCGGGCTTAGCCCCGAACCCCACTGATAAATAATGAGCTGTAGATGTAGGGAGAATGTGTTTATGCAGTGGAGAATGCAAGAAAATGCTTTTTGCGCCGGGGCTTCGCCCCGAACCCCACTGATAAATAATGAGCTATAAATGTCAGGAGAATGCGTTTCTTCAGTGAAGAATGAAAGAAAACGCTTTTGGCGTCGGGGCTTCGCCCCGAACCCCACTGATAAATAATGAGCTGGAGATGTCAGAAGGACGCGTTTCTGCAGTGAAAAAATGCATGAAAACGCTTTTTTCGTCGGGGCTTAGCCCCGAACCCCACTGATAAATAATGAGCTGTAGATGTAGGGAGAATGTGTTTATGCAGTGGAGAATGCAAGAAAATGCTTTTTGCGCCGGGGCTTCGCCCCGAACCCCACTGATAAATAATGAGCTATAAATGTCAGGAGAATGCGTTTCTTCAGTGAAGAATGAAAGAAAACGCTTTTGGCGTCGGGGCTTCGCCCCGAACCCAATGATAAATAATGAGCTGGAGATGTCAGAAGGACGCGTTTCTGCAGTGAAAAAATGCATGAAAACGCTTTTTTCGTCGGGGCTTAGCCCCGAACCCCACTTATAAATAATGAGCTGTAGATGTAGGGAGAATGTGTTTATGCAGTGAAGAATGCAAGAAAATGCTTTTTGCGTCGGGGCTTCGCCCCGAACCCCACCGGAGGAATCTTACATCGCTCCCCCAGACCCCCAAGCTTGCAAGAGAAAGGCCTCAACATCACTTTTTTATTTTTTCGCTGAACGCACGTTTATGAATAGGGTTAGGGTTTACTCGGCGTTAGGGTTAGGAAAAAAATCGCCCCCCCCCACTCCAAAGTTCTGGATCCGCTAGTGACTCAGAGTATATAAATTCTAGTTTTGTGATATAGATCCAGACATGTCAACATTAAAGACAGAAGTCTTTGACCAAAGTACTAAATCTAGATACATGGTAATGATGGTTTAGAAAATTCTAGTTGAATGCTAGGCCTACAAATACTGACTTAGAAGACGCTGTGCAGAATGTGCGTCAACGTTTAGTTATGTATTTCACTCTTTAATGACTGCATGCGGGAATACCCGCTGACGTGTGTGTGCACAGGATATTGTCTAGACCAGTGATGCCCAAAATACGGCCCGCGAGCCAGATCCGGCCCGTGACGTGCTTCCTTCCGGCCCGCCGAAATGTCGGCACAAAATATAGAAAATCCCCCCTTCCCACCCTAAAATAAATGTTGAAACTGTATTTTACATTAGTGTGTTAATGAAATAGGACTCAGAATATAGAATCTACTAGGAAAAGTGAACGGATCTTTACCTTTCTGTAGAACATCATACCTTGCTAGCCGACATGTTTGTTTTGATAAAGTGTGGCTGTATTAAAAACCAATAACAACAAAACATAAACAGAACTTAACGCTATTTTCTGAAGCGTACAAAGAAAATTCAAATATATCCCAATAATTCAGTGTAAGTACTAGATCCTCGGATCTCAAATAAAAGAGTTTCAAGTCAATTTCATTACTTTTTTGTATCTTTTCTATCATGTGGCCCGCGACACTAGAGTAGGAAATTAAAATGGCCCGCAGATCGAATTGGGTTGGGCATCACTGGTCTAGACCACATTTCATTGGGTGAGACGTTTATACTTTGAACTATTATAAAGTCAAACTATTAGTCCTGTGTGGCCAATACGCTATTTTTTCTTTGTTTTTTTTTTACCAAAAATATACATAAACTATCAAATTTTGTGGAAAATCGTTTGAGCTGTTTCGAGATCAGTGGGTTTCTTTTTGTGTTTTTTTTTTTAAACCCATAAAGAAACTGCAGGCTGACAAAAGGAATAGTGATAAGCTAAACTTGATTTAATTAGACTGTGTGGAGTAAGGTTTTATGTCCGTCCAGATGTGAACTGGTCCAAGAATGACATATTCAGTCTATAACAAGTGTTCACATAAGTAAACTAAGGCTGTAGCTCAGCATGACAAAGAATGGCTCTAACGATTTTGCTACAAATTTAACGGTTGATGTATATCGCTGAGAAAAGAATTACTAGCTCATTTGCCACATGGGGAAAACTCTAGTTTAACCGATATTATTTTATAAAGTAAAAAATAAATAAAATGTAAATTTGGCTTGACTAGACTTAGATTAAAAAAAAAAACTACTTTTTTACGTAAATCTAATATAGATTATTTCTAGATCTAAACTAGATATTGAGAGTTCTAAATCAGAAGTCTAGGTCTAATATTAGATCTATATGTCCATATTATGATAATATTGATATTAATAATATCAATAAATAATCTCAAAAGTACGAATTACCACTGGCTGAATTGTTAAATACATAATTTCACACATCTGGCGGTGTCTAAATCTAAATCACGCGCTCTATACCCGGTTTTTGATATATTTCATTATATTTTAAATTGTAGATTTATTTTTTATTTTTTTTTTTAATTTTTTTTTTTAAATGTGTTTTCTAAAGGTTTTTCTTGTGTTGAGCTAATAACAAAGTGGCCTTTAGTCTTTATAAAGATAATTTAAAACATAGTAGTGCCAGTTGTTTGTTCTGAGACTTTGATAACAAAATGAAAGTAAAAATCACTAGACTTCCCTAGAGAGTTATCAAGATAAAATGATTTAAAAGAAGAACTGTTACTCTAATGTTACATTTGATGAATATTTTAAACTTCTTTTGATGATTAGCTGTAACATTAGCTCCCAGTAGACTGTAAGACTGTGCATTACTAATACCTACTAGCTGAATATGTAACAACTCAGAGAGCGGAAGTGACGTTTTGATGTAAAAGTAAAGTAAGTTAAGTTTCACCTGGCGATCTAGAGGGCAGATGATGTAAAAGTAATCTGTTTTGGTGGCCCCATGTTAACGAGGGTGTCGTATGACCAGCACACCGACCAGCTGCCTTTACTTTTCAACAACTAATGTCAGGTAACCATTAGAGCTGGGTGGACTCAGAGGCGCACCGATGGATCCCGAACTTAAAAATCCCAGTCTTCACAAGGATTCGAATCCTGGACCTCCGGGCGTTATCCCTCAACTCAACAGTTCGGCGCATTTGGCGGCAAGCTGTCTCCACAAAGATCTGTCACTGGCAATGTCTGAAGCCTCCTCCCACCTGGTGTCCACTGTTCTGCGGTCCTCCATGAAGGTGTGGCGCCAAGTTATACGAGGACGTCCCTGTTTGCGCTTAGGCAAGAAACGTAATGATGTTCTACAACTTTCTACTGACAAAATGTCTGGGTGTGTTTCTACGTTGATGAGACCTTTAGCGGTGGTCTGACACATGTATAGATACATCTCTGTAGGAACAAAATAAGTAGACCCTAATGCCACTAAGCAAAGCCGTTCATCTAACGACCTTCAAATCCTAGCTCTGGAGACCATTAATACCTTCAAGCCCAGTGCTATTTTTGCATACACTGATGGGTCGGCATCAATAGATTCTGGAAGAGCAGGCTATGGAGCCTACATCGACTTCCTTGGCTCTTACACAGTCAAAATCTTTGGACCATGTGGTAGTGTTTGCAGTTTTGATGCGGAGACCATGGCAGTCTGTGAAGCCTTAAAAGTCATTGACTCTCAACTCGGCGAGGGACATTTGAGGGCAGCACAGATTGTTGTGGTCACTGACTCAAAATCTGTACTACAGGCTTTGCAAAGCCCCGGACCATGGCCCCCCAATATCAACACTGTCATCATGGCTTCACATAACATTAAACAACGCTAGGGCACCCCTGTAATAATGCAGTGGGTGCCGAGTCACATAGGTGTGACTGGCAACACAATTGCAGACTCTTTGGCCCACCAGGGAGGGCAAATTCCACCCACTGAACAGGCTGTGAGCTTTCATCAAGTCCTGGCTATAATACAAAAAACAGAAATGGAAAAGTGGTTTGAGTGCTGGGACAAGTCCCAAAAAGCCAGTGGAGTCTGGGAGCGCATGAGGCGCCCTGACCGCACTTCCCCGTGGTGGAGGCTCTACAGGCCTGAGCAAGCTATTATAGCACAGTGCAGGACAGGCCACTGTCCTGTTGGATAATATTTCTCGCGGCTATGGCCAAATTTCGATTCACGGTGCCTCCGCTTCGGGGAAGAAGAGGAAACCGTGCCTCATATTCTGTTTGACTGCCCTAGACTTGCTGATCTCCGTCTCGACAGGTCTGGGAAACCCAAAATTCTCGACCTGTATGGCGACATTTATGCACTACGCAAGACAGCAGGGTTTCTGTCCAGGACTTTTGCAAGAAAGGATTTGAGCCTCTTAAGCCCTCACTCTAATGGAATTTGATGATGATGAACAAAATAAATAAAATTTAAATATTCGAATTTAATTTAATCAATAGATCTATACAATATTTTATATGATATTTTGTGCTTACCATTGTAGTGCCATTATAGTAGTCATGTGTTGGTGAGGTAACTTAGGCCTTGAAAATTATTATGTTAAAAGTAATTTATTATTAGACATTTAACTCCACTACACATGATTTGGTCAAGTCCAGAATACATTTTAACAAAGTTAAGAAAATGAAGAATATTATTCATCAACAGTAGTCGCTACCACAAATAGAAAACAACACTAGTTCCCAAAAAGGTCTAGCAGATGTATAGATCTTACTGCTGTGACACTTTCATAGCAGCTGCTTTTGTCTCAATTATTTCCACTCCTTATCACAAAGCTCTATCAACTCACTCTATTTGTCTGTCTGTCTGGTCAAAAGTTTGAACATGTTTTTTCTCCCATTTCCCATTCTCGGATCAAGTTAAAACTTTGCACAATTATTCAATAAGCCTGAAAAGACGTAAATCAAACTTTTTACCAGATAGACAGATATACAGACAGACAGACAGCGTGAGTTGATATAAGCTTTGTAAAAAACTGATACAATGTATGATACCCAGTCAATCAATCATATTTGGGCGACTAAGATTTTTCCCGCTCAGAAACTATCAGCATTAGCAGATAGCTCCGTAAAACCATGACCTTATCATAAAAGGTCATACCAGATTTGTAATTGCCATTAGAGGTCATAAAAGGTCTCTTGAAAATCTAGACCAATGGAAGCGCTCACTCCACTTGTCTAAACAGACAATCGTTTTGTCAGAAATGTTTCCAAGCAGATTTGAATATGTTGCACGTGTTGTTTTGTTTCTGGGGACCATATCCCAAGACACATCGGGCTTGTGACCCTCTCAGTTTCCTTCTCTGTACCACATCGGCAGTGCTCGACCCCTAAAGGAACGGTGTGTGAATTAGGACAAGGCTGTTGGGGCTCGGTTCCATCCCCGCCAGTGCAATGTCCTCGGATCCAAAGGCGCCTCGACGTAGGTTTTGTTTTACTTCTCTGTTAACCCAATCGAACGTCCCCACCATGATGAGACTAGTTGCTCAGGTGTCGTCATACCAGTTTTAAATCTAGCAACGTGCTCTGCGTGGTCCATTGGCCACATTCACTATTCGTAAACAAAAGACATTGAGTCACGTGCTTTTCTATCTCTTCTATACAATCTAATTTTAATCAACAATGGTTTTCAAGTGACAGTTTTTTTGTTCTGTTGTTTTATCAGAATTATCACGTGACTGTTCGTTTTGGTGAATGAGGTCTATTTAAGGTACTGTGAAATATGGACTGACCAAGAAGTCATTTATATCGCACACTGTTTAAATTACCGCGCTTACTCAATACGTGAAGAGTCCACGGTACATCGATAACACATGTGAATCCATTCTCCATCTAGAGTCAAACATCTTTCTTAACTCTCCTCCCCCCTTACACACACAGAGATTCGAACTCGCACTCTGGCGTTATAAACCAGTGTCCAGTCCTCTCAACTGTACGTTAAACTATGAATAACACACAGTTAAACCCAGTTAAACCGAATGACTTAGTTAAACTTTCTGAGACCACGTTTAGGCCCTAATGGATTTCTCTCTCTGTCCGACTCTTGAACTCTATAGAGAGGAACCAAAAAAAAAACATTGTCCAGCTTCATGTGCTCACCATTAAGTCATTCGGCTACCTCCACGGCAACGCCTGTGATGTGATTATCTTCAAGTAATACTTCAGAAAGAACCAAAAAAAATATTTTCAACAAGTGGAAGCAGATGAGCTGACCTATTTTTGCGTGTTCAAGGTGAAGGTTAAAACATTTTCTTAAAGAAAGAAAGAAAAAGATTTGCTGGGTTATTTGTCTTCTTTTGTTTCATTGGATCATTGAGCTTAACTTTAGAAAATATGGATCGGATGTTATTTTAAATCGATATTTCTTTTATTAGCTGATTAAACTTTAAAAATGGATTGGATGTTATTTTAAATTAATATTTGTTTTGTTGGTTGATTAAACATTTAAAAAAATTGACTGGATGTTTTTTTTTAATTGATAATTGTTTATAAAATTTTTAATTCAAATAACACACCGGGAATTACGAATTTGTGAAAAGATTTTATTTTGTGGTCAGAAATTAGGGGAAACAAATGTAAACACTCGAGAGACGCTTTCAGAAAAAAGAAATGAAACTTTTAATGTAACAAATAAAGAAATATCTAGATCTCGGCATCTGGTATAATGTTAATAATATTTATTCTAGACATAGATGACAGAAATAGTTGTCATATGACCATGTAATGATTAAACATACAACATACATGGGACAAGAGAATGTTAGACAAATAAATAGAAATCAAGAAATGGATCACGTGATAGAAGAGGATTGGCAAAATAAAATAAAATTAAAACAGAAAAAAAAATGGAGAAAGTTGGAGAATATTTAGACAGACTTTTGTCTGCATTCATGAATTTGTTGAGATGATTGATCTCGCACTTTTTATTACACTTGGATTAGGACTGTATTGATTTGTCTGAGATTCTTCAATTTGTTCATTGGTATAATTTTTTTGTACGTTTTTTAAATCTGATTAAAGTTCGAGGGTGTTTTTGAACGTGAGGAAGTGTCTTCTGTTTGTCGAGAACATTACGGGTTTAGGCCACGCCAATTTGACAAAGGTCACGTACGTCGGACGATTACGCCATGGTTCAAGCTTCTGAAGGTCACGCACTTCAGAGAATTTCTTCATTAATCTTTTGTGTAACCATCGAAATCCTTGGACGAACATAATTTTTTGTTCCACTGCCTGACACTGAAGACATCCCACTTCTCCCCTTATGGAAAAGAATAGTAGATGTTTAGAACTGGGCCAGTCACTGTTGAATTCCCACTCCTTAGTCTCAAAGACAAAGATTGACCCATTTAAAGTCTCCTAGAACCACGAGAATCAAGTCAATTATCGTTAGGGTAAGCCTTCGCAGTAGCATGTGGATAAATCTACCAGAAGCATGAGGATAAGTCTGCCAGTACCACGAGGATAAATCTCCTAGTAGAATGAGGATAAGACGTACCATAAGGATAAGTCTACCTGTAGTATAAGTATATGTTTCCCATTATCATTAGGATAAGTCTTTCAGTACCCCGAGGTCTCCCAGTAACATGAGGATAAGACTTCCAGTACCACGAGGATAAGTCTCTAAGTAGAATGAATATAAGTCTCCCAGTGCCACGAGGATAAGTCTCCTAGTAGAATGAGGATAAGTTACCCAGACGAAAGGAGTAAAAGGTAACTCACTTGGAGCCAGTTTGCACGTCAATGTTTGACTATGTGTGTTTTCACCAGAGCGCCTCACTCAGCCCATCGGCAACAGAGGCCGTTGAAACTATAGTGTTAGGCCTATGACCATCTTATACAATTGTGTTATTGCAGATCTACCTGAGCTTATACCGGAACCATAAAGCCGGACGAACTAGAATAGAGAACTATAGATTATACAGATGTAATAGTGTGTCTGTTGAGCCTTTAAGTTGACTCTGTTTTATCGTTCACAGCAAACTGCTCACAGCATCAAAGACAGACTCAAGTCGTCCGACTCGCACAAGGCGGTAGTGGATATGCGTCATTCCCTGGCTGTGCTGACCTCACAGAAGACCCTGAAAGACTTCATGGACACGTACCTGGACGTGGAGATTTGCCAGTTGAATCACTAGTGAGTACTTTAGTGTTGACCTGCATTGAACTCTGTCTTAAGACTTAAGAAAGGAATGAAAAGACCTGTTTCTACCAGTGTATTTCTATCTGGGTATGACGTTTCTTTGGGCTGCGAATATCAGTAAGTACGTCGCTAAGTATTTTGGGTATGCGAAATTATTATTTTTTTAATTGCGGACATTGTTTTCGATGAAAAGCTGCAATATGAGAATATTTTGGAAAACAACAGGACAAGAAGGATATTAGGGAAAAGAAAGCCAAACAGGCAACTGGGAGTAGGAGGACTACAGAATGTTCCATCAACTCTATGGTTGAGGCAAAAATAATTTATGATTAATAATTATTGTTTGTACATTTATTTATTTATCAGAAAATATAGTTTGGGGGCCAGGTGCCAAAACCTGAAAAAACAACTTTTTTTTTTGGGGGGGGGGGGGGGGGGCTACTCTATACTTTAAACAATTTCCAGGCAATGAAACTGTGATGCTATTGAAGCATCGTAGGTATCACCTACAAAGACCCCATCACAAATGAGAAGATTAGAAACATATCACGGCGGCTATTGGGCCCCACGATGACCCACTGACCACTATCAAAAAACGCAAAGTTAAACTTTATGCCCATATCACAAGCTCCTCAGGGCTTAGACCTTCCTTCAGGGTACAGTACCAGGAAGAAGAAGATGAGGCAGACAGTGAAACCAATGGGAAAACAACATAAAAGAATGGACGGGCCTGTCATTGACAAATATTCTATTCAAGGCAAAAGACAGAGACGAATGGAGAAAGACGGATACTAAAGGATAGGTGAAGCAGATGGTGACTCTATACTAAACTAGAATTAGTTAGCTTATCGCCCAAGAGATCGTGTGTTCAGTAGGAATCCGACTGCGTGCTTTATTGGCAAAAATACTGAAGGCATGAATGAATGGCTGCATTGAGTCACATTTTAACTTTCGATCGATTTTAAACCCAAAGAGATTTTAATGTATGACAATTTGTTTTAACAAATATAAGAAACTTATGTTTCTGTATTGTTTTGGATATCGTTTGGATTTTTGTTGCCGCTTCTGTTGAGTCTAAGATGGAGAAGATGTTGGTTTTAGAATCCTCTGAATACTCCTAGGAAATCAAACCCTTAACCACATAGATCGATCTTAGCAGTTGTCTATTGATCATTTGGTTCAAGGTGAGATTCTGTAACGGACATTAGAAAACTCAAAAGAGAAATGTGTGTGTGTGTAGGGGGGGTGGATAGATAAAGTGACAAGGACAACAAACAGACACTCACGATTAGTAAGCAACTGATCGCGTTTATTTCATTCAGTAAATATATCTATTAATGTTTGGGCTGATAGCATTCAAGATATTAAAATATTTTTGGGGAAGAGAAAAATAACAGAACAATAAAAAGTCAAATGGCTATAATACATATAACACTAGATCATAGCTTACGAATAGAGAAAGAAAACTTAATGAAATACCCAGAAAGACAAAATGTGGTGGTACACAGTTCATTCCATACGCTAGAATGATTACATTAGAAGAAATAAACATAAGTGCTCATTCTTCCTTAGTGCAATTAGAGAATGGAATGGGTTGCCTGAATCAGCCAGGAAAACCAACGACTTGGCAGAGTATAAGTCATTGATTAACATGCATGACTAGATTGACACATGCAATGCGTAGGACGTAATTATCTTCTTTTTTGAAGTAAGGTCTTTAATTTATAAGATAAGATAATATAAGATAAGAAAATGAATACTAATTGTAGAAAATCGTGCAGGTTTGAAGAAGACATTCCTACTACCCCAGTCTGACTTCTTCTTCTTCTTCTAGCCAGCTTTATTGCTGCTGAGCTGTAAGCTCTTCTGCAGACTGTTGTTCAGCACTGCCGTACAGGGTGTTGGTTTTGTTGGGCTGTAGTGGAAGTAGGGTCTGCCTAAGGTGGATTAGGGAGGGGCATTCAAAGAGGATATGGTTTACGGTTTCAAAGGGTTGGGCGCAGTGTCTGCAAAGGGGTAGTTGTGTGGAGTTTATTTTGTTCATGTGGTAATTTTAATAGTGGTGTGTGTCCTGTTCTTAGTTGGAAGATTGTAGATTGATCTTTGCGGGGGAGGAAGTTAATACTGTCCAGTTTGTTAGGCATAGTCATTTCTTTGTACATGGCTCTGCCTGTGTTTCCTGATGCCCATTGGTAGAGCCACTCCTCTTTGTGATTGTTGACTAACATTGACCTTAGGGTGAGGTAGTTAACAGGTCTATCTGGTTGTTCCATAGATGAACCTGCCTTTGATAGCTTATCTGCCTTTTCATTTCCCATGATGCCAATGTGTCCAGGGATCCACTGTAGTGTGATATTGATATTTAATTTTGATATCATCCGGTGGATTATCACAATAAGTGTTGTCAACTCTCTTGGGCTGTTTGAGGTGCTGCTGTTAAGTGCATGCAGAGTAGATTGGGAGTCTGTAAAGACAACAATATCTGATGGTGGTTGCACTCCTTCATATAATTTGTTTTCCACTGTCTGTAGTGCTATGGTAATTGCCTCAATTTCGGCTTGGAAGTTTGAGCAGTAATCGCCACAGGGTGCGCTGATCTCAAAGTGTTTATTTTTAGGGAAGACCAGGAAGGCACCAAGACCAGCATTGATGGTAGCTTTGAAAGCCGATCCGTCTGTATAAATATGGATAACTGTTTTTTTTAATAGCTTTCAATTGTTTCAAGCGTGCCTACTTTGAGCTCCAGTGGATTAGATTCTTTTGTTAAGGTGTTATTTAGTAAATGTGTTTTGATGGTTGGTTGTTTGTAGTTTAGTCCGGGTGTAATGTTTGACAACAAAGTTCAGGATATTAAATTCTTAAATATGTGTTATTTATGTAGTTGCACCATTGTGACCGAGTAAGGTTGACTATAACCCTTACAAAAAAAAAAAACACCGAACAATGACCATTAGAATTGCGTGGACTTATGGGCGTCCCTAAAAATACCAAAGCTCAAAATTCCATTCTTCACCGAGATTCGAACCTGATACCATCAGGTTCGGAAGCCAAACACTTTTCCACTTAATCACCTCGCAATTAAAAAAAAATGTCTAAATAGTACAGTAGCTAGTCGGTTCCGAGGGACGAGAAAATTGAGATTTGAAAGAAATAAAGAGTCATGGTTGTATAGTCCTTGGGTCAAAGGTACAATAAAAAAAATCCTGTCGGTTTGTTTGGTTTGAATTTATTGTCCAAACTCTACAAAATGGTTGAACAAATTGAAAAAAAGAATCAATGTTGTCTGTATCATAGCTAGTAATAAGTTCAACATTTAGAGTCACTTTATATTTAGTATTTATTCTGGTATTGACTTGGCTAGTAAGTATGTGCTCGTGTCTACGTTCCAGTCAATGAATAATTTACGATTTTATTTGTAATAGATGTTAAAATAAAACAATGGCTCCACTGCCGGATACATAGCAATGCAAAGCTTTGGAGCCACCAAGGTTTTAACCCTCAAATTCGGCCTCCACATTTCAAAAAAATAAAATTTTAAACACAACATGCCTGTGAAACCAAAGAAAATAGTGGAAATAAGACTTAATGTATACATTCTCTATTTCTTTCTCTACAATGTGTCTTTTTAAAAACTATTTCTTACTATATTTAAGTTCATATTAACTGAAGCCTGGAGAGGGTAATAGACAACACAAAAGTCCTCCCAGAGCAAACACTTTTAAAAAAATCAGACACTGCTTTACCCCCCTCCACACATCCAGCTGTCTAATTTTATGTTCGTAAATATTTTACAGGCTTCAAAGGAAAAACATTTTTTTTTTAAATCAACATTTGTAACTTTAAAGTGAAATCAAAACCGATCACCATGGGAACACCTGTCATTAATCGTTAATGGCTTCAGTGAAAATAAAACAACAATAATAATTTGCTCCAATACACTATACGAATGCAATTTTCAAATTCTTGTGTACTAGTATTTATCTTTTTGAATAGTTACTGCCCGTAATCTCATTTTTTTTGTACAAATAGAATAGTTAAATTGTATCTTTTAGTAATTTAATCTGTCTTATAAAACAGAAAACATGAAAATACTTTTAAAAAGACAAAGCTTATATTAAGAATAGCTGTATCAATTAGTTTAGATCAGTCATGTTATTAAATTTGTAATAGATCTAGACTAACACTAATAAATCTGTAATAGATCTAGACTAACAATAATAAATCTGTAATAGATCTAGACTAACAATAATAAATATGTAATAGATCTAGACTAACACTAATAAATATGTAATAGATCTAGACTGACACTAATAAATATGTAATAGATCTAGACAAACAATAATAAATATGTAATAGATCTAGACTAACAATATAAATCTGTACGATTTGAACTATTTTTACCAATTTCATGCTTTTACCTTTCTCAATGCACTTATTTTTGCACTATGAACCTATCAGTTGTCTGGACCAGTTGAGAGAAGGGTGGGGTAGAAAGAGACAGGTATCTGTGTGAATGTTACGTTATCGCTTTTTAAATGCATTTATAAATAATAAAAGGTTGAATGACCTGAAATCAAACTTGAGGGCTCAAGCATCCTCAAGCCAACACGCTAACCACTGTGCCAGCAAATTGCTTATGAAATAGAAGGTTTTTATAGTTATGTATTGTTAGCTTCAAACTTTGAAGCGGTGACCTATTTCTCTCTACAAAATATATAAAGGATTAATTCAACTTATACCACCACATCAGTCAAGAACATTTTCTTTCCCTTGTTCGAGATACCAAACAAAATAATGAAATACCAATAATTAATTAACAAAATGGACATTGTTTTTAGTTGATTCTTGTGTTGTCCGGAAAAAGAAATAACCACAAAATTTCAGCTTGATCTGATTGTGGGAGAAATAACGCGTACAAACCTGTTACCAGACACGCAGACACAGTGAGTTGATTTAAGCTTTGTAATTCAAACAAATAAATATATTTTTTTAAAAGCTTATATATTTCCATATTGAAAATTAATTTAGTCGACAAAATCATTAATAAATTAATCCATCCATTACATTGTTGCGAAAATAATTACCAGGATTTTGTTAACTATATCAGTTCTTTAAAGTACATTTGTATGACTATATGAATATGTACCGACAAGTAAATAAATATAGAACGAATATTTATTTAAATGCGTCTTTCTTACATTTCTGTTTTGTACAAACTCTAATGTACATTTGGGGAGAACATGGTACACAATTATCTTCTGTAAGGTCTTCATCTTCATATATTTAATTTTATTTTATTTTTGCTTTTTTTTTTAACTTTAAATTGAAAGAACTCTGGCATATTAAATAATGTGAAGTTTAAAATGCCAGTTAAAGAGCAAGTTGGTTGACCTAAAATGTCTTAGTTCCCCTGCCGTCAAACCATCAACAACTCTCTACTGGCAATAACAAGCTGCAAGATTTGTTCGTAATTTAGACCACGTGTGGTCAATCTTGGAAACCAGTGTTATTGATTTATTTCAGCTGTAGCCTTGTTGTAAGGCAATGTTCTCTGCACGTTTCTCTTAGAGAATGTACAAGTCAACACAGGAAGTATTCACATACAGAGTAGCCCTTGGATAGTTTCATACCATAAAGTCCTCTAAATGGTCTACTTTTAATGTTGAACATCTGAATGCACACAGTTGACTTTATTCATTATAAAACTTCAACCGAACAAACCAACAAAAGGAAATAAATGGTAGAGAACAAATTAATTCAGCTTTCACTATTTTGTCTTCTGTCTAGAACACGAAGGACAAAACCTAACCAATTGACACGACGCATGTGGATAAGTCATGTCCATTGATTTGAATGACACTAGATTCTAGGTCATGCCATTTTGCTGCAAGAGATGTGTCTATAGGTCATGTCAGTCTGTTGGAATGACAACAAGATGTGTCGATAGGTAAAATTAATTTGTCGGAATGACATGAGAAGTGTCAATAGATCGTTTCAATTTGTCGGAATAACACGAGTAGTGTCGATAGGTCATAGCAATAGGTCGTAACAATACGAAACGAGTCGGTTTGAAAAATGTGTGGGAAGGACTCGACCTGCTATGTTCTACCTTTGCTTATTTATGTTACAGGTAGAGTCTTCATAGATTAAACTAAAGAGTCTTAGGAATATTTCCTTAATATGTTAAAAAAAAAACTTTTTTAATACCAGTCAGAACATCTCAGCAGTTTCTTTGTAAGAGTGAGATACAGAGAGTCTAAACCAGACGAAGAGAGAGAGAGAGAATACAGAAAAGAGAAAGAGAAAGAGAGAGAGAGATGTTTTAAAAGAACTGGTATAATTTAAATCGATTGCCAGATTATCGATCCTTTAAAAAATGTGTTTATTTTTCATCTCCTAACTTGTTGGTCAACGTTGTCTGGTTAACAGTGCAAAAAAATCAGCTAACAAATATTTGGTTATAATCCAAAATAGAAGAGATAGAGTTGGGTTATAATCCAAAATATAATAAAGTGTTGGATTATATTACAACCCATGGTTTGGTTTTTATAACGAAGTGCAATTTTGAAGTGTATTATAAGATATAGTACAATCTAAGTTGGATTCTAAGATATAGTACAATCTAATGTTGGATTCTAAGATATAGTACAATCTAATGTTGGATTCTAAGATATAGTACAATCTAATGTTGGATTCTAAGATATAGTACAATCTAATGTTGGGTTTTAGCTATAGACAGCGAAAATACATGGGCTTCAGCTCTAGAAGAAAAGCGTACAATACAAAAAATGTCTGTCTGTCTCCTCTACCACTAAAGCGAAAGCCACATAAACTTGCGATGCATGAAGACGGGATTGTCTCTCCAAAATAGGGTTCCACAGTCACATGAAAAAGTACTATACGGGATGAACCATAGTCGTAACGACTGAAGGAGGCATTATTATTATGGGCTATAAGGTGTAGTACAATCTAATGCAGGGTTATAAGGTATAGTACAATCTAATGTTGGGTTATAAGGTATAGTACAATCTAATGTTGGGTTATAAGGTATAGTACAGTCTAGTGTTGGGTTATAAGGTATAGTACAGTCTAGTGTTGGGTGATAAGATAAAATGCCATCTTGTGTGTGTGTGTTTTACAAACGCGTACATTCTGCCCTCCCCCACGCCGTCAACACTAAAACTTGCCCGTTTAATCAACTGTAAAATTTTATGATGTCTTTGTGCCTATCGATCTGTGTGAAATGTTCTTGTTGAATTGTTGTGCTTGTCGCCATGGCAATTAAACGTAAAGAAAGTAACCAACGTTCTTCTCTCCCTTTCTTCTCTTTGTTCAGTTTGTTCCGGTCACTGGAAAAGATCCTGTCCGACAGCTACGCCCCTACAGACTACGACATATTGAGAGTCAGGCAGAGGACCACCGGCCTCAATGAGATTCTGTTTCATTTTAAAGGCTTTGAGTTCAAGTAGGTAAAACATGTTCACATTGTACTCATCAAGCAGGATGTGATATACCCACTCATTGAGCAGGATGTGATATACCCACTCATCGAGCAGGATGTGGTATACCCACTCATTGAGCAGGGTGTAATATACCCACTCATTGAGCAGGATGTGGTATACCCACTCATTGAGCAGGATGTGATATACCCACTCATTGAGCAGGATGTGATATACCCACTCATTGAGCAGGATGTGATGTACCCACTCATTGAGCAGGATGTGATATACCCACTCATTGAGCAGGATGTGATATACCCACTCATTGAGCAGGATGTGATGTACCCACTCATTGAGCAGGATGTGATATACCCACTCATTGAGCAGGATGTGATATACCCACTCATCGAGCAGGATGTGATATACCCACTCATTGAGCAGGATGTGATATAACCACTCATTGAGCAGGATGTGATATACCCACTCATCAAGCAGGATGTGATATACCCACTCATTGAGCAGGATGTGATATACCCACTCATTGAGCAGGATGTGATATACCCACTCATTGAGCAGGATGTGATATACCCACTCATTGAGCAGGATGTGATATACCCACTCATCAAGCAGGATGTGATATAACCACTCATTGAGCAGGATGTGATATACCCACTCATTGAGCAGGATGTGATATACCCACTCATTGAGCAGGATGTGATATACCCACTCATTGAGCAGGATGTGATATACCCACTCATTGAGCAGGATGTGATATACCCACTCATTGAGCAGGATGTGATATACCCACTCATTGAGCAGGATGTGATATACCCACTCATTGAGCAGGATGTGATATACCCACTCATTGAGCAGGATGTGATATACCCACTCATTGAGCAGGATGTGATATACCCACTCATTGAGCAGGATGTGATATACCCACTCATTGAGCAGGATGTGATATACCCACTCATTGAGCAGGATGTGATATACCCACTCATTGAGCAGGATGTGATATACCCACTCATTGAGCAGGATGTGATATACCCACTCATTGAGCAGGATGTGATATACCCACTCATTGAGCAGGATGTGATATACCCACTCATTGAGCAGGATGTGATATACCCACTCATTGAGCAGGATGTGATATACCCACTCATTGAGCAGGATGTGATATACCCACTCATTGAGCAGGATGTGATATACCCACTCATTGAGCAGGATGTGATATACCCACTCATTGAGCAGGATGTGATATACCCACTCATTGAGCAGGATGTGATATACCCACTCATTGAGCAGGATGTGATATACCCACTCATTGAGCAGGATGTGATATACCCACTCATTGAGCAGGATGTGATATACCCACTCATTGAGCAGGATGTGATATACCCACTCATTGAGCAGGATGTGATATACCCACTCATTGAGCAGGATGTGATATACCCACTCATTGAGCAGGATGTGATATACCCACTCAAGCAGGATGTGATATACCTACTCATTGAGCAGGATGTGATATACCCACTCATTGAGCAGGATGTGATATACCCACTCATTGAGCAGGATGTGATATACCCACTCATCGAGCAGGATGTGATATACCCACTCATTGAGCAGGATGTGATATACCCACTCATTGAGCAAGATGTGATATACCCACTCATTGAGCAGGATGTGATATACCCACTCATTGAGCAGGATGTGATATACCCACTCAACGAGCAGGATGTGATATACCCATATAGAATAGTGTATGCTACTATAATGTAAATACAATAAAAACTATGATAGTTTCACTAATGTAATTTTATTCTTGATATGTGAAGAAATAAAACCATCAATTATAGATGAAAGTATAGGTGAAAATATAAAGGTCTGAAAGAACACCATAAAAGATTTCAGTGATTTTAGCCGAATTATATGTATAGAATAACTTTCCTATACTGATACAAGTGTAACTGATTAGCTAGAGTGCTGCTGTAGGCTCTTCACCAGTGGACATCACAGGAACCAGATATTTCCTGTTCATAAAATTGTATAGAAAGAAATGCCAGCTTGAGTGAATTGCATCCAGGGGCGATTTTCACATTTAAACATTACTTCCCTACCCTCTCTCTCTCCTCTCTCTTTCTTTCTCTCTTTCTCTCTCTCTCTCTCTCTCTAACAAGAAATATCGAGGATAAACTTGAGGTCAAGAGAGAGAAGAAGGAGGGGAGTGAGATACGAAAGACATAGAGGAAGGAAAACAAAAGAAGTTTGTGGACAAGAAGAAGAGATTGAAAGAACACAAAAAGAGGGTGTAGGAACAAAAAAAAAGAGATTTATAACAAAAGCGAGAGGGTGGATGAAAAAAGAGAGAGAGTTATTGAACAAAAAAAAACAAAGAGAGAGAGAAAAAAAAAGAGAATGATTGAAGGGAAACAAAGTGAGACTGAAAGTACAAATTAGTTTCTAGTCAATCTTTCTTCCTTAACTCCTAAGCCAAATAGTTGTAAGATTGCACTGGTCCAACCAAAGTCTAATAGTTGTAAGATTGAACTGGTCCAACCAAAGTCTAATAGTTGTAAGATTGAACTGGTCCAACCAAAGTCTAATAGTTGTAAGATTGAACTGGTCCAACCAAAGTCTAATAGTTGTAAGATTGAACTGGTCTAACCAAAGTCTAATAGTTGCAAGATTGCACTGGTCCAACCAAAGTCTAATAGTTGTAAGATTGAACTGGTCCAACCAAAGTCTAATAGTTGTAAGATTGAACTGGTCCAACCAAAGTCTAATAGTTGTAAGATTGAACTGGTCCAACCAAAGTCTAATAGTTGTAAGATTGCACTGGTCCAACCAAAGTCTAATAGATGAAAGGCACCGTCCACGTATTATTAAATCTATATGTACTGAACAAGAGAATTAAAATATGCTTACAAATAATTAATAATTCCTTTCTACTGATCAATACATTTTTAGTTGCTTTTTTTTAAATTATGATATATTATATAAACAAGTTCAAAATCAAAAAGAAAATTTCATCGAAATATCTTTAAATTGTATGTAACATTTAACCGCTAAGTTATTGGTCGTAAACATGTTTAGCTCAGTTTATAGTTTTGACTACAATGTTTCTCAAACTTTTACCAGCGACTTGGACAACCACAACAAAAAGTTACTTTTGCGCTACCCCCTCCCCCTATTTTTTCCCAGCTAAACGGTTTCCTGCCTTCTGTGTTTCTGAAATTCATGTTTTTGGAGTCAACAATGCACTATTTAGACAATTTAAAACGTTTGGGACGGCCGATAGTAAAGTGTGAGGGCCTCTTTAGGCCGTTGAGGTTGTACAGGGCTAGATCCACTGTCTGATCATCCTAGTCTTCAGCAAGATCTCATGCAACGGTCCTCAATACTTACAGCTCAACAACTGACATATCTCTTAATACTACAATCATTATCTCCTTTCTATATAATACAAAATATAGTAATTACCACTAATTAATTAATTAATTGGTTAATGTTTAGATTGATTTATGTGTTGTGATTGACAATGAATAATTGTTCAAAGTTTTAACCTAATCCGAGAATCGAAGTGCGAGAATTGTACCAGACAGACCAAGTCAGTTGTAAAGAAAATGTTCTTCTAGAGAAAGTGTACTGTTAGAACGTAAGAAATGTGTATTTTTGAATCAATTTTGTTTCAGACGCCTCCCGCCAAAACAGTATGAAATGTTAAACTTAGAAAATGAAACAACGTCCATTTATTTTTTAAACAATGGTACTGCTGTCGTTACTCGATACATTCTCAAATATAGATTTGTAGGTACAATAAAAATGGAAAAAATTTTGAAGGAGAGAGTGCTTTATGCTTCATCCCCCCCTTAGGGCCGGCCTTAGCCAACTGAAAGCCCTAGCTGAAGTGAATTAGTTGGCCCATATGAAATAGAAAGATAAAAGACCGTAAAATAAAATTATGCAATGACTTAAGACCTAGCAGCATCGATATCTAAATCAATAAATAAAATAAATCATATTGCGTAATTCCGTAGCGCTCCGTATGGCATTCTCAATCATACTAGAGACCTAGAGCTTGACTAGTAGACTAGAGCGGTAGAGTTCTGCTAGGTTTGAAATTCGTTCAGTTTCGCAATTTTTCAATTTTTTTTTTTGGAGTCCTTGTGTGTCCCCCTTCAATCGGAGGCTCTAGGCGGCTGCCTAATATGTCTATGTTCAAAGCCTGTCCAGGCACCCCCTCCCCCATCCTGTCAGCATGTTACCGACCAGTTTGTGAAACTCTGGGGCTCTACTGAGAAACAGATCAGAAAGGAAAGAAGGGAAAACAAGATAAGCAGGGGACAGAACTCGGATGGAAAATGCTCAAATAATCAGAAGTCATTAGTTCACTATTTCCCATCAAGTAAACATTTCATGTTTTTAAATGGTCCGTACTGTGTTTTAACTATAGTGTTGCCTTGTTGTCTTAAATCTGTCCGAGGAAAAGTCTTTACTGTGTCTCTATGTTATCAAGCGTACGATGCCAGCAGGTGAAGCACAGATAAAGTTTAACCATGTCTTTATGCGGAGTATTGATAAAATAGTTTGTCTGGAGTGTTCCTCTTTATGAAATGTCCACTCTGTTGTCTGACAGTTACTCCTGAACACCTGGCCAGCTAAATCACTTGTACACTTCATTAAAACAGACTCTCAATTTCTCTCTGTTAGGGTAACCTTTTTTTTTGTACTATATCTTTTCCCTTATCACAGGCGTACACACACACACACACACCGACTTTCTAGTTGAATGTTAAATTAATAAACAAGCCTCCCTTCATTCTCTGCAGGTATGAGGTTGGAAAGGGGGGGGGGGGGGGGTGACACTGGGGAACAACTTCAAATATTTGGGTTGAGAGCATCCTTGTGTCCAGGCGTAACCTAAATAACACATGTTACCAATGATAAGGCTTATTGATTAAGATTATTGAAAATATTTTTTTTAATTCATTCGATGTATCGATTAATCGACCAAGATAATACTAATTTCGTTAAGCTTATCAATTCGTGTTGATTGACAAGTGATTGAACATGAATTAGGATTGTGTTAATCATGCGCACCAAGAACAATTGGAGATTGTCATCTATGTTGGAGCACTATAAATAGCAAGTTATCTGGTGTAACCGGTGCACAGCATACAAACCAAATGTTGCTAAGCTATATAGTCTAGAACGTAGACGATACACTCTGAGCACTTTTTAATTAGCGCAATTATTAATGAACAGTGGTTATTAACTCAGAACACTCTTATCTTATTTACGATCGAACTTAACATACAAAGTAAAAATGTACTTATCTTATTATAAGTTGTCTTATCTCTTAGTTTTGGGCTGGCACTGATGATTTATTACTTTTCCTTTCACTTATCTTTAGGCTATACTCGCATGCATCACAATGTGCACCTGTGAGAGCCCCATACCAGTGCCAATAGATGTACATCGTTAGAGCCTCCTTACACAAATCTCCACATTTTCTGTTTTTGATTTAGTTCGGCTTAACGAAATATTAATTAGTTGAAGATTACACACCGAGACGACAGTCCAGAGCGCATACCACAGTGCCTGCTTGCCAACCATTGGATGAAGACAAAGAGAAAAATTTAATGACGGATTATTTTACTGTTCCGAATGGATGTTGTTGTTGTCGTTGTTGTGTGTGTGACGTAATTTAAAGGCAAAAGTGGCATCAGTTTCTACAATTCCTCTTAGTAGCTTGCAAACTCTTCTTGGATTCTGGATGGACACTGGGTGGACACATATTTCGAAAACGGTTCTACAGTTTTGTTATAAATTTGATAGTTTATGTATATCTTGGGGAAAAATGTATAGCTCATTGCCCATACACTTAAAAGTCTGCTTGGACCGTTAATATTTTTTTCAAATTATAATCAACTTAAAATTAAATTTGGCATACGACTTTTTATTTTGAACACTGCGTTAGCGGGAATTCCCGCACTAGACTCTAATGTTTCTTCGTGTTCAGTAAAGAGTTTAATGAATAAATATACGTACATTAACATTTTGCGCACCGTCTTCTGTAGAAATGATGAGCTGGACTGTTAATAGTGAATTTGATTGTGCAAAGACTCATTGCAATAATGAAGCATTACAAGAAATAATTTCAATAAGAAATAAACTCATTCCAGTTAGATTCATAAAAGAAGAAAGGAATTATTTTTGTTTCTCTTTTTATTTCTTTATGCCGCTGTAAACTTGACGCTTGGATTTGTCTACGTCTGAAACTTCAAAGTTTTTTTTGTTTCTCCTTCGGAATATTTGCATACTTGCATGCACGCTTATGTTAATAGCTGTATTAGTTTATATTAGCACTGTTAAATAGGATTTGTTAGGTGGCTCCAGAGAGTTCATTCAATCTTCCATATATAATCTCTAACGACACAAATTTGAATGAAAGCAGGAAGTCGCTCAAAATATTGTAAAATAAGCTCAATTTCTGTTCACAAATCATCTGTAGTCTTTCAGTACCAGTTTAGTAGTTTTGTAGGTGCAAATGTAAACACAAGATGGTATAGGATTGAACATAGTATCTTAACTCTTTCATAGTCCTATTTACCTGCTATCGCCATTTTGTCTCAACACGCGTCTGCTTCTACCGGCGTCCACTTCCTGTTCAAGCACTGCACGTGGTTATAAAAACAAACTCTCTGTAATTTTTTATTTTATAAGAAATAGCATCTTGGTTCATGCTTTCACCAGGTTATATGTAGACACACAAACACCTAAGTGATATCGATTGTGGCAGCCATATAGCTGACAAATGTCATGTGATCAACAGGTTGTGTGACGTAGACGGCCACTGCACCGTGAAAAAGAAATGGCTGCAGAACTTTGAGAACGTCTCCGCCATATTGTTTACGGTGGCGCTGAGCTCCTATGACGCCAGGAGTAAAGATCAAGATGAACAGGTAACAATCTTTTCATCAGTGGTGCATGGTGCGCGGGTGGGGTCACGCTAGAACAGTGCTTCAAACTGTGATGTGGAAGTATTAGGGCAGGGGCGGGGGTTGCTAAAAAAAAGGTGAGTATATTGAGAGGATGTATGTATAAGCTTTAAGAAGATGTACTTTGTTTTTCTTATGTAATTACCAACTACGTAATCACTAGACTTTTTGCTTTCTAGTTTGAAGCACCGACTTCTGCTCAAGTGGTGCCTCCTACATTGTCTAAAACAGTGTTTCACAAACTGTGTTCCGCGAGGCTGGAGTAGATGTTCCTCTAACTACTGGGATAATTAACTAGTAAGCCACCTCGTGAAGTAATTTCTCTCGAAAAAATAAGCAAAGTGTTCCGCTACATACTCTGAATGTGTTAAGTGTTCCGTTAGAAAAAAGTTTGGGAAACTGGTTTAAAGTCTATGTCAAAAACACACGATGTTGATGTGGATGTGTTAATGTCAGCAGACGACAGACTCTTTCCAGCAGACGACAGACTCTTTCCAGCAGACGACAGACTCTTTCCAGCAGACGACCGACTCTTTCCAGCAGACGACAGACTCTTTCCAGCAGACGACAGACTCTTTCCAGCAGACGACAGACTCTTTCGTTGGTCTTCTTATCTTATCTTATATAATACAGACGTTACTTCAAAAAAAAAAGAAGATGATTACGTCCTACGCGTCATGCATTTAGTCATGCATATTAACCAATGACTTAAATTCTGCCAAGTCACTGGTTTTCCAGGCTAGCTCAGGCAACCCATTCCATGCTCTATTAGCACTAGGGAAGAAGGAGTATTTGTACAAATTTGTCCTAGCATATGGGACGAGGAATGTGCCTTTATCTTTGTGTCTTTCAGAGTATTTTATTAAATTTTGTTTTTGTATTTGAAGATTATGGTTCAGTGTTTTATGTATGTGTAATGAAATGATAACGACTAGAATACCAATAACATGGCTTTATTCGACAAAATTAGACTACAGTAAACAGTGAATGAAACCAGCACGTCTAGCATACCACTGATGCAGTCTATATACACACACATACTGGACATGAAACACAACAATGGCCATGACCTTCAGACACGCCGGACGCACGCAGAAAATCAACTCAGTTACACTACAATCACCCCGCCTAAAAGTTATAGGAACATAAACATGAAAATAATAGTGAAGGACAGCGATATAAGAGACCTTAGTATCCCTACAGAATACTTACAGATTTACTCTATTGAAAAGCATTGTATAACTATAAACAAACACGTTATACACTATAAAATTATCAGTTCCTTATGCATACAAATATTAAGACCAGTTGTCTTGAATAATAATGTAATAAGTAATACAATACAAAAAGTCTAACTAGAAAAGCTATACACTATAAAATGATCAGTTCAAAGAGTGTCATATTAAGCCTACAATTACTGAGTTAGAACTTGTGATATGGAAAAATAATTAAATAAATGTTAGACCTTATAATTGGGTCTGCTTGTTCTTGGTCTTAGGTTATATCTACCAGGACCAATACTGCCGTCGCTTGGAGTTGGTGACATCGGCGGCTCTCTAACAGGAGACTCAGCCCCTGCATTTACTTCTTCTTGATGTCCATTTTCCCCTTGTTGTACATATGTGTTAGGAGCAGCCATTGGTTCTATAGCCACATGTTCAGTAGGCACCTGCATCTGTGTTATAGGGTTTGTCTCCGGCTCAAAGTCTTCATGTTCCATATGTTGATACACCTCTGATTCTCCCTCTCTTGGAACGGGGGCAGTAATCAGATCGCAGGTCCACCTTCGGCAAATCACTCCCGACATGGTTAGCTCAACCAGGAAAAGTATTGTTAAAAAAGGGAGTCCGTGCATCAAAATATGACGATGGTACAATAGCTGTGGACTTAATCACATGCAACCCACAGTATGCCATTGTAAGACTTCCTGATGGAAGAGAAGAAACTGTGTCATTGCGACATTTGATTACTGTTGAAGCCGACATATCAGAACAGGCGTATGCAAACGGGAATCTTGAAAATTCGTCAACTATAGTTAGCAGGTATGTGTTCCGAGATGTAGAAGGGAGCGGTCCTTTGAAGTCCATACTTAGTCTTTGGAAAGGTTGCATCGCCTTAATTAGAGTTCCATTAGAATTACTGAAATATCTGGGTTTTACTTCGGCACAGATTCTGCACTGGTTGACAACCAGACTAACATCTTCACAAGAGAAAGGTAAGTTTTTCGCTCGCACTAAATGCCATAGTCTTGTTACTCCCGGATGACACAGAGAGTCATGGAGCAGTTTCAATTCATTTCGACTCATAGCTGACACACACCCGTTTCTAGAAAACGTATCAGCCGCTACATTGGGTTTGCCTGGTCTATACAAGACATCGTAGTGGAAAAAGCTCAGTTCCAGTCTCCACCTTTGAATTTTCTCATTCTTTATTTTCCCTTTGCTCTGTTTGTCATACATGAAGGCCACAGAGCGTTGATCCGTGACAAGGGTAAAGCGATTTCCTACTAAGTAATGGTGCCATTTCCTTAAAGATTCTACAATGGCATAAGCTTCTTTTTCTATAGCTGAGTGCCGCCTTTCACTTTTCGAGAGTGTTCTTGAAAAGAACGCCACGGGGCGGCCATCCTGGTTGAGGGTGGCAGCTATTACAACATCCGAAGCGTCTGTTTCAACCGTCAGAGGTCGAGTATAGTCGATGGTGAAGATGGCAGCTTTCTCCAGCTCCTGCTTTAATTCGTTAAGGGCTGTCTTTACTGTTTCTGAAAGAGGGAACGACGTGTTATTTGCCAAAACATTTATTTTGTTAGAAAAATTTGGGATCCACTGTGAGTAGTAAGCCAACATGCCCACGATCCGTTTTTGTGAGCGCATATCATGAGGGGGAGGAAGGTTTCTTAAAGCCTGGAATCTTTCAGGGTCTGGCTTGAGAAGGCCTTTAGAAATTTCGTATCCCAATAGGCAAACTTTGTCAGTGGCTATCGTACTTTTGTCTTCATTAAATGTGATCCCATACTTTCTAGAAGCATCTAGAAATCTTTGCATATTCTCATCGTGCGACTCTTGATCATGACCACATTCCGTTACATTGTCCACGTATGCAAAGGTGTCCTGCAGCTTTTCATTCTCAATAATTTGATTTATTGTTCTCTGGAAGCATGCAACTCCGTTGGTAACACCGAAAGGGATGCGACAGAACTGGTAGAGTTTGCCACATGCCTCAAATGCAGTAAACGGCCTTTCCTCAGTCTTGATTGGTATTTGATGGTAGGCACTTTTGAGGTCTAGAGTACTAAAAACGGAATAGTTGGATATCCGTTCTACCAGTTCATCGACTCGGGGCATTGGGTATGCATCCAGTAAGGTGAAGCGATTTATTGTTTGACTGTAATCAATGACCATCCTTCTTTTATGTCTCTCGTTTGTTGTCACAAGCACCTGTGCTCTCCAGGGAGACTTTGAAGGTTCAATGATTTTGTCCGAGAGGAGTTTTCTAACTTCAGACTCAATAAATTTGTTATCACCTATTGAGTGCTTTCGGGACTTAGTAGCCACTGGTCTGCAGTCAGAAGTTAGATTACTGAATAGGCTCGGTGTTTCGACTCGTGCTGCTTTAAGACCACAGATGTGTAGAGGATTGCGTTTTCCTCCGTACGGTATGGTCAATTCCTTATGAAGACTTATAAAGTCTACACCAAGGATTAGATCCGAGCACAATCCAGCAAGTAGGGAAAGTTTGACCTTTTTGTAGTGTTCTCCTTTGTACTGGACATCGGCAAATGTATGTCCTAATGTCTTTTCAGAAAGATGTGTAGTGGCCATGAATATTCTGTTTGTAGACGGACGTACTGTCCATTTATTTCTCTTGACGATGGCTTCTGATATGTAGCTTTCACAGCTGCCAGTGTCTATGAGAGCTTGCAACAGCAACCCGTTGACGTTCACTTGTGCCGTAGACTGTGTAAGCCCAGAGAAATGCGTTGATGACAAGGTACATGGAGTTATCACACTGGTCAGTGATATTTTGCTGTCAACTTTGTTGGCTGTTGTTTTACTTGATTTACAAACAGTTTGGAAGTGTCCCTATTTACCGCACTGATGACATAATGCATTTCGAGCAGGGCATTCAGTTCTAGAGTGTCTCCTCCTACCACAAAAGTAGCATAGCGACTTAATGGCATTTAATTCCTGGTCTTCATTAGAAATGTATGTTTCTAGATGGGAGCTAGTTGGTGTTTTCATTGCCCCACAGGAGATTTAGTTCGTTGAATTGTACGCCTGAGCATGCGTTGTGGCTGTTTCTAACACTCTAGCTTCGTCAAAAGCGCTTTGTAGAGTAAGAGATGTCTTTTCCAGTAACCGCTGTCTAATAGTGTTGGATGCCAGACCCGTTATGAAGGCGTCTCTAATGCAAATGTCTCTGTGCTGTTCAGCAGTTACTTCTTTAAAGTCACAGTCCCGGCCAGGCTTCGCAACTTTAGCATAAAGGACTCTACCGTTTGGCCCGGCTGATGTTTACATGTAGCAACCAAATGTCTAGCAAAAATGTCATTCTTTACCTTAATATAAGTAGTCTTGAGTGTGTCTATGGCCATCGAATAGGACGATACATCACTGATGAGCATATAAACCGTAGCAGATACGTGATTCTTCAACAACTTTAGTTTAAAGTCTTCGTTAATATCCTTGATGGACGAAAGAAAATTCTGAAATGTGTCATACCAGTGAGTCCATTTTTCTGAGGCCAGAGGAGCATTAGGATCAATGTCCAACTCTTTCGGTCTGAGTAATTTATCCATTGTAGATTAAGGAATCCAACACTAATCCAGATACATAATTTTGTCGAATAAATTGTAATGAAATGATAACGACTAGAATACCAATAACATGGCTTTATTCGACAAAATTAGACTACAGTAAACAGTGAATGAAACCAGCACGTCTAGCATACCACTGATGCAGTCTATATACACACACACACTGGACATGAAACACAACAATGGCCATGACCTTCAGACACGCCGGACGCACGCAGAAAATCAACTCAGTTACACTACAGTATGATTGCAACTTTACTTTTGAGCCTTCTATCCTGAAGGCTTTCTAAATTTAGTGATTTTACTAAAGGTGTTACTCTAGTCAAATGTGTCTGTTCCAGTTTCTTAATGTTTTCTTGAGTTGAGGGGTCCCAAACGGAGGATGCATATTCTATTATTGGTCTAACCAAGGTTAAATAACATTTTAGTTTTATGTTCTTATTTGATTTATAGAAATTTCTTTTAATAAATCCTAATGCTTTGTTTGATTTTTTTGTAGTTTCATCAATATGTGGATTCCATGATAGTTTTTCATTTATTATAACACCTAGGTATTTTGCGTTTTTAGTCTGTGTTACTGGTTTGCCATGAATAAGATAAGTGGAATTAATTTGTTTTAGTTTTTTTGTTACTCTTAACATTTTTCTGGGTGGAAAGACATGCTCCAATTTGATTCCCACTTCTGTAATTCATCTTTTTCTCTTTGTAAAATATCTGTGTCTTGTGTTGTTTTTATTGTTCTATATATTATGCAATCGTCTGCAAATAATCTGACTTTTGTTCCTGAAGTAATGCAATTTGGTAAATCATTTATGTAAATTAAAAATAGTAGTGGACCCAAGACTGTTCCTTGAGGTACACCTGAGTTTACTGTTATCGGTGTTGATTTAGAGCCATTTATTATTACAGTTTGTTCTCTCCCTATCAGAAAATCTTTAATCCACTGATGCAGTGGACCATTAATGCCGAAATATTTTAATTTTTTAATCAAACTATGGTGGTGAACTTTGTCAAAAGCCTTAGAGAAATCTAGTAAGATAACATCTATTTGTTCACTATTATCTAAACCTTTTGGTCTTATAAGTCTTGGATGTTCTTTCACAAATGAAGATTTCCTCTTGTCCAAACCCCTGCTGATCTGCAGGGGATGGGTTTGAACCCATAACCACCAACCCACTACATAACCAGCTGTTGTTGTAATTTTAAAAGACATTACGAAAAACAAAACAGCAACACAAAAAAACAAAACAGAATGTAAAAAAAAAATAAATTAGAAAAAAACTCTGTAATTAAAAAAAAAAGAGTGAAGCCCAAAAGAGTTAAAAAACAAACAAACAAGAAAGGCTCTAAGAATAAAAATGGAACCCCTCCCCCACCCCCCAGAAGATCAGAGAATAAACTTAAAAAGCAATGTTGACTCTTCAGGACCAATATTCTCTTCACTATGCAATACATCAGCCTAGACCTTACTTCTTCAATCCCTGAAATCTGACGACTTTGAAACAAAACCCAGATGCACTCAATATGACAAGAGTAACTTAAAATGGTCACCATTTGTAATGTCATGAAGATAAACAACTTTAAAAAAAAGATGGCTGCATTGTTTCCTTTATAATTTAGAAGGACATTTTTTTCTCATTGTAATACTGTGTTATTAATATTATTGATAGCCATTGTGTGGGTGAATTAATATTGCAGCATATTGGAACTAAGAGTTACAGAGCAATGACACCTGTACAATAAGCTTGTACTTCCAGGACAACGACCTCAATAACAAATATTAGAACTTGTCATGCTACAGAAAACTATTTTTTTAATGCCTGCCATTATTTCAATCAAGTGCCGTAACTCATCAGCTTCCTGCAAAGTTTTATCATTTTCTCATTAGATATGCTTTCTCTCCCTTTCTTTAACCCTGCGCAAGGGCATTAATTTTTTCAACTTTTTGAGCTTATCTATTATTTTATTTTCATTCTGTGGCTTAATTTCTGTGCTGAATTTAGATCTAGTTACCTCCCTTTTTGTGTCGTTCCCAAGCCAAAAATAAGTTTTAATTTTAGAAGTAAACTTTTACGAAAAGAAAGCTAATTTAGAATTCTTTTGTGAAGTCCATTGTTAATTAACAAATGAATGTAATGCTTTTAAATAAATGCCAGGACAGAAAGGAAACTAGATTATCTGTAATATCTATATTTACTGTTCTGATTTTTTTCCAAACTCTCTGATAAAATCACTAAATCAAATATTTGTAAGGCCGATGCCTTGTTAGATTAGACCTCTTTCAAAAGTTGCTGGATTGATAAACAAATGGAGATAACAACAACAACAACAACAAAAAGCTTTTCAAATTGTTAGAAGTCATTGACCCGTGATTTTATTTATTTTAATATTTTTTGTTGTCAATAGATTTTTTTTTCTAAATTCACAAATATCGAGAATAAAAAAAATAATACTAAAAAGAATGATAGTAATGATGATAGTCTGAATCAGTTATAGTCAGAGGACATTTAAAATTAAATATGACAATTAAATATGTAGTGCTCGCCAACACTAATCTCAAATTGTTCAAATGAATGGATGGGGGCTGATCTATGTAGAAATAACCAACAAATCGATGTCCTCACTAAACCAAAAGTTTATTTTAGTTTCAAATTATCCATTCGTTCTTTTTGTTCTTACATTTTAGGAGTTTCAAATCAAACGATTAGTCTAATGAAAGGAGTTGCTAGATTAATGGGAAGATGTTAACACGTACAATTAAAAAATCTTTTATAAAGTTTTCAATTACTTTGATCTTAATAAGTTTTTTGTATCATTTGAATTATTGCGAAACATACTGTGTTATCAATTTGTTGGGTTTTGGATCCTCAGTGATTTAATACATTTTTTGTTCGTTCTATATCCGATATTTCCATTATCCACGTTGTCAATACAACACATCAGTTTCCTCCTAGTGACCTAACCCAGGGCCGGCCCTAGCATTTGCGGGGCCCTATGCGAAACGGATCGCGCGGGGCCTAGTCTGGGTAGGGATAAGCATAATGTCAAAATTATTTTTTTTTGAATTAGAAAATAGGCCTACTTTCGTCTTTGCAATAAATTTTTATCAAATGAAAGCTCGCAATGCCACTTTTTATTTATTGGCACCCCAAAATGTCAATTTCGTCTATTCTTTAGGAGATTTGAATAAATGTTCAGAACTTTATCGTATATTTTGCCTTTTCATGAGATTTCCTGGAGGCCCTGGAAAATCAGGAGGTCGCGAAAACCCTGTTATTTCATATACGTTATAATGGTTTAATTTAATAATGTACACTTAGAATTAGCGCGGGGCCTATGAAAGCGCCTAAGGCCGGCCCTGACCTAACCCACCTTCCTTGCACCTCCGTAATTATTTCCGACTGCTCCACAGGTCATACGGGTCAATTAACTTCTTGGTCTTATATTCCCCACTCTTCCTCCGAATTCATCAAAACTTACTGGGAGGGAGGGAGAGAGGGAGGAAGAGAGATAGGGAGATAGAGAGAGGGGGAGATAGAGAGAGGGGGGAGAGAGAGAGAGGGAGGGGAGAGAGAGGGAGAACTTAAAAAATAATAAGAGAGGGGGGAGATAGAGAGAGAGGGAGGGAGATAGAGAGAGAGTGGGAGGGAGAGAGAGGGAGGGAGAGAGAGGGAGGGAGAGAGAGAGGGAGGGAGAGAGAGGAAGAGAGAGAGAGGGAGGGAGGGAGAGAGGGAGGGAGAGAGAGGGAGGGAGAGAGGGAGAAGAAAAAAAAAAAGTAATAACGTCTACGTCATCATTTCGACTGCCACAAATAAATTAAATAATTGGTTACTTTTTTCACTAATTCACGTTTTACTAGGGACGATGAATAATTGTGCAAAGTTTCAAAATGATATGAGAATGGGAAATAGGAGAAATAATGTGTACAAAGTTTGCAACAGACAGACAGACAGACGGAGTTGATATAAGCTTTGTAAAAAAAACAGCTGTTTCCTTTAGAAAAAGGTCTTGACGTAGGAACTAATGGCAGTCATGATTTGAACTTTGTATCGATATTCTGAAGCACAGACCACAAGGTTAGACAGGTACCGATCTGAACTGAAAGAACTCTATATCTCGATACCAGATGACCCATGCCTTCCTTCAGGTACCGAACTAAACTGAAAGAACTCTATTTCCATACCAGATGACACATTCCTTCCTTCAGGTACCGAACTAAACTGAAAGAACTCTATTTCCACACTAGATGACACATTCCTTCCTTCAGGTACCGAACTAAACTGAAAGAACTCTATTTCCACACTAGATGACACATGCCTTCACTTGTTTCCCCAGACCGAGCTCCATGATGCTCTCAGTGTATTCACCACGGTCTCCGAATATGACGGTTTCCGGAAGTCTCCAATCATTTTGTTCCTGAACAAGAAGGACATATTCCAGCAGAAGTTAAAGAAGGTGCCTCTCACAGTGGCGTTTCCAGACTATAAAGGTGGGTGAGGCTCTTGTAGTATTAGGTTTTACCATGTAGAAGATAATTAAGAGGCAGGAGAGGAAAGGGGGAGGCCAAAAAAGGGGAATAGAGGAAAAGAGAGAGAAACAGAGGGACGGAGGGAGAGAGAGAGAGAGGGAGAGCGGTTGGAGAGTAGGAGATGAGAAAGGGAGATAGGAGAGAGAGAGAGAGAGATGGGAGGGAGAGGGTGATAGAGAGGGAGATGGGAGGGAGAGAGAGAGAGGGAGATGGAAGGGAGAGAGAGATGGGAGAGAGAGAGATGGGAGGGAGAGGGTGATGAGAGAGAGAGGGAAATGGGAGGGAGAGAGAGATGGGAGGGAGAGGGAGATGGGAAATAGAGAGGGACGGAGAGAGAGAGGGAGATAGGGAGAGAGAGAGGGAGGGAGGGAGAGGGGGGAGAGAGAGAGGGATAGAGATAGAGAGGGAGAGAGAGTGAGGGAGACAGAGAAGGAGGGAGCGAGGGGAAGGAGAAAGAGGGAGGGAGATAGGGAGGGAGGGAGAGAGGGGAGAGAGAGAGGGGGGGAGATAGAGAGGGAGGGAGGGAGATAGAGAGAGAGGGAGGGAGAGAGAGAGGGAGAACTAAAAAAAAAGTAATAACGTCTACGCCATCATTTCGACTGAGAAATTTAACATTTGAAAAAAAAAAAAAAACAACAGTAGGCCTCTACTTGATGGCTGTTCTGGCGTTATTAAATGTTTGGCAGGTGACAAGAGACATAAAGTTCAGTCACTTTTAAGTTGACAAGAAAATTGTCTCTGTTTGTCGTATAAGTCATTAGGGTTTTCCCTTGACCTAGGATGTCACTGTCCTAATATGCCCTCAATTTTCCTGTTATTTAAAAAAACAAACAAATAAGACAATCATATTTACATTTTTGTTTTGTAAACTTTGTTTTGTTGTATAAAATAACATGTCAACATTGTGCTGAAGACTTGAAGTCAAAGAGAAGTGTATTGAATAAATAAAATATCACTTGCTCATTGCCAGAGAAAATGTTTCCGTAACAGTTCATTTTAATAGCGTTCAACGTCACAAATTTCAATAATAATAATAATATGGCCTGTCTTCGAGTCCGAAGATTAGTGAGGATTGCATAATTTCCGTGGCTGCGCAGACCCAGCTGAGACCTACATATTTTGCAACTTCCAGGGCAAGCATAACCATTGTCTATTAATAGCTAGCTTTTAGTGTATCCGCTATACAGTGTTGATAAGTTCATTTGTTTTGTGAAAGTGTAGGACCAATTTGTTTTGTGAAAGTGTAGGACCAATTTGTTTTGTGAAAGTGTAGGACCAATTTGTTTTGTGAAAGTGTAGGACCAATTTGTTTTGTGAAAGTGTAGGACCAATTTGTTTTGTGAAAGTGTAGGACCAATTTGTTTTGTGAAAATGTAGGACCAATTTGTTTTGTGAAAGTGTAGGACCAATTTGATGCACTTTTTGGTCTTGCCGAATCATTATTTAGATAGGCTCTTTCGTTTGGAGCGTAAGGTTATTTAAAAATGGAGAGAGTCTTAGGCTTTCATCCGCTTCAAACTTATATAACAAGAAATGGGCAACTAACTGACAGTAATGAAGGAGAGTTGAATAGAAGATTAACTGTCACGCATTAAGATATCTGTCTGTCTGTCCGTCTGTCTGATTTGTAAAAAATTTGTACACGTGATTTCTCCCACACCCAATCTCGGATCAAGCTGAAATTATTTCTTTTAGCTGACAACACAATCATCATTTAATAATCTTTACAATATAAAATTTCAGTTTCCTAAAATGTGTTCCAATGTAGAGCATAGAATTCCATTCTGGTTTTGTTTTTCATTTTGTAGCACCGCAGATAATTATTTTATTTTTTTAACTTAAATATTTTGTATTTCCTTCACTAGGGACCAACGAGTTTAATGAAGCCTGCCTTTTTGTCCAGTCGAAATTCGAGTCGTGTATGGGCGATACAACTGACCGCTTGACTGTTCACATCACAAACGCCACTGACACGCCGAGCATTAGGTCTGTGTTCGACTCCTCGCTAGCCGTGGTTTTAGACCAGGCTTAATGCCCTGAGTTAGTGAATCTAGAGACCTCTACTTGGTGACAAAGTGAATGAGCCGCAATCAAGGGACGAATGCATGTCTTCAAACTGTGTGCTGGTGTCAGAAGCTGAACACTTGGAATCTACTGAAAGAAACAATAATGTCTGTTTCTATTGTATCCACTACCACACATGTATGACTTCATTGTACTGGCATGATATATAATGAATGGAGTATTTCCCATTGTCTCTCTACTTTAAACTCAGTATTTATTCTTCTCAGTTATTCTCTCTCACTCTCTCTATTTCTCTCTCTCTCTCTCTCTCTCATTGCTCTTCATATCTGATACTTATATTTGTCTCTAATGTTTAGGTATTGCTTCGTTTTCAGTATTTTTATCATAAAAATGAAAAGTAATTTCCAAATGTAATTTTGTTGGTGCATTTTCTTTCTTTACCGCTTTTTGAAAAAAAAATATGGAGCTGGTTCCTGGAACCAACTTGTACCTGGAAGCGGGAGCGATTGAAGAGTCGCTGCTTTATATTAGACTTCTAAGAGAAATCCATCCAAGTGGCTGGGGGGGGGGGGGGGGTTTGCGGGTCTTTCGACCTTTTTTGTTTTTTAGCTCTATGTCTTTTTGTGGAACCTGGGAAAAAAAAGGGGGGGGGGAGGATTCCGTGCAGCAAACATAACTCAGGATTCGACCTCAACCCTATTCATAATTAGCTAAATGTTTTATGCCAATCATTCTTACATCCTCCAACCTCTACAAACTTTGTGGCACACTAGAATCTTGACCTTTAACCCCTGACCCTCTCCTTTGTTAGTTCTTAATAACGAAAAACTAGATCTTTCAAACGTGAACTTCATTTTTTGATAGGACTTTGGTTTTATGAGGCGTGGTGGCCGAGTGATAAAGCGCTTGGCTTCCGAACTGAATGGTCCAGGGTTCGAATCCTGGGAGGGGTTTAATTTCGGTATCTTTAGGACGCCTCTGAGTCCACCCAGCTCTAAAGGGTATATGACCTTAGTTGAGGAAGAGTAAAAGCAGTTGGTCGTTGTGCTGGCCACATGACACCTTCGTTAACCTTGGGCCACAGAAACAGATGACTTTCCCTACATCTTCTCTATAGACCTCATGGTCTGAAAGAAGGAACTTTACTATTCTACTTTTACTTGGATAAAAGGAACACATTTGACAATTATAGTTTGATCAGGTAAAACACTTTGGCACTCTACCTAGGATACTAATGTCAGGGTCAATACTTTTATCACAAATTTACAATGATGTCCCCCCCTCTCCAAACATAAGAAAATGATTTGTAAGATGTGCTCTGACTATATGGTATGCTTGATCTCTTAGTAAAACTAAAGTGTATTGATATATGTTCCCAGCAACACGGGCTAACATATGAACGTACTTTGTGCACATCAACTTTGTCACTGACACGACAGTATTTATGTATATAATTTGTGGTGATAAATCCTTCCTATGTAACTGTGCTGTATCATATATCCTACTTTTATCTATGATTTTTCCACACAAAAAATAATATATGAATATTGAAAAAAAACAACAAAAAACAACTTGAATGGATTTTTCCCTTACGTGTTAGTCTGAGACTCTGGATGAAATATCACTGTCTAAAGTGTCGTTTGGGACCTGTCTGTTGGTGAATGCTTTCATAGTTTTCATGCTTTCGATCTATTGTTTGCCAATGTTTGTATGGCTTTCTGGTGGGCTTACTTGTGGTCTTGTTCTTACAGAGCTAGCACGTGACTTTATGATGCAATTTCCCGGAAGCGTTCACGTCTGCTGTCTCTAAGGAAATGTCTTAAATAGACTAGATGTCATTTGAAGGGCATTTCCTCCCATATTTGTATGAGTTCAATATTTCAGAGATACAAAAGGCATCTGGTAGCTATCTTAAGTATTAGTAAATGGATTGTCAGTATGCTATGGATGCAGTGAAATCCTCGCGATATTGCCTTTCTGGTGGTATGTGCAATAGTATATTATCCTTTCTAACTTTTAATATACATACATATATATATTTATTTATTATATAGTTTATATTCACTTGTGATTCATCTTTTCTTGACATCTTAATAATGTTCTTGTTTACATGTATCTATTAAAAATTATCCTGTTTATAAAAATTCCTAATTTTAGTTTGCAGACTCTTCAGGGGTTCAGGGTGGGTGAGTTGACACAGATCTTGAGAATAGCTCTAACGGTCTTCCTACAAATTGAACAGTCTATGTATCTATTTGGGAAGAAATCACTAGCTAATTAACCACACGGGGAAGACTCCGATTGGACCGTTATCATTTTTAGCGAGGGGAAAAGACGCTATTAGTTTTGTGCGAAATGTCTGTCCGTCTGACCGTCTGTCCGTCCGTCCCGTTTAGATCTCGTAAACTAGAAAAGATATTGAAAATCCGACATCACAATATTTTAGACCATTCAAAGTTCTGATGCAACGGCTACTTTTTTTTTTCTTAAAGCGAAAAATCTAATTTTTAAAATCAGTTATGCAAGCAGTTTTTTAAAGAGAAAAAGCTAATTAGTATGCATTATAATTTAGACCTAACATAAAACGAATAATAATCTTGTAAATTTTATTTTCCTAAACTTTTTTTTTTATAGTGCGGAGTGTTTTTTTTTTTTTTTTTTTTTTTTTTTTTTTGAGGATTCGAATAAGAGATTATGCATTTTCAAAACAATTAGATTAATTATAAGACATCCGTTAGGCCAGGGGAGGCGCGGTGGCTGAGCAGTAGAACGCTTGGCTTCCAAATCGGGGGTCCCGGGTTCGAATCCTGGTGAAGACTGGGATTTTCAACTTTGGAATCTTTGGGCGCCTCTGAGTCCACTCAGCTCTAATGGGTACCTGACATTAGTTGGGGAAAAGTATAGGCGGTTGGTCGTTGTGCTGGCTACATGACACCCTCGCTAACCGTAGGCCACAAAAACAGATGAACTTTACATCATCTGCCCTATAGACCACAAGGTCAGGTTCACATCTAATTTTACATTCACTTACACCTATGCTTTGATCTGCGGGACTGTTGGGGCACTACACAAGATCTGTTAACCTTCTTTCTCCATTCTTATCTCTCATTTTATTTGGATGTTCTTTCTGAAAATATTGAAGCCTGCCTGAGTGGACCACTTCGGGGGCCGATTTTCAGTTAAATGTTTCCACACAAACTGTCTTTTGTAACCTTGTTTAAAATATAATCATCTTAAAGTTAAATTTGGTCTGGACATTTATGTTTCAAACTCACGTCAGTGGAAATCCCAATCCCAGCAAATATTCACTACAGAGTTCAATGAACAAATAGACGTCCAGGATGAAAATCTATTTTCAAAATGTTTGTGCCAACATTGACTTTACTATTGAATTGTATTTGAAATATCTTGATGATGTGTAAGATGATGCTGATTATGTAGGCTTTGGTGTTAAAAAAAAAAGAAACCAACCCTTTTTATTAGCAGTAACGACAGAAGACATCAAGATCCTTACGGATAATGAGTTCGTGCACTGATAAGTGATAGATCTGTGCTGTCTAGTTATAGAATATATAGGTCTAGATTGTCTTTTAAAGAGGTACAATATACAGAAGTCACAAAATGTTAATATTACAATGCTGGTCTATCCTTGAGATGTTAGTCTATACAACAAAGTTATAATTCTAAAATCTACACTGTCTTCGAGTCTTAAAATGAATAAAAGGAATTACTGTAAACATCGGACATATTGACACTTATTACAGGAAACATATATTACAGTTACAGAATAGTTATAATAAATTTTTTTATCATAAATGTACATCAGGATGCCAGACACCATATACTTTGTTTGTTTATTGAGTTTAGTAATTCTCATGTCTCGTCTTTAAGGTTTGTAGTGCTATATATTCATTTAGTACTATGGTTGTGTGTGTAAGCCTATTACTTATTTGGCTGTGAAAAGTTCACAAATGTTTATAAAAAATCACTTCGTTTTTGAGAAACTTGCTTTTTGGAAGCACTGATCCAGTCCTGGACGATCTACTAAGCTGTGATTCTGGAAGCCCTGATCCATTCTTTGTATCTCCATGATATTTCAGCTCTTCATATTTCATGAATGTATTTATTTGTCTTGGTGTTACAAAAACATTAATTGCAAATCCATAAACATTGATTGATTTTTGAATATTCAACATTCAATAAATAAAAAGAAACCATAAATGTCTTGAGCAAAATTAAAATATTTTTCTTTGAATTTAAAGTCGTTGCTTTTTTATTCCTTAATAAATATGCACAATATACCGTAATTTCATATAGTTAAAGATTAAAATATAGAAATGTAGGCTACTTAGTATGAGCATAATGATTCCTTGTTTCTCCACTCCGCGAGGGCTCGCTAGTGAAGAAGGTGTGAATATGACATTTATTGAATATTAATCCGGAAATTTGAGAGTATTTAAAAACCAATTTGATCCTTTTACATTATTTTATGAAACAAATAATGGCCGAGTACTGAGGTACCACTAGTAGGTCTATTGAAGTATTGATCAATGCTAATTGTCTAGGTCGTAGCAGATAACCAAGTCTTATCAGAGGACTTATTGTTTGCACCCTTTTGATGGGTGGGATATTAAGTGACAATAAAAGATTTATTTTTTTTTAAAGGAACTTTGATACATTGCTCAATATTTTCTTCAATAAAGTCATTATTTAATTTGTTAAAGCTCAGATGTTCCTAATTAGAATTCTTTCGGAGGGCAAGGTTCGGGATGGTTGTCAAGAGCGCAAACCACGCGATCTGGCAGATCTCCATTATTTGACATATCTTTAACACCTCCTCCACAGAGCACCCATATATCAAAGTCAAAGTCTAACGTCACAAATATGTTTTTAAAATGTGTCATGATCAACCAAGAAAACCTTATTTCAAAGCAACATTTTTATTGCTTTTATTCACTAACCTAGATAATGAAATATGAAAATATTCTAATTACACAACACATGTCATTTCATCCATAATACAATTATGTTACATTTTGATAAAAATCTTCTGTTAAACTAAATGAAAGATCACAATCGTAGCTGTTAAATACACCAGTAGTTCAGTTCAATATTTCTCTCTATTGAAGCAATTTATATGTGTAAGACTAAAACTAAGACTGCTTTAATGATTCTTATGGAAATTTGTTGAGATTGCAAGGACTCCTTTTCCCATATAAGGATAACACAACAGAAACATACACATAAATAGAACAGACACAACAAGAAGAGTTCATTTAGCGACTACACAGGTATCTAGGAAGGTACGAACGAATTTTTTTTGTACCGCTCTGTTCTTGTGATTGACAGTAATCGCCCACTTCGCGACGCCTTGACGTAGTTCTGATGGAGCGGATGGCTGTTGTCTTCCAAGATTTTCCCTTTAATATTATTGGTAACAACCAAAGAGTTTTTGTTGGCTTGTTAAAACTATGTAGTACAAAAATCTTTATTCCACTTCAGAATATTCAAGAACATCTCTATATCCAAAGTTTGTAGAAACCTCAGTACATGGGAGACTACAAATTATTGATTTGCTATGTTTATAAAAGATAGCTTTACCTCCCATAAAAATAGATGGCTTTGATTACAAACATTGATATAGCGCATGCTAAAATAATTTCAACTTAAAGCAATTATTTTTTTCGCCCCCTACATTTGTGTACAGTTATTATGAGACAGTCAGAGTGTCTCAGTTGTTTGAGACAGTCAGAGTGTCTTTCAGCTGTTTGATGGTTGACTGTCAGTACGAAAGTCTTTTTGACATCTTGTGATTAGGTTTGGGTTCAATTCCTTGGGCATAAATTGCTCAACATTGGTAGTTTAATTAGGAAGACACACCACACACCTTAACCTACATCCATACAGCTTCACTAGGGCAATGAAACTTTTAGATCTTGCACATTAGAGGTAATGGCAAAAATAACAACCCCAATTGAAAATGTCTTGACAAAAACAATGTGGTCAAAAACACTTTTATATATCCTATTTACATTTACGAATATTTTGTGGACAAAATTAATCGATACAATTATGGAGCACATGATTCTCATAAAGAATCCAATATTCAAGTTGATTTGATGTGCTTTAAAGTTGGTTTATTTTAAATGTTGTATAAATAGTTCTCAAAGTGTAACACTTATACAAGTACCGAATGACGTGGTGTTCATTTAGATCCATCAACACAGAAATGTAGGCTTATCTTATTTAGTAAACAAAATTACTTATCTTATTTAGTACACAAAATTACTTATCTTATTTAGTAAACAAAATTAGTTCAGTTAAAAAATGTTGCATGATGACGTCAGATTTTGGTAAATTTAAACTTGATCGTCTTTTCTGCTTCAATAAATAATTTGTAAATAAATTTTGTTTCGTAAGACTCAGGCTCAAGGTCGACGTGAAAGTTTTGTAGAATCTGTACAAAAAAAGGTAGATAAATGTTTTCATTATAGATTAGCACTATGCAAATAGAATGAATGTCTTGAAAGTGCAGAAAAGAAATACAACGATTTGTGGTTGATTATAAACGTAAGTAAAAAAAAAAAACAAATTAGTCCACAGCAACTTTTTATAGTCATTACTTAGTAGAAAAAACAAAACAAAATTTTAAAAAACTTTTTTTTTTTGTTTAACTGAGAAACAGTTTTAAAAAGTCACAGTCTTTTATCAATATTTCATGCTAATAATAATTGTACATATCACCTTGTATCGTACATTTGAATCAATTAAAATGGTAGATTTTAATATTTTATACATGTTTTTATTCACTTATAATTGTAAATATTTTGTTTTATGACATTTAAATCACATAACTTAATTTAATCAATTATAATAGTAAATTTCTCTATTAAACTAATACATTTTAATCTCTCTAATAACATATTTCATTATCTTATAAGAGTACTTTTCACGTTTATTAACACAGTTCCATATCTTCTTGGCCTAAAAGACAGAATTCAATCACTCACATATTTTTAAAACACCCACCTTTGTGGCCAGCAAGTAAATTTCCTGCAGAGCAAACCTCCGACCAATACAGCTTCTAGCCCCGTGACCAAACGGTTGGACGATCATGTTGTGGGCAGTGTCTTTCTTGACGCTGTCATCTGACCTCAACCATCTTTCTGGTTGATACTCTTCAGGATTCTCAAAATTCTTTTTAGCAGCTCTAGGGTTAAACAGCAGAACTCTAACCTGAAATAAAGGAGACATGAGTGATTTGAGGATCATGAGATGGTAGTGACGCTATATCACGAAATAGGCAAATAGAATATTTGAGGTCGGGGAGGGGGGGTCTGAGGATAAATGGAAATTATTCCAAATTTTCTATTTCGCATCATAGTTTGAAATTATTGTTTGATGTGGAAATATTTTTTGCATGTAAACAATTTTCCATAACTGTTCAATAATAAATACAAAGCTTTTATTCTGGAACTAGGAATCACTTAGATACACACTGTACAATACAATTTCAATTCTTTGACTATAGTCGTTGCTCTCTCTAAACTGAATCTATCCATCCTTGAACTACTACCTTTTCCACCTATTATAGTCACGTCCAAACTATTTTTAGAGCTTATGAAAAAAAAAACATAAACTTGTCATTACTCGTCCACAACATACAACCTTGACCTTGCGCTGCAAAGACACAATCTAAAAATAAACTTCATGCACTAGACCCCCGTTAGGTGACACTTACTTACCCCAGCAGGAACTCTGTAATTCCCAACCACCAAGTCTTCATTCAGTATTCTCATGATGCCAGTGGAACCTGGAAAGTTCAGCCTAAGATAGACAAGAGGGATAAGTTATGTTTTCTTGAATTACATTTGTTTGGAAATATATTTGTTCTACTTTTAAACGTGTTTATGTCTTTGATCTTAGAACAGCCTTTTGAATAGAGATCTCTATTTATCTGTGTCGCTGTCTCAATGATTCATTAAAATGAAACCTTACTGTGTTTGATATATTATTCTCTTGAAAAAGCTACTCTTGCCACATATGCTTAGAAATTTTACCAAATCAATGTGACTCTCTTAGCAACAAAGAAAAAAAAAGTACCGAAAAGATTCTTTGAGTGCAGCCTTCAAGTAGACCATATTTGACAACGCCTTTGCTGTAAGCGGTCCGTTCTTCCCTACGTTCTCAAATATTTCACGACGAAGTAGTTCTTGTTTTTCTGGGTTTCTGGCCAAGTTGTACAAGAAAACTTGAATGTTTTTGGCAGTCTGGGTTGAAAAAAACCAAGAACTTGAGTATCTTTATGTTTGTAATTTTCATTTTTTATAATAGACGTTCAAATACATGTTAAAGTAACCCTAACCCTAACCCAAAACTAACACTGTCAGTGCCTGGAGTAAATTTGTAAAAAATTACAGTGTCACGCCTAATGGGGGGGGGGGGAGATCAGATAATTACTTACAGAGTCAGTGCCTGCTGAGTACAAAGTGGCCATAATTACAACAATATCTTCATATGCCAAGTCTTTCTCAGCTAACAGAGACAGCAGAAGATTGGGCTCATCCTCTTTGAGCTGGCCAGATTTAATCTTGTCTTGGAGAACTGAATAGGCTTGAGAAACACTAGCAGCTGTAGTGCTAGGAGAAAACAATGAAGTCATTCATTTGTGTGTTAGGTTATAGTTCAATGGAATGGGAACTCACTCTGTTAAGAAAAACACATCACAATCATTGTTTTGTTTTTTTGTTGCCACAAATATCTTTTGATCTCGTTTTACAACGCTATATTTTAATGTAAACTTGTTCCCCCCCCCCCGACTGACCTTTTGTTTTCACAGGTGAAAAACTTTTTGAGTTCTTATCTTATCTTATATAATACAGACGTTACTTCAAAAAAGAAGATGATTACGTCCTACGCGTCATGCATTTAGTCATGCATATTAACCAATGACTTAAATTCTGCCAAGTCACTGGTTTTCCTGGCTAGCTCAGGCAACCCATTCCATGCTCTAATAGCACTAGGGAAGAAGGAGTATTTGTACAAATTTGTCCTAGCATATGGGACGAGGAATGTGCCTTTATCTTTGTGTCTTTCAGAGTATTTTATTAAATTTTGTTTTTGTATTTGAAGATTATGGTTCAGTGTTTTATGTATTATTGCTACTTTACTTTGGAGCCTTCTGTCCTGAAGGCTTTCTAAATTTAGTGATTTTACTAAAGGTGTTACTCTAGTCAAATGTGAATATTCGTTTGTTATGAATCGCACTGCTCTATTTTGTGTCTGTTCTAGTTTCTTAATGTTTTCTTGAGTTGAGGGGTCCCAAACAGAGGATGCATATTCTATTATTGGCCTAACAAGGGTTAAATAACATTTTAGTTTTATGTTCTTATTTGATTTATAGAAATTTCTTTTAATAAATCCTAATGCTTTGTTTGATTTTTTTGTAGTTTCATCAATATGTGGATTCCATGATAGTTTTTCATTTATTATAACACCTAGGTATTTTGCGTTTTTAGTCTGTGTTACTGGTTTGCCATGAATAAGATAAGTGGAATTAATTTGTTTTAGTTTTTTTTGTTACTCTTAACATTTTTCTGGGTGGAAAGACATGCTCCAATTTGATTCCCATTTCTGTAATTCATCTAATTCTCTTTGTAAAATATCTGTGTCTTGTGTTGTTTTTATTGTTCTATATATTATGCAATCGTCTGCAAATAATCTGACTTTTGTTCCTGAAGTAATGCAATTTGGTAAATCATTTATGTAAATTAAAAATAGTAGTGGACCCAAGACTGTTCCTTGAGGTACACCTGAGTTAACTGTTATCGGTGTTGATTTAGAGCCATTTATTATTACAGTTTGTTCTCTCCCTATCAGAAAGTCTTTAATCCACTGATGCAGTGGACCATTAATGCCGAAATATTTTAATTTTTTAAGCAAACTATGGTGGTGAACTTTGTCAAAAGCCTTAGAAAAATCTAGTAAGATAGCATCTATTTGTTCACTATTATCTAAACCTTTTGAAAAATCATCAATTAGTCCTATTAGTTGTGTTTCACATGATCTATATTTCCTAAAGCCATGTTGGTATGGTGTGAGGACATTATGTTTGTCTAAGTGGTTTATGATGTTGCTACATATTATGTGTTCTAGGATTTTACATGTGATGCTGGTAAGTGATACTGGTCTGTAGTTTCCTGGGTCAGATTTTTCTCCTTTTTTAAATAGGGGGGTGACATTAGCTTCTTTCCAGTCCTTTGGTACTCTGCCCTGGTTAAGTGAAGCCTGAAAGAGTATTTTGAACACTGGGGCTAGCTCATTACTTAGTTCTTTGAGTAATCTAGCTGGAATACCATCAGGTCCAGAAGCTTTATTTGGTTTGGTGTTGGCTAATAGTTTTTGAATTCCATTTTCTTGTACTACTATATCTTCTATGTTGTCTACTTGGTTCAAATTCAGTAATATGTCTTTGTCTCCTGGGGCTGAGAATGCTGATGCAAAGTATTTGTTTAGAATGTTTGCTTTAGTTTCATTATCATTATGTATTATGTTATGTTCATCTTTTAATGGCGCTACGCCTGTTGTTTCCATTTTCTTAGACGTAATGTATGACCATAGGTTTTTGTTGTTGTCTTTAGATATTACATTGTTTATGTATTCACTCTGCAGCTGTCTGCTTACTTTTTGGGTTAAGTGTTTAATTTTTATATACTTTTTGTAAACTCTTTCTGCATTAGTTTCTTTAAATTTTCTATATAGGTTTTCCTTCTGTTTACAAAGCTTCTTTAGTCTATTATTAAACCAGCATTTATTTATTTTGTTTGATGTGTATTTAGTTGGTATTTGATTTTCTATAATGCTTTTAAGATGGTTTTTAATGAAATTCCAGAGGTCATCGACTGGTTGGTTAATGTCTTTTTCTAATAAGAATGTTTGTTGAAAGTTTAATGCAGCTTGGTGTAGTTGTGTTAGGTTACATTTATTCCAGAGTAAGATTTTTCTTTTGGGTTTTGTATTGGCTACTGCTTTTATCTGACTGTGTATTTTTATGATCTCATGGTCTGATAGACCAGGGATAATATCATAATCAACTACTAATCCAGGTCTGTTGGTTAAGAAGAGATCTAATGTGTTGTTTAATCTAGTTGGCTTTTTAATGATTTGATCTAAACTTAGGTTGTGTAAAGTTTCTATGAAAAGCTCATTTATGTCCTTAAGGTTTTGGTGTTTATCTATGGTTAGTGTTTTCCAATTTATATCAGGTAGGTTGAAATCACCCATAATCCAAAAAACTGCATTTTTATTTGTCTCTTTAAGTGTCGTAATCTGATTACATAGTTCCTGCATGTATTCTAAACTAGAATTTGGTGGTCTGTAAATGCTGCCTATTATTAGGGATGTTGAGTTGTGTTTGTGCTTGCAGGAAAACTGACCTGAGGGGTGTGTTGATGTGTTAACAGAGGAGTTATGAGTTTGGATTTCTTGATTGAGGATTGTTTTTTTCTATTGTGTTAGTGGATAGGGATATGTTAATTCGATTTGGTGATTGTGACATTATTTCTTTTGATCGGGGATATTAATTGATCATAGTTGGATTGTGCTTCTGCAATCGGAGAGATTCCAGCGATCCTGAGAGCACGGTGAGTTATTTACTTTCGTTCAATCCCACGTCGTAACAATAAGTTAAGCAATATATGCATATATATATATATTTTTAAATTTATATGTGTTGACATGTTATATGCTTATACTGTGTATAATAAAGTCCACAAATTCCATTCTTTTATTTTTTGTCATTCAGTTAGTTGTATTTCAAACTGAGATCCATCTCAGGGAATAAATCTGTTGTTCTTTTCTTTTCGGCCTGGAAATGTGACTCAGTTTACTTCCTGTGATAGTGTTTGATTAGTTTGTGTTGGCTAACGTCATCAGATTTGATCTATTTTATGGGACGTAATGGCTGAGCGGTAAGGCGTTTGGCCTCAGAACTAAGGGTTCTCAAGTTTGAATCACGGTGAGCTTCGGAATTTTTAGGAAGCTTCCGAGTCCAGCCAAACTCTGATGAGTACCTCACTTAAGGAAGTAACGATTGGTCGTTGTGCTTGATACATGACATCCTCATTAACCTTTATAGAAATAGATGAGCTTTACATTATCTGTGAACACAGATCTGAAGGTTTACAAAAATTCCCTTTCCCTTTTCTTTTCAACTCACCTTCTTATGGTGCCGATTGCCTTCTCTATCATCTTGTAGGTGGAGTTTTTATACCATTTATGTGCGACGGATTTCCCGAGGAGTGAGTCCTGAGAGGCGATCATGACTGCTTTAGAGGCTTCAATGATTTGTATGGATATTTTATCAGGGTTTGGGTCAAAAAGACCAAGTCTCTTATTAAAGGTAACCACTGCAATACCTGACAATAATGTAGAGAATATATTTAAACATCTAAAATTATTAAAGCTGATACAACATAAAATAATTTCACATGGTCTATGAAGTAAAAGTAGTTATATGTTCTAAATTAAATACTTCTTATATACTAAACAAGAAAAACATTTTTTAAAATACCTTTTTTAAAACAAAAACAAAATTTATATTAACTATATCAATTAATTTGGATCCTGCACGACATTATACACGTAATTAGCCTCAAACGACAATTTATAAAGGGGACTACTTTGCTTATACCACCATTTCAGTCAAGTATTCATTCTTTCCCTAGTGCATACAAGTTACTTCTCTAGCTTCATACTAGACAGTTTGATTATCCCAATTTGACAGACGTCACGTGACACGTTTTTAAAACAAATAAAAGCCTAGCACTATCAAGGACAACACAACAATCTAATTTGTGTGCATTGGATCACTTGTGTTGAAAGAGTAAAATGTGTACATTTCAATCAAGAAACTGGGAATCAATTTTACAAGACATGAGTTTTGTACAACTAAATAAATCTGTCTTGGTGGTCCATCGCATGTGAACGTCCAAACTTTGAAGACTTTTACAAATCTTTATTTTCAATGGAGATTCTAAAACTTCTCAATTAAAAAAAAATATTTTGCGAATTTTCCTAATCGATTCAAGTTGTCACGTCGAAACGTCGACCCGATGAATTCGCTAATAAATTATTTTAAGGTTGTCCCCCCTCCCTCTCCAAATGAGTTTGTTTATCTGCTTTGATAGAAAAAGGGGACTTACTCTCTGCGGCATAGCGATAGAACATGTCTTCCAGTTCTTCTGGTGATAGATTTTTGGATGCTAGTATCTTAACGAAGTCGTCAGCGACTTCATTCTGTTGGTCAAGGTAGAGAGTGGCCGAGTCTGCTTTCAAAAGTCTTCTGTTCAGGGGAGCTCTCAGTGCGTGCCAGGCTGGACCTTGTCTGGTGTGGAATACAAACTTTTGTTAGCTTTGATTTTAAATCCCTTGATAATGAACTTTGTTTTATTGGAAACAAAACTTTTCCCAGACAAATGTGTAGAATACTGTAGTGTAGATAATCCCACAGACCAAAATTGTAAATACTTTTGAGATCCTGTCCCCTTCTTAAACTTCGCTGATATCTAAGTCAAAAGAACAGATATCTGTAGTGTAAAATAGATCCTTACTTCTGCAATCTGAATGTCTTTATTTTCATTAGAACAACGGTTCTCAACCTTTTTAGTTCCGTGACCCCCTAATATAATTTCCCACTAGACGGCGACCCATAAACAGTATTTTTTTTATTTCGTTTACAGATAAATAAATTTGTTCTCATAATTAAATCATTTAAAAAAAGGTTATCATTCAGACTTGTATTTATGTACATTTTTCTATTGCTTATTAAATTTTACATATGGCATAATAAAGTGACTATTCAACAAATATGACAAATTATGGAAAAAAGTCTTTGATACAGTAAACTACATTGTTACAGAAATAGTGTTTCAACAGTATTTACAAACACGCCAATGATAGTGCGAAGGTTGAGCTTGTTTCTGTTCCACCTGATCAGGAATTCAGTAGCACAACGAATGTCATCTTCTGCATCAAGTTTACTTCTGAATATGGACTTAATAACAAGCTGAAAAACTTTGTTTCACAAACATTTGTTCTTGGAAATGGAACAACACAATCTCAAATAGAACGGGATAGGAAATAGTTTGACTACCAAGTACGGCGGTTCAGATTTATGCTTGTTACAGCACGTTAGAATAGACACAAAAAAAAACTACCAATGATGAATAGATAAAAAAAAATAATTTCCGGAGATCCTAGACGACCCCTGGCGATTTGTCATTCGACCCCTAAGGTGAACCACAGGTGAGAGCCCCTGCAATACAAGAGCATCTGGAAAAATTGCTGAGTAGCTCCTCCTTTCATCTCTCATTGAGCAAACAACTTGGAAGTTGTATTAACAATATCTTTGAAATATACTGTTGTTGCACTTTCTCTATCAATATCTTTGAAATATACTGTTGTTGTACTTTCTCTATTAATATCTTTGAAATATACTGTTGTTGCACTTTCTCTATTAGTATCTTTGAAATATACTGTTGTTGCACTTTCTCTATCAATATCTTTGAAATATACTGTTGTTGTACTTTCTCTATTAATATCTTTGAAATATACTGTTGTTGCACTTTCTCTATTAGTATCTTTGAAATATACTGTTGTTGCACTTTCTCTATCAATATCTTTGAAATATACTGTTGTTGTACTTTCTCTATTAATATCTTTGAAATATACTGTTGTTGCACTTTCTCTATTAGTATCTTTGAAATATACTGTTGTTGCACTTTCTCTATCAATATCTTTGAAATATACTGTTGTTGCACTTTCTCTATCAATATCAAGACAAATCATTTTTTTAATTTAAATTATACACACCCACCCCAATGCGTATGTGTCCTTCTTGGGTCAGTCAAAATAGTTTCGTTGCAAACAAAGACACAGCTACATTGCATTCATGGCAGTGATCTGGAAATTGACCAATGTGAAGCCGTTTGTAAAGATATAGTTTGGTGACATTATTTCCCTTTTTTCTAGACTTCATTCCTCTTCTTGTTTGGTGTGAATAAGCAAGATTTAAAAAAAAAATAAAGTTTCCCCTTTCAGACCTATCGATCTATAAAAGAAATATTTAATATCCTTTCCTTTTTATATATAAAAGTTGCTTTGGCGAGAGTGTGTTTGTGTGAAAGAAAATTTATTAGACCAGGACCTGCATATAAATATAGAACTAACAGGCGAGGAATTGTCTTATCATGTAAAGTATTTATGTTTGTGTGGGAGATGTATAAGGTGGAATGAGGCTAAGTGGAGACATATAATACAAGAGACGTGACGTAGGGCGGCTCAAGATAGAACTAGATCTAGAATCTTGATCTTGTACTGATATCAAACCAAAGAAATGTGAAGGGTCAGGGGACTAAACCCGTGTAAAATTGTTTCCCTTGCTTAATATATCATGTGAAGAGACTTAAGGTTATCTTATTCTTCTTCGTACGTCTTCTAAGAATTGAATCTAAGATTCTTGGAACTCTAAGCTCATGGAAGCTTGCCACCATCTAGCTTGAATGAACAGACTTCTGTCTTGGAAAGATCCAAGCAGATGCAAATATTTCTCTATGACCAATGGCTCGATTATCTAGACGCTCGGGTCAGATGCGAGGCGAAAGGCCGAGCAAACCCGGAAAACTCTTACATATTCCTTCTCTGTACAATATCAGCCGTGTATGTGTCTTCCATTAAAATGGCCCATTGAGTAACGGTGTATGGATAGTAAGTTGTTTATTATGGACTCGGTCACGGGTTTTTTCCTGCTTCCCTATTAGTCTAATCGTCTTCTCTAACGACCCGAACTCCAGTGTGACCCTGGGAAGCATTGCCCAGTTTGTATGTTGTTCTAAGCAGATACAAAGGACACGCCAACGAACAGGCGTGTGAAAAGTGGATGCTTGAAATCTGATAAAGGACATTTTGGTCATGCATCACAAAAACAATAGCGGATTTTTTAAGGGTTTGGCATATGATTACTGTTAGTAAATTTTCTAGTCTAATACCGCTTCACTTACAGATGTCCTAAATCTTCACGAATCCCTGTTCTTTTGTAGTAAATAGTTTGAATTTCTATTTGAGGTCGTTTCGGGTATTTCCCTTCGTGTCTGAAGACAGTTTCCATGTCTTTGGGGTCACTCAGCACTACAACTGTAGGTCCCAGGCGAAGTTTGACCACTGGTCCATACTTGTCAAACTGTTCATTTAAGAACTCGTGTAGAGTTTCCGGGGTATGTCTGGCTGTAAGATAGTCAAAACAAAAAAAAAAGAATTATTGGCTCAACACTGACACTTAAGACTTCAGACACTTATTAAGACACATGTCCAACGCAGCACATCGAAAAGTACCCCTTCTGCAACTATTGCATGGTATATGTTCTGATGCACACTAGCTTGACCAATCACTTCGGAGTTTGCTGCCACAGACCTGCTAAGTTCAGTGGCGGAGCAAATGATTCGGAGGGGCCTTGGCCTCTTTAGCGACCCCAGCATTTTGACATTGGAGATAATGACATGAGATAATGCACTTAGTAAATATATAAGTCTTATGTGTGGAATACGTGCAACATGGTCACTTATTTACATAACAACAGCCAGATAACATGACAATGGCTTAATATTTAATGGCAAAAAAATGTGGACACTCATAAGGGGTCCTACTCAAGTGAGGGCCAGAAGGGATTTTAAAATTTGGTTACCCCCTCTTCCCCAAACCTAGCTACGCCAATGACCAAGTCTACGACTATTTAAAAATATAATAATATAGCTATACATTATATATTTATTATTGGGGAAAAAGTTATCTCCGAATTCTTCATTCCTATCAAATGTAACTAATAGCAGGTTACACTTTCATGATACTTTATCTGTTTTAGGTGAATAATCCAAATTACTATGCCCTGGTGTAAGTTTCACATTTTGGCTTGAGAGTCGAAATCTCCTTTTCGGTCCCTTCACTTCATCTATACATCGAGAACATCAGAACATTTATTTTGAGAAATATTAAATTGAATACTTCAACTAGACGCTAAACTAGTGTATGGAGTGCTTACGCATTATAGATCTACTTGATGTGGATGTTTTAAAACAAATTATACCTGCGAATGCTGGTCTGATCGGTAACTAACTTTGCGATCGTATAACAAAGCTTGATCTTATCTAAAACCATTGCCTGAAGAATCGCAATCTTTGGTTATGGAAAGGGAACAGACACTGACTCGATAGCTTGGGCTACTCTGATAAGGGAGGACATCTTTGGGGCTTTTAAGAAGACCAGATCGTGCTGATGCATGATGGGAACCAGTGGCGTAGCTAGAGTATATGATGCTTGGTGCGGTACCTCATTTTGATGCCCTCCCCCCCCCCCCAAAAAAAAAGCTAACTAATTAATAACTTTTTAAAACCTTACTTTTTTGTTTAAAATAATATATATTAATTAATCAAATATTGTTAATTCAAAAAAATCACTTTTACATAAACACACTACAGTGAATTTTACACGCTTTCTTGCTGGAAAAAGTATCAATAATTTTATCGAAGTCAATTTATTCCACCAGCTCTTGTTCAATGGAAAAAATTGCCAAATTATTGAGTCGTAAATTTGACATTGTTGATCGCAAGTAATTCTTGATCAGTTTAAGTTTGGAAAAACTTCTCTCGCATATAGCGACGCTTACCGCAATAGTCAAAAATATGTGAATCATGATGACGATATTCGGGACTGAATCATCTAGCTGATATTTTTTTATAAATTTCAAGAGCTCAACAGGTCCTTGTTTTGGAAGTTCAGAGGCTTCTGATGAAACTATGACAAACCGTTGAAGCCTCTTTCGCTCCAACAGAAATGTGTTTTTATCAATGTCGCTAGGAGTACTATCGAGATTGATTTCGACCTGAGGATTTAATAGCTGGGAAGGCGACAAAAATTAATATCTATCTGCTACATCATGAAGTTGCTCGAATCGGGTGATTATTTCTTGAACAATCCTGTCCAAGGTAGAATAAATTTCCCTTCGTAGCTCTTCTTTGTGTGTAAGTACAGAGTCGTCACTTTTCTCACCAGGCACATTTTTCTTATGGCCAATACTTTTTTAAGGTTCTGTACTGATTCTCAGATCTGAGCACATGCTTTCGGCAAAGGTAATGCTGGCTTCAGCGATGTCCTCTCAATTACTACTTTAAAATGTCTCTGTTTTTAGTTTGAGTGAGCAGTGTCGAAAAGACAATCCTTGTTTTTTGAAGGTAGACTTGCGCATCATTAATTTCAGTTAATACAGGAGCCCAAAATCCAAGATATGTGAGAAAATTAAAAGACTGAATAGCAACTAATAATCTACCTGCTTCAGATCTAGTCGATGAATTTTCATCTTTGCTAGTTAATGACTCCAGAGTTTCTATAATTTTAGAAAATTTATCCTTAACCATCTTGACGGCTTCTCCTCTGGCACTCCAGCGGGTCTCAACTAAACGTTTAAGGCTAGTTTCGGTTATTTTGATGAGGATATCCCAGCGGTGTGTTGAAGTTGAGAAAAATGCGTGTAAACGGTCCAGTGTACCAAAAAATGTTACCGAATCGACTTTGGCTTCAGCAGCTCGAATTCCTGCTAAATTAAGAGAATGGTTTGAGCAGGCAATGAATAGTGCTTTGGGATTGACTTCTAAAATATGTTTTTGGACACCGTAGTTTTGACCTTTCATGACCGCAGCATTATCATAGCCTTGGCCATTATGTCTAATACATCCGAACGCAGTTTCTCTAGAATCATCTCAGCGATTCCAGCAGCATGCTTGTCCTTTGCGTCGATGAAGTCAATAAAAGACTCACGAACCTGCACCCCGTCATTATCCATGACAACGTACCGTAAAATTTGGGAAGTTTGATCCAGCTTTGAGATGTCAGGTCAAAAATAATAGAGAAATATTTGGCTTGTTTTACTTGCTGTATGATTTGTTTTTTAACGTGATACCCCAATATCGTAATAAATTCATTTTGTATTTGTGGAGACATGTATGTATTCGGTCTGGAACAAAGCTTAGTTCGAAGCATTTGCTCCGTCAAGAGTGGATCTTACTTTGATAGTAATTTTACTAAATCCAAGAAATTGCCTTGATTTCGCCCTTCCAACACTTCTTCAGCTCGCTCGCGATGCCCACGGAGTGCCAGATTTTGCTTTGAGAGAAAACGAATGATGTCCAACATTCTCTTCAGGTAGTCTCTCCAGGTTTTCGTCTCTTGTATAATCAAATCTCGGGCCTTGTTGTCAATACTGTTAACTACTCTCAGGCAAACTTCAAGTTCCCTCCAAGCAAGCGATGACTGAATGTGAGCTCTGCTGGTCTCATTTTTTTCTATTTTTAGTTAGTTTTAAAAAAAATGCTCGTAGAAAACAAAGGTTAGCTTATTTAAAAATATTGACATTACAATAGAATTATTTCCAAAATTAAACTATAAAGAATCATTAAGAAATGAATAAACTAAGACAATTGCTTAGAACTAGAGTTTAGTAATATATTTGTAAACTCTATATCTAGATTAAACCAGTGGACTAAACAATGAAATACAAAAAGGTTGGTCTATCTTCTTCTTCTTTATATTACAGAGCATTGATCAGTGTAGTAACAACATGTACCGTGTGTCCGAAATAAATCTTGTAAATTAGATTCAAACTGTTCTATAGCTTACATTGTATTGAAGAAATAGTCAAGGAGATGAAACAAAATTTCGACATGACTAGTTTATAAATCGTTAGTTCATGTTTAAAATAAAATGTTTATTTTTGTTCGTGTCCATACAATTAGTCGTTTTTACTGAAACGCTCAGGCAAATAGGAAAATAATACACACTGGGGGAATTTTGGGGCCCCTCACCACTTGGTGCCCTGTGCGGCCCGCACCACCCGCACATTGGTAGCTACGCCCAGTTCAGAGTTGCCCATTGCCCAAAAGATACGCACACTGGGTGGTGCCTGGAGAATTAAGACTCTCAATGGCGCATGCGCTGAGAGGGCGATGAACATGTGGAACACAACAGATGACTGGAGAGAAAGAGAGAGAGAGAGAGAGACCGACAGAGGGGATTTATGGCTGGGATAAGGCCATTACTTGGACATGGAGACCAAAAGAAATAAGCTAAAAGGGACTTCCGTCTTGTTCCGAAGTATCTTACATTTAAATCTGTGTTCTTTCGACACATAATATTGTACACAGACATTGGAAATCTAGAGTTTAGATAATAACTGATTAAAAAAATTGATCAGATTTTCTAATTAAGGTCAAGATTAAATATATTCCACGGAAAAGTTTTTATATAACCTTCCTCATCCAATTGAGAATTTTCGTAACATTACTAGTTGTAACGATGCACAGTTTATGAAGCACTGCAGGAACAATTGTTCTGTCTAAAGAGTTCAAGAAGATGCAAATCGTTACAACTGCTTTGTCCGTGGGGTCCTATTCTAATATACGGGCTAGAGGCGAGGCCCAATGTTGAGCACATTTGGAAGACCCTTTCATTTTTTATCCTGTACCACATTGGGCGTGGTCCAAGAAAGAAGGTGAAGCGAGGATGTTGAGGCTTTCTTTCAACCCCGACAGTGAAATGAGCTCGGTTCCATTAGGCACCCCAAATTGGATTCCGTTTTGTTTCCTTTTTGTCTTATATATTCGTCTCTGACCAAATCTTGTTAAGGTTAAGAAGCGTTTCCGGGACACGAATTCCAGAAAGTGACATTGTGTTAGCTTAATAGTTGTCTGTACTCACATACAGGTTAGAATCAACAAATGTGTCATATGGCCTACATATCTAGTCCACAGAGCAATGACAGCAAATATATAACGTAGCCCACGAAATGTGCCAAATTATACAAGTCCATCTTGTTCAGTAACTTCAAACGGCTTTTGTGATGAAGTAGTAATTAAACTTGAAGACAACTGGTTATAATAAAGAACTAGATCTATATACATTGTGAATTGCTAGTCTGACTATTCTGTGTATAGATAAGTCTCATGGTTTGACCTAGAAACATTGAAACACGTGAAATTACAATAGGAACGAATATTCAAAGAGAATCTCTCAAAAAAAGTTGGCAGACAAAAAAAAAATAGCTTCATAATGTATTTGGCGCGGTGGTCGAGTTGTAATTCGCTTGGTTTACGAACCAGGGGTCTCGATTTTGAACCCCAGGGAAGACTTAGATTTCGAACTTAAGAATTTTGAGTACGCCCCTTGGCATACGTTGGGGAAGTAAATATGTTGTGCTGGCCACATGACACCCTCGTTAACTGTCGAACTTTACAGCTCTAGCTGTTTAAGAAGGTCTGAAAGCGGTACCTTTGCTTTACCTTCTAAAAATGTTATCGCTTGCGCCACCCTAGACAAAAAATACTTCGTTTGTGCCCTCAGACAGCTAAGTATTTGGGGAAGGGATGAAGGCTCTCATAGTGGCGTCGGGTAGGGTAAAGTGGTCAGGAGGAGCACCGTACGCTCCCCAGCGTGGTTCAGACGGAGCCCGTATTAGGTGCTTTTAAGGTTCAGATATTTTATACCTGGCCTCTGAAACTCTTTTTTTTTTTTGCTTGTAAGCGCATGTGAGGAAAGGTTAAACTAAAAAGAAAATGTTGGAAGGACCGAGATTGAAGCTTCGTCTTGCTTTTAAGATTTCACTATTTATCATAGTAAAAATAAAACGCGTCAGAAGGTAGCACAGGCCAATACTAGAATGCGAGGGATTAAAGGTACAAATAGCACAAGTACACATGTAATAGGTGTTATTATCACCGTTGTAAAATCACCTTGTTAAGTAAGTGGTCTTGCATCGGACAGTTTTATTTCTTGTGACACAAATGTCATTAAGATACCGATGTATCAGAAGAGTTTGGACCATTCTGACACATGACCATGCTGACACATGACCACACATGAACTTCTGACACATGACCATGCTGACACATGACCACACATGACCTTCTGACACATGACCATGCTGACACATGAAGAATCACTTTAGCAGGGACGTTTTGAAATTTTGACTCGGTATTGTTGCAGAAGCCTTGCACGAAAATGGACTAGGCGTACATTTGAAATGGTCTTTGTACTCGAGCTTTACATTGTTCTGTTCTTAAAACGCCTTGGGTCTGTTGTATGTTGTTTCAATGTACACAAGTAACATTGTATTATAGTTATTATTATTTCATGGACGTTTATTTCAAAGAAAAGTGAAAACAGCTGTACGAAATACTAGAATGTCATAAAATACCTCACCACTTACTGAAGGGTTTATAATGTAACAATGTTCCTATGATGGGCCACTTGTAAATGCCTCCAGGCCCTGGGATGGATTCGAAAGGCTTGACCTCACTCTGATTACTGGACATTGTGGTTGATGATGTCACGGCTCGAGCTGCTATCCTGTTGACCAGACTTCTTAATGAGCCCAACTGGTATATTGTCTTAATGCTCATCATTGTTGGAAGTTGTGTAGTAATAGCAATGTTACTGGATATAGGATTATAACATGACAATTCTAAGACGAATTTTTGTACTCTGAGGATTAAAGACAATACATTATTATTTGAACCCACATGAGAAAGTCCTCAAATACCTAATAGCTATTATGATTTCCATGGTATTTATATCTTTAAAAAAAGAACTAAGAATGTAAACAAAAATAATTCTGAATCCAGATTTCTGCTTTGATATAAATTATAAATTCAGTGTAGGACTTTATTGAAATGTTTAAATCTTTTAACTAAACTTGATAAAGCATTCTTTCAATTACTCATAATGTAATATTTGTATAATAAAACCAAAAGTATGTGTTTACATTAACAATATTTGTATGACGTTTTTATGGATGCACCTTTAACTAATCATAACTTTATAACAGTATGTCATATAAAACAAGATACATCAGATCAATCATTTGTAAGTAATACATATACATATATATATTTATATATATATATATATATATATATATATATATATATATATATATACATACATACATACATATATATATATATATATATATATATATATATATATATATATATATATATATATATATATAATATATAATATTCTTTATCAGTAGTCAAAATTGTATTAAGCATTTTCTGAAGTGTTCCTGAGCTAATTGGCTATTAACTGAGTGTTAATCTTCTTTTTTTGACTAACGTCTGTATTAGATAAATGACGGATGACAAATACTGGGACATTGGCCCTATTTCTTGTACCGTCTTGTTCGTTTTGTCAAGGGCGTTGAACTGTGACATTTAATTTCCAGTTCATTGCTATATAGGTCATGCCCCTAATAGAATGCAACACTTTTGACTTGAAGATTGTTGACTTTTTAATGATGACAGCATGAATATTATGGTGATAACATTTCATTCCATTTTTTTGGTTCGTGTAACACAACTCAACGTATTTCTTTCAAAGTTTACCAAAACTTTGTAGTTTACTGAACTCTTGGCACATTAAGAGACTTTAGCGAAACAAAAAACTTAGTTTTAGGTTGGATTTTTGTCTATTGTTTAAATTTTAAAACATTAAACGATATTCTAAATTAAGCATTAAGTATAAAATTAAATGGAACGGTATTAATCTGAATTCTAAGATCCAACATGGCGTTAGGCCATTTTCTAGAGTCTTAGCAACAGAAAATCTAGCTTCTCACAGATAGGTTGTATGAAACTGAAGTAAAAAAACGATAACCTCTTTTTAAAATATTGTGGTACTCTTCAGAAGAATTCAACCAGAAATCTATTGATGGTTGATCTTTCATTGTTTAAAATAGAGCCAGAATCTAGATCAGTTCAAAGCTCATAGTATTGTTATGGAATATATTTTGTTACCAATAAACTTTTTTTTGTCATTTTCTTAGAGATTAATTCACGTGTAGGCCTACTAGTTCATTATTCCAACTGCTCGAGGAACACCTAGTCAGACCTCCGCGGAACACAATTTGGGAAACACTGATTGTAAAGAGCCTGGCTTTTGAAACGGGGTCCCAGGTTCAAATCCAGATGATTTTGTATTTCGCAGAAATCTATAACTTTGGCCGCCTGGCTACTTGACATTAGTTGTGGAAAAGTAAAGGGGATTGGTCGTTGTGCTGGCCACGTGACACCCTCGTTAACCATGGACCACAGAAACAGATGACCTCACTAGAAAAACACTCTTTGAGCGTGAAAGTAATTTTTTTTTAAAAAGGTGGTTTATGTGTTTGTATAATGCATTAAATTCTCTATGAATAAGAGTTTAATGAAAATATGAGAATACAAAGTCTCATTTATTTTATTGTGATGATATTCCGCAGAACAGTGTGAGAGTGGCCAACATTTATTTCTAGCTAAACAAATTTTTTACATTTTATTTTCAAATTTCATAACAATTGCGAATATTTTTAATTTGTTTCTAAGCTAAAACATCAAGACTGATAACTCATGGCATTTACTGGTTGCAATTAAAAAAACTTAAATTATTAAGACAACAACAATAACAAGAAAAAAAACAGGGTTCTCGTGTTGTACCTTGGACTCAGAAAAATATACTCCAAAGTTATGTAGGTGATTAGAATATAGAAATCAAGTTTTGTATGAATGATGGCGTGTTCTACTACAAAAAAAAAAATAATGACTAATAATTGTGTTTATTGGTAAAGGTAACATTCTAAAATAACTTACAGTCTATCAATAATCTATACTATAAAGTAGAATGTAAGGCCTATGTATGTATATATTTTAAGAGCTCCATTTATACTATTTTTACATTCACGCATTTAGCATTCGCTTTACTTATAACATTATTTCGTTTAATTGTTTCCAAAACACTCTCAGTGACTATATCGACAGTCATACGCCAATAAAGACCCGCGGGCCGCGGGTAATATATATATTTTGAAATCATTAGATTTCTCTTCAAGAATAAAGAACAAATATCTCTACATAAAAATAAGCCCGGGGTCAATTCTCGTGTCCTTAAGCTGCTTGTGTAAACAGAAGAATGAAAGTGTGTGAAGGAACGTGAACTCTGGGCTCACGATCGATTGCTTGAAATCTTTGTCATTAAATGTACTTCTAAAAACTGCCGACTTGAGTGTTTTGTGTAACAAGGGCCGGATTTAGGTAGTTGGAGGCCCCACGGCAGAATTTTTGTGGAGGCCCTTACACTTTTTCGGAAGCACATAATAAAAATACACTTTTAAACACTTATCAATAATCAAACTGATTAATATTCAAACTGATTAATATTCAAACTGATTAATATTCAAATTGATCATTAATCAAACTGATTAATAATCAAACTGATTAATAATCAAACTGATTAATAATCAAATTGCTGTAGATACGAAACTGTATTTCTATAATTTGAGCACGCTCGAAATGAACATTTCGTAACCACGGTAAAGTTGCCATCCGTAAAACAGCTTCTTCTGTCTTTAAGGACAATGGATTTGCATCATGCGCCCTAATGAATCACGTTTCAGAAGTACCCGAGGTAAGTATCGGAAATCTCATCCTTACGGTGGTGCAGGAATGTACCTACCTGGGAATAACTATTGCTAGAAGCCTAAATTTAGACTTTGAAGTGACAAATAATAAAATGGAAAACATTCTGCAGCAATGGTTGTCAATCGTTAGATGTAAAGTATCGTTGGTAAAAAAATGCAGAAAAAAAAAGAAAAAACGTTAAAGTAGCCCCGCCTTTCCTGCCTTAAATCCGGCCCTGAGTGTAGTCTATATAACTTGTAGAGTTATGTAATGCGTAGACCTTCTTTACAAACGTATACAATACGCACCTGTTCAAGAAAAAATAATTTGTTTAATGTACCCAACAATCTGTTGTATAATTACCACATAGACTAGATGAGTCCATGCGATTCTGTTGTGTAGTTAGCCTTTGTGTAAAGAAATATAATTGAAAACACATCAAAATCTTGGCTGCAGGCACATTAAATACATTAGTACACACTATGTGTGAAGAGGTATTTTATAACTTGAACTAGGCCTACATAATATAACACAACATGCGATAGTTCAAGATTTATAACTATATTTAGCTCAGCCGCCGAACTAAGTAGGTCGACTATTGACTATGATAGAGTTGTGTTTTGTTTTGTTTTTTTACAAAATATAAATAAAAAAATTAAAAGTTGTTTACTTCGTAGTTTACTTTTTTTTCATTTAATGTACACTACAGTTAACTTTAGTTTCTTTTTTAAATGTAGTGAAGTCTAGTTCTATTTCCATTTTTAAAAACACATTCGGAATTGGGAAATACCAAATTAAATTTCTCAAATATTCAAAAATCTTGTTTACATATAGGTCGAAAGTAAATCATTACTCTCAAGTCTAAATAGACCTGATTGTTACAGGTTCTGGAATATTTTGTCAGGAAATAAACTGTCGAGAGTGTTATCATATTTAACAAGCTTACAAATACAGCGAGCAACTACCTTGACCTTTCAGAACAGCAGTTACTGACACTGTAAAGGGGTCAAACTCAGTTCAAAGTTCACAGTGATTCACTGGATGCCACATTTTTTTAGCTCGGTCATGTTTATAACAATAATATCAAGTTTTTCCCAGCCTAGTTTGTGTAGATTGTAGATGTATCTTAAAATGAGGACTAATTTTTCCTCAAATTTTCGGTGAGAGCTGGCCATTTCTACAAAACTTATATTAACTCACTCCATCTGCATGTCTGCAATCTTTTACACGTCATTGCTCTCACTTCTTCATGTTAAAACAATTATTTATTGTCGATGACAACACGTGAATCAATAGTAAACAAATTATAATTGATTCGTTATTAATTAATTTTGTTTTTATGAAGAAAATGTGTTACGCTTAGCAAGAATTAAGACTTTATATTGAGAGTTAGGTAGTTCGCAGAAAATTTTAATTATTTTACAAAGCTTATAGTTAGATCTAGTTATGAACTCTGTCTGTCTAATACAATTTTTATTCACGATATTTCTCCATCACCCCATCTCAAATCAAATTCAAATAGTGTACGATTATGTCTTCTGCGATTTTACGTGATTAGAAAATTAATCAATACAAATTAGTTAATTAATTATTGATAATTATTTATTTGGTTTGGTATTGAACAAAGGAAAGAAATAGTAATTGACAGATGTGGCAGTATAATTTGAAATAGTCCCTTTATACTTAGAAAAATTAGAAGAAAAAAAAAAAGAAAATTAGGTCGTCGCGTAGAAGTTTGAAACTTACAATTGATGGCTATGAAATATATTTTCACTGTGGCTAGTGTAATGGCCTCAGCCTTTCGAGTTCGATTTTTTATTAAATAATTGAAAGGCTATCATGGTAACCTTCATCCAGATACATACCCTCTTCTTTCTACCCCCCCTCCCTCCCTCCTTCCTGACTAGTGCAGGCTTGAGATGATCATAACGCTTTGAGATAGAGCTCAAAGCAAGAAATTGAGCTAAACAAAAAACTATTCCTAAAAATAAATTTATTTTTGTTAGTCAAAATCTATTACAGATTTAATTACATGGCTGATCCAAACTAATTGCTACAATTACACAATATCAGGATACAATAAAATGTAATTAATCTACTCTGACATTATGTACTGTAAGATATTTGTACATCTATATTAAAGTATAAAACTTGAAACATACAGAACTTAGTAGATTGTAATAATCCGTTATTGACATGTTTTTGATACTATATAATGTTAATAAAAAAAAAAAAATTTAAAAACTTACAAAATGAATAGTTTAAAAAAAATGTAAAAATTACAATAGCAGGAATTTCAAAAAAATTATATGGGTGTATAGTCACAGTTACAAAATATTGTATGCAAGAAAATGAACAGAATATTTCAGATTTTGGTCCCTTAACAGAATAATAACATATTTCAGATTCCTTTAGTGTTTTTTTTTTGTTTCTTTTATTGTATAGATTATAAACATTGCAACTCATGTTTACACAGTCAGTATTTTAGCAATCCACAGTGTAGTTCAGATCTGTGGTGTTCCGTGTCACACAAATTATTGTGTTTACATTTTTACAAAATCAGTTGGTCGAATGGTGCCATCAGATTTTGGTAAATTTAAACTTAATCGTTTTTTCCGCATCAATAAAAATTTTGTAAATGAACTTTGTCTGGTAAGACTCGGGTTCGACGTCTACGTAAAAACTTTGTAGAATCTGTGGAGAGAAAAAAGATTGTGAATGAATTATGTCTCCATAATCTTATTTAAATCTTATTTGAATCTTATTCATATGTTGGAGAGAAAACGAAAGAGTGAGAGAAAAAGAGAAAGAAATCTTGAGCGATCGAGTGAGTGAGGGAGAGAGAGAGAGTGAATCAGAGAGAAACAGAGAAAGAAAATGAGAGTTGAGAAGATTGCTAATGAATTGTGTTATTATAATCATCATAAAATGTAAATTAAAGATGGAGAGAGAAAGAGAAGATGAAAGAAAGAGATAAAGGAAAAATGAGTGAGCGAGAAAGAGTGGGGGGGGGGGGGAGTTAGAGAAAGAGTATAAGAGATAAAGAGAAAATAAATCAGAGCGAAAGAGAGCAAGAAAAAAAGATCTGAGAAAGAATGAGAGAAAGAGAGAGTGAGAGAGAGTGAGAGAGAGTTGAGAAAGAGAGAGCAGGTGACAGAGGGAGAACGAGAGAGACAGACAGAAGTAGCGAGATAGAGATTGGGAGAGAGGGAAGAAGAGAGAGAGAGATAGCTTGTAGAATATTTACTTTAGTCGCCAGCAAGTACACTTCTTGAAGAGCAAATCTCCGACCAATACAGCTTCTAGCTCCATGACCAAACGGTAAGACGATCATGTTGTGGGCAGTGTCTTTCTTGGCGCCATCATCTGACCTCAACCATCTTTCTGGCAGATACTTTTCTGGGCTGTCAAACTCTGTCCTAGCAGCTCTAGGGTTGAATAGCAAAAGTCTTACCTGGCATGAGCAAAACAAAATCACTTTCATCAGTTTATTATTTTACGCAAAAGATTTGCACGTGTAAAATTTTTTTTTGTTTAGTACATAAAGCGTTATGTTAAGACAAAATCACTTTTAAAAAACAAATTCTTTTTAATTATGCTATGGAAGTGTTAAATTCTTTAGAATGAATATATAGTTTGTAAAAACAAAATTTCTTAAGAGGCAAAGAAAAGAGGCATAAGGCCCAAGGATTCCTATGATGACAAAAAAAAAAAAAAGAAAGAAAAGAACAAAGTTTCATAAAGCTTTACGAGTCTTAGTACAATAACTTACAGCCTTTACTTTCTTCAGATATAGCTGGCCTATATGAGTCCATTTCCCCCATACATAGCTGGCCTATATGAGTCCATTTCCCCCAGATATAGCTGGCCTATATGAGTCCATTTCCCCCAGACATAGCTGGCCTATATCAGTCTATTTCCCCCAGACATAGCTGGCCTATATGAGTCCATTTCCCCCAGACATAGCTGGCCTATATCAGTCCATTTCCCCCAGACATAGCTGGCCTATATCAGTCCATTTCCCCCAGACATAGCTGGCCTATATCAGTCTATTTCCCCCAGACATGGCTGGCCTATATGAGTCTATTTCCCCCAGACATAGCTGGCCTATATCAGTCCATTTCCCCCAGACATAGCTGGCCTATATCAGTCCATTTCCCCCAGACATAGCTGGCCTATATCAGTCCATTTCCCCCAGACATAGCTGGCCTATATCAGTCCATTTCCCCCAGACATAGCTGGCCTATATGAGTCTATTTCCCCCAGACATAGCTGGCCTATATCAGTCTATTTCCCCCAGACATAGCTGGCCTATATCAGTCCATTTCCCCCAGACATAGCTGGCCTATATCAGTCCATTTCCCCCAGACATAGCTGGCCTATATCAGTCCATTTCCCCCAGACATAGCTGGCCTATATGAGTCCATTTCCCCCATACATAGCTGGCCTATATCAGTCTATTTCCCCCAGACATAGCTGGCCTATATCAGTCTATTTTCCCCAGACATAGCTGGCCTATATGAGTCCATTTCCCCCAGACATAGCTGGCCTATATCAGTCTATTTCCCCCAGACATAGCTGGCCTATATCAGTCCATTTCCCCCAGACATAGCTGGCCTATATGAGTCCATTTCCCCCAGACATAGCTGGCCTATATCAGTCCATTTCCCCCAGACATAGCTGGCCTATATCAGTCTATTTCCCCCAGACATAGCTGGCCTATATGAGTCCATTTCCCCCAGACATAGCTGGCCTATATCAGTCTATTTCCCCCAGACATAGCTGGCCTATATGAGTCTATTTCCCCCAGACATAGCTGGCCTATATGAGTCCATTTCCCCCAGACATAGCTGGCCTATATCAGTCCATTTCCCCCAGACATAGCTGCCTATATCAGTCTATTTCCCCCAGACATAGCTGGCCTATATCAGTCTATTTCCCCCAGACATAGCTGGCCTATATCAGTCTATTTCCCCCAGACATAGCTGGCCTATATCAGTCTATTTCCCCCAGACATAGCTGGCCTATATCAGTCTATTTCCCCCAGACATAGCTGGCCTATATGAGTCCATTTCCCCCAGACATAGCTGGCCTATATGAGTCCATTTCCCCCAGACATAGCTGGCCTATATCAGTCTATTTCCCCCAGACATAGCTGGCCTATATCAGTCCATTTCCCCCAGACATAGCTGGCCTATATCAGTCTATTTCCCTCAGACATAGCTGGCCTATATCAGTCCATTTCCCCCAGACATAGCTGGCCTATATGAGTCCATTTCCCCCACACATTGCTGGCCTATATGAGTCCATTTCCCCCAGACATAGCAGGCCTATATCAGTCTATTTCCCCCAGACATAGCTGGCCTATATCAGTCTATTTCCCCCAGACATAGCTGGCCTATATGAGTCCATTTCCCCCAGACATAGCAGGCCTATATCAGTCCATTTCCCCCAGACATAGCTGGCCTATATGAGTCCATTTCCCCCAGACATAGCTGGCCTATATGAGTCCATTTCCCCCAGACATAGCTGGTCTATATCAGTCTATTTCCCCCAGACATAGCAGGCCTATATCAGTCCATTTCCCCCAGACATAGCTGGCCTATATCAGTCTATTTCCCCCAGACATAGCTGGCCTATATGAGTTCATTTCCCCCAGACATAGCTGGCCTATATCAGTCTATTTCCCCCAGACATAGCTGGCCTATATGAGTCTATTTCCCCCAGACATAGCTGGCCTATATCAGTCTATTTCCCCCAGACATAGCTGGCCTATATCAGTCCATTTCCCCCAGACATAGCTGGCCTACATCAGTCTATTTCCCCCAGACATAGCTGGCCTATATCAGTCTATTTCCCCCAGACATAGCTGGCCTATATCAGTCTATTTCCCCCAGACATAGCTGGCCTATATGAGTCTATTTCCCCCAGACATAGCTGGCCTATATCAGTCTATTTCCCCCAGACATAGCTGGCCTATATCAGTCCATTTCCCCCAGACATAGCTGGCCTACATCAGTCTATTTCCCCCAGACATAGCTGGCCTATATCAGTCTATTTCCCCCAGACATAGCTGGCCTATATCAGTCTATTTCCCCCAGACATAGCTGGCCTATATCAGTCTATTTCCCCCAGACATAGCTGGCCTATATCAGTCTATTTCCCCCAGACATAGCTGGCCTATATCAGTCTATTTCCCCCAGACATAGCTGGCCTATATGAGTCCATTTCCCCCAGACATAGCTGGCCTATATCAGTCTATTTCCCCCAGACATAGCTGGCCTATATCAGTCTATTTCCCCCAGACATAGCTGGCCTATATGAGTCCATTTCCCCCAGACATAGCAGGTCTATATCAGTCCATTTCCCCCAGACATAGCTGGCCTATATGAGGCCATTTCCCCCAGACATAGCTGGCCTATATCAGTCCATTTCCCCCAGACATAGCTGGCCTATATGAGTCTATTTCCTCCAGACATAGCTGGCCTATATCAGTCGATTTCCCCCATACATAGCAGGCCTATATCACTCTATTTCCCCCAGACATAGCTGGCCTATATGAGTCCATTTCCCCCAGACATAGCTGTCCTATATGAGTCCATTTCCCCAGACATAGCTGGCCTATATGAGTCCATTTCCCCCAGACATAGCAGGCCTATATCAGTCTATTTCCCCCAGACATAGCTGGCCTATATCAGTCTATTTCCCCCAGACATAGCTGGCCTATATCAGTCCATTTCCCCCAGACATAGCTGGCCTATATCAGTCCATTTCCCCCAGACATAGCTGGCCTATATGAGTCCATTTCCCCCATACATAGCTGGCCTATATGAGTCCATTTCCCCCAGACATAGCTGGCCTATATCAGTCCATTTCCCCCAGACATAGCTGGCCTATATCAGTCCATTTCCCCCAGACATAGCTGGCCTATATGAGTCCATTTCCCCCAGACATAGTTGGCCTATATGAGTCCATTTCCCCCAGACATAGCTGGCCTATATGAGTCCATTTCCCCCAGACATAGCTGGCCTATATGAGTCCATTTCCCCTATACATAGCTGGCCTATATGAGTCCATTTCCCCCAGACATAGCTGGCCTATATAAGTCCATTTCCCCCAGACATAGCTGGCCTATATGAGTCCATTTCCCCCATACATAGCTGGCCTATATCAGTCTATTTCCCCCAGACATAGCTGGCCTATATCAGTCTATTTCCCCCAGACATAGCTGGCCTATATGAGTCCATTTCCCCCAGACATAGCTGGCCTATATCAGTCCATTTCCCCCAGACATAGCTGGCCTATATCAGTCTATTTCCCCCAGACATAGCTGGCCTATATCAGTCTATTTCCCCCAGACATAGCTGGCCTATATCAGTCTATTTCCCCCATACATAGCTGGCCTATATGAGTCCATTTCCCCCAGACATAGCAGGCCTATATCAGTCTATTTCCTTCAAACATAGCTGGCCTATATCAGTCTATTTCCCCCATACATAGCTGGCCTATATGAGTCCATTTCCCCCAGACATAGCTGGCCTATATGAGTCCATTTCCCCCAGACATAGCTGGCCTATATCAGTCTATTTCCCCCATACATAGCTGGCCTATATGAGTCCATTTCCCTCAGACATAGCTGGCCTATATGAGTCCATTTCCCCCAGACATAGCTGGCCTATATGAGTCCATTTCCCCCAGACATAGCTGGCCTATATGAGTCCATTTCCCCCAGATATAGCTGGCCTATATCAGTCTATTTCCCCCAGACATAGCTGGCCTATATGAGTCCATTTCCCCCAGATATAGCTGGCTTATACGAATCTATTGGCGTGAAGCTGTCAGTGTCGGAGTCTTGTGATTTGAAGCAATAAGGGTGGTCAACGTGAACCAACAAAAAGCTGAGAGAAGAAGCAGGTCTATCTATAACTGACCATACCCACCTATGCCACGTATGAGGCCGGCGTTTTAAAGCGAGGATTGGACTTAAGAGTCATCTTCGAGTCCATAGAAAATGAGAAATGTGCTCATCTCAAGAAGGAAAGGCTATACATATGAGTCTAGTACAATAGCGAACAGCTTTTACTTTCCCCCAGATATAGTCGGCATCGATGAAGACATGGCTCTTTAGTCAAAACTTATGTCCAGTCAAGTCTACATTCTGTTTAAGTCTACGTCTGACGAAGACCTTTGGAACTCAGAATCTATTCTGAAATATAGGATCAAGATTTATACGTTTTACCTCTAGGAATGATGATATCGTAAAGTACGGAGTCCTTCATTCTCTGGTCTTGTCTCTATTAGCTTCTTTCTATTTTATTCATTTTCAGAATGGACGAATTTCTCCCGACTGTCAAACACTTTTACGCGCCAGAAAAAAAAGTTCGCGCCAAGATGACGTAGCAAGTAAAAAAGTGAAGCGAAATGAAGGGAATGTGAAAAGTTCTAAAACAGCCTTGAACTTTTGTAATGTATAAGAGAGTACTAAACAAGGTAGTAGCTTTCAAGAAACATTATTACGTAATTTGAAATTCCAAACATATAGTAAATATATATGCCAAAACGTGAAATATGTGCTAAAATTATATTTCTCTAATTTTGTTTTATTACTCTCTTAAAACCCTCTTGTGAGGGGGGGGGGGGAGGGTGAGTGTGCAGTTCTAACTACCACTAACTCCTCTCTCTGGCTAGGTGTATGCTGTACGAGGACGATGAAAACATTTTTTTTCGTCCTTAGGTAAAAGTCCAAGTAAACACTGGTGTGGTGCACCAAGTAAACACTGGTGTGGTGCACCAAGTAAACACTGGTGTGGTGCACCAAGTAAACACTGGTGTGGTGCACCAAGTAAACACTGGTGTGGTGCACCAAGTTATTTTAATTATTACTAAGAAGAAAAATGTCGAACATGAAAGAGCAACAAAGATCTAATTAATGTGTGCTGATGACAAGATGTTAATGAATCTTTCACAAATCTAATAACTACTTACCCCAGCAGGAACTCTGTAGTTCCTAACAACCAAGTCTTCAGTCAGTTCTCTCATCATGCCAACAGAAGTGGGGAAGTTAAGCCTGAAGCACCAAGAGAAATCACTGTCTAATATTTTTTTGTTAATAGCTTTGTACATTTGTGTTTGGGCAATGGGCTCAATTCTCAAACGAATGTAAATACAAATGGTAAATTCAGTGTTTAAACTTGAAGTGCAACATCCAACGCTAGAACAGAAGGAACTTTTCAGCGTGACTTCCCTTGAATGCTACCATTGATCAATGATACGTTATCACTCATGCACTGGCCCACAGACAGCTAGCAGGTTTTTCGTCCCCAACTTTTGCACAATCCGTAGCGCCCCGTGTAATGGTACCATCATTTAGTAAAAGCCTAATTTGTGAGTATCGGAGTCACGAGATTTGAAGCAAGAAGAGTATACAGCGTGAAAGAGCGCCGAACCATCAAAAAGCTGAGAGAAAAAGCAGGCCTATCTGCAACTGACCAGACCCACCCATGTCACGTATATGGCTGGCTCTTTAAAGCGAAGGTTGGAGGGTTATCTTCGAGTTTATAGAATATGAGAAATGTGCTTATCTTCGATCACGAAGAAAGAGCTATAATAAATATAATAAATAATTTATAGCAATTTAATACATTACTTATCCTTAATCTGCAGAAATGAACACATTATATAATGTTTAATGACAGTATTGTGACTGAACGTCATTGATACCGAATTCCTTAAAGAGTTAACAAAACGTAACAAATTGTTTTACCATTTTTTTCTATGTTTAAGTCGCACCCACTTCAATCATCTTACAGCTGCCAAGCGACAGCCCTATTATCATAAATGCTGATTTAAAACAATATTACTCACTAGCGGCTATTGCCTAAAAGTGCTCCCACACTAAATTACTTAGTATCGACCTATATCTGAAAATATTATTAATAAGTTATTTCACGCATTGAACAAAGAAACACACAAATAATATTAATAATGACTACCGAAAAGATTCTTTAAGTGCAGCCTTCAAGTAGACCATATTTGACAACGCCTTTGCTGAAAGCGGTCCGTTCTTCCCTACGTTCTCAAATATTTCACGACGAAGTAGTTCTTGTTTTTCTGGGTTTTTGGCCAAGTTGTACAAGAAAACTTGAATGTTTTTGGCAGTCTGGGTTGAGAAAAAATACAGTTGGCTTTTAATAAGATCTGACCTATGCAATGCTAAACATGTATTTTATTACATGAAATAAGTTGAAGAGATAACTCAGACAGAGCATGAAATATAAAGCATGATACGTTGAGGAGATTATCTACTAAAATGTTTGTAAAATATTTTCCATGTTTCGGATTGTCCATCAGAGTAGAAGATAGTTTGTTTCCTAGTCCAAATATCCCGCAGGACGATGGGGGATGGGAGCGGGCAGGGTTTGAACCCGGGACCATCGATAAGTCCGAACGACAGTCCAACGTGCAAACCGCTCGACAATGTGAAAATCAAGGATATCTAACAGAAACAGTGCTTGCAATAACTTGATATGTAACAGAGTCAGTGTTTGTATTAATTTAAGAAAAAGAGTCAGAGCACTGAATAGGTTAAGGAATCAAGTCACTGGTTGCAAGAGTCAGTGCTTGCAGTATAATATGGAAATAACTTACTAAGTTACAGAGTTTGGAGTAAAAAAATCACTTACAGAGTCAGTGCCTGCAGAGTACAAAGTGGCCATAATAACGACGATGTCTTCCTGAGTCAAGTCTTTCTCAGACAACAGAGAGAGCAGAAGATTGGGCTCATCCTCTTTCAACTGACCAGACTTGACCTTGTTTTCAAGGGCAGTTTGAGCCTGGGAAACGTGTGCAGCCGAAACGCTAAGACAAAGTAACGATATAGTTTAGGGTTAGCTTATAACTTACCTTCAGAAATTCAATTGTATTGGTCCTACCTTCAGAAATCCAATTGTATTGGCTCTCACCTTTATTTATAGGTCATGATCAACATAAATGATAACTGAATAAACTAAGATTTGGTGCTCCACACTTTGCATGACATGGAGTCACACTCACTCTCATCACTGTGGGCTTCCACGTCCCTGTCGATAATCCATTCCTCAAGGGACCGTTACACTAATGGCGAGTCCTGCACGGTTACCTTGGTAGAACCATAGACTATATATAGAGTCTATGGGTAGAACATAGGAAAATGGCGGGGGTTCCTTGTGTGCTTGGCCTTCGGTCATGTACTCTAGTCCATGCGCATGGAGTTCCAGATACATCGAAAATAGTAATTTCTTACATAGGCATTGACTTGGACCTCTTCCAGACAGAACGTTGTGTTCAAGGAGGCTTACACGCCTAGAGTTCGAAGCGCCTGCCTTAGGCTCAACTCTTTTGACAATCACACGGCTCTGCCAGGGTGTAGCACTATCATTGTGTGCTGCTAGCTGGCTAAGTGTTTCCGACTCATGATTTTCCCTCAGTGTTTACCCTCGAAGCCTTTCCCCTCGTTTGAGTATAGTTCCAAGGCAGCAGAAATTAAAATGAACATTAAAGTTTACGTGATGGTTTTGAATACAAAATAATATAGGTCAATGCGAAACAAAATTGTTACGTGAATGTAATAAGGAGATCAATTTAAGTTATAATACTGAAGATTTGATCTCTAGACTCTAGATAATCCAGTTTAATCATGCTTAGCTCTAGACCACCCAGTTTTATCCTGCTCCTGGCAGCACACACTTTAGAAACGGAAAGATCGATAATGAAATCGACCTGCGTATCGCCAAGGCCAGTGCATCCTATGGCAGACTGTCTAAAAATGTCTTGAACAGACAAGATATCACCACAAATACAATTCTACAATTCTATCGAGCTGTCATCCTCCCTACATTGCTCTATGCCTCAGAAACGTAGACAGTGTACACAAACCATGCAAAGAAACTGAACCACTTCCAAATGACATGCCTAAGAAATATACTGAATATCAAATGGCAAGAAAAAAAGAGAGAACAGAAAAACAGATACTGAAGTCATTCGAATAGCGGGTCTGCAAAGCATTCACACAATCCTGATGCAGTCCCAGCTGCGATGGGCAGGATACGTCTGCATAATAAACCCAGCCACCTTAGAGACAGAGACACATGACAGAGCATCATGGCGTCGCGCTGTGAACACTGGCGCACAAATTGCTGAGGAAAAGAGAACATCGCTGGCAGAAGAAAAGAGAAGAAAAAGATAAAAAAGCAAGGCCAATGACACTAGCTCTAGCTACAGCCGAACATTCCGGCCTCACATAGGTATCACCACTTCATGAGGAGGCAAAGAACCCCAGTGCAAGGCCCTTAGCCCCCTGGATGACAAAAGTGGTTATCATCGAACTACGATGGACGAACTATATATGTATATATATATGTATCCTATACATCCTATATATCCTATATCTATATACCCTATATATCCTGCTCCTCTCACCTTCGTATAATGCCAATAGCTTCCTCAAACATCTTGTATGTGGAGTTTTTATACCACTTGTGTGCGAAGGATTTCCCGAAGACCGAATCCTGAGTTGCCTGCAAGGCTGCTTTGGAGGCTTCCACGATCTGTACAGATTTCTCATTAGGGTTTTGGTCAAAGAGCCTAAGTCTCGTGTTGAACGTAACAACTGCAATGCCTGGAAATATTTATGAGAGTGAGGATAGAAGCATGTTGATAAAGTGTTGGGTTTTATAGTTCTTTATGTGAAGTGAACAAACTTTTTACAATTAAAATATAAATATTAACATCATAAATTATTAATAAAATATTAAATGTGACTTTTTCTTGTATTTTTAGATTGAAAATTGATCAAATATAAAGCAAAGTGAAATTTTCTTTTTTTTTTCCTCGCTTGAGGGTTAATTATTAAAAAGTAAACAATATATTCTTCGTAATGTTTATATTTTATTCTTAATTTCCACATTATTTCTCTGTTATGGAGAGTGTGTGTTTCTATGGTGACGGTGGGAATAGGTTAGCGATTGATGTGAATGATGCAAGGTAGACAGCACTGTCGTCGGCGGTCTCAGTTACGAGAGACGACTCCAGATTGCCAGACTGAAAAGACGTGTTTTGTAGTTGTCCAGAAAACCATTTGATCTGACTAACGTCCACTACACCTATTTATGCCATCTCAAATTAAACTTTTTCTATATTGTTATAAAAATTATATCTTTTTCTGTCCACAAAGAAGTTACTCGAGTTGTTTCAAGTTTTACAAGTTAAGATATAAACGCCTACATTTACTGCCAGCAGTTTGGTGCTACAAGTCAGCGACCGTCCACAACAGTCTTCCTTTTCATTATGTGTAATGTTTATTATAGATTTTATGACATTGGATGGCATGTAGGTTACTTATAGTTGCTCAATTGTTTTTACGTCTCACGAGATTATATTTTCCCTTTGCAACTTCTTGAATACAGCTGTGGTCACTTATCTTATTTTATATAATACAGACGTTACTTTAAAAAAGAAGATGATTACGTCCTACGCGTCATGCATTCAGTCATGCATATTAACCAATGAATTAAATTTAACCAGTGACTTAAATCACATGTTGGGCATCTGTAGTCGTCAGGCGCCTTTGCATTTTCATCCAACCGTTAATATATATTCATGTATTTTACAAGTTAAGCATTTTTTCCAAACTACAATATATTATGTCTATAACAGCCGACGATGATATACGGAGTCCGAAACTACTTGCATCATCCTGTACAAGAGATTTGGACGTTCTAATCTTCAATAATGTAAGGACTTCTAAAAAAAATATCCACGATTCATTTCTATTTACAGAATTTTCTCTCGACTAATAGCCGGCCATAGATTGTTCAATGAATGATTTTAATGCTGTGTACCATACACTTACTCTCAGCGGCGTAGCGATAGAACATGTCTTCCAGTTCTTCTGGTGATAGATTTTTGGATGCTAGTATCTTAACGAAGTCGTCAGCGACTTCATTCTGTTGGTCAAGGTAGAGAGTGGCCGAGTCTGCTTTCAAAAGTCTTCTGTTCAGGGGAGCTCTCAGCGCGTGCCAGGCTGGACCTTGTCTGCAATGAGAAACAAACAAGAAAAACAAAAAAATTCTTTAAGCAGTGGCATAGCTAAGGATTTGGGGCTCGGGGGGGGGGCTTGACCTTTTTAGGGACCTCTGCATTTTGACATTCGACATCATGACATGAGATAATGCTGTAATATTCAATGTAAAAACAAATTTTGGACACTCTTTTTGGGGAGCACTCAAGTGAGGGCCCCGGGGGATTTTCAAATTTGTAATTGTATCACTTAGTTTGTATCAGTTATGTAGTAATGTGTACTATCGATCTAGACATATAAATCTGTGCGATAGAAATATCTATGATCCTATCACTTGTCTCACTGCTCTATGATCCTATCACTTCTCACTGCTCTATGATCCTATCTCTTGTCTCACTGCTCTATGATCCTATCATTTGTCTCACTGCTCTATGATCCTATAACTTGTCTCACTGCTCTATGATCCTATCCTTTGTCTCACTGCTCTATGATCCTATCATTTGTCTCACTGCTCTATGATCCTATCACTTGTCTCACTGCTCTATGATCCTATCATTTGTCTCACTGCTCTATGATCCTATCACTTGTCTCACTGCTCTATGATCCTATCACTTGTCTCACTGCTCTATGATCCTATCACTTGTCTCACTGCTCTATGATCCTATCACTTGTCCCACTGCTCTATGATCCTATCACTTGTCTCACTGCTCTATGATCCTATCACTTGTCTCACTGCTCTATGATCCTATCACTTGTCTCACTGCTCTATGATCCTATCACTTGTCTCACTGCTCTATGATCCTATCATTTGTCTCACTGCTCTATGATCCTATCACTTGTCTCACTGCTCTATGATCCTATCATTTGTCTCACTGCTCTATGATCCTATCACTTGTCTCACTGCTCTATGATCCTATCATTTGTCTCACTGCTCTATGATCCTATCGCTTGTCTCACTGCTCTATGATCCTATCGCTTGTCTCACTGCTCTATGATCCTATCACTTGTCTCACTGCTCTATGATCCTATCACTTGTCTCACTGCTCTATGATCCTATCACTTGTCTCACTGCTCTTTGATCCTATCACTTGTCTCACTGCTCTATGATCCTATCAGTAATTTGGAGCAGTTGCGAAAAGGTGGGGGGGGGAAGAAGGGGGGCATCTTGGTGAATGTTTACATGATAGTTTTTTTTTTAATGCATAAAAAAGTTCACTCAGGACTCAAGATTCATCAAGGGGACTAATTCAACTGTAACACCACTATCTATCAAGTCTGATTTCTTTCCATTGTTCATGATATTAAATAAAATAATTAATTACCAATACTTAATTAAATAATTGGTCATTTTTTTTATTGATTGTTATGTTGTCAGGGAAAAGAAATAGTTGTGTAAAATTTCAGCTTATTCCGAGATTGGGTGCGGGAGAAATAACGTGTACAAACATTTTACATGACAGACAAACTGAGTTGATATAAGCTTTGTAAAACAAAAATGAGAAGCATTGATTGTTTTTCTCTATAATATTCAAACCTTATCATAGGTGCAGTTGATCAGGCGAGCTAGTGACCTTTTTTTTTGTTACCTTGTACTAAAACATGAAAAAGTTCCTAAGTCCAAGTGATCCTATAATCACTCTATTCAACTGCATTCCTTTACGCTTATTTTGAGCAAATGGAAGTTGCATACTGATTTTTATCTTAAACAGATGCATAAAGAACTCGCCTTCATTCATTTAACTCAGCTATAAGTCTGTTTACATAAACTCTCAAACGTGGTCAAATGAACGTCGAAGACAAATACAAACCATAAGATCTACACAGAAATGAAAACGACACAAACATTCATAGGAACTAGCTTTAAAATTGAAATACCGCAACACGTACAGATGCCCTAAATCTTCACGCATTCCTGTCCTTTTGTAGAAGACAGTCGAAATTTCTATTGAGGGTCTTCTCGGGTATTTCCCTTCGTGTCTGATTACAGTTTCAAAGTCTTTGGGGTCACTCAGCGCTACAACTGTAGGGCCCAAGCGAAGTTTGACCACTGGTCCATACTTGTCAAACTGTTCATTCAAGAACTCGTGTAGAGTTTCCGGGGTATGTCTGGCTGTAAAATAATCAAAACAAAATGTATTGGTATAGGCTCTGATAGAATCTCCAACGTCACACGTAGCACACTATTGTATTCATTCTATGAGATGATATACTCGAAATAAGGAATCACCCTTTGTGTCAGGATTTTGTGATTTTACCATCACAAAAGAGATACAAGACACCGATAGCAAAGACAAACAGACACAAACACTCTTTTGTTCCCCTGGGAATCAAATCATTAAATAAGAACAATCTGATATAAACTTTGTCACATGTAAATTATGAGTGAGTCTGGTGTGAATGTAGACTTTTGTTTCTTATAGTTATAATGTTTCTTGTTTGGTGTAATGCACAAATTGTAAGACAAATTTCCGTACGGACAATAAAGATTATTATTATTATTATTATGTTAGAAATGAACGAGTAGTCATTCTCTGGCGCTGCCAGGGTCGAGTTTCGCTAAAGAGAAACAAAATTCATCGTAGTCCCTTTAACAGTTTCCACTGAGGAATTTTCTGGTGATGTGGCAGGTCTGCATCAGTACCGCCCTCTGACAGGCAACGAGGATGTTCCTAGGAATGTTAAGGGCCTTAAAGGTGTCTTTGAGGTCAGTTGTTATTATCCCCTCGGTTGATATAACAATGGGGTTTATTGTTATTTTGGACAATTTCCATAGACGCTTAATCTCCATGCCTAGGTTTCCATATTTTCTTTGTTTTTCTATCTCAGAGCTTAAGTTAAACACAGAATAAGAAGCCGTCCACTTCTAAATGGCTGAACACTTATTCCATTACACTATAACTTAGGTAGCTATACATTTCACAAGATGAGTTTGAATTAACAACTACAAGTATAGAACAATAATTTTGAATTGTTAAATGTTTCCTGTTTTCTCTAGTATTTTTATGTTAATTTGACACGGGGACAGATTTTATGACAAATTTTTTTTAATTAATGGAGACTCAATATTTGTAAAATGTTTTACATGATTTGGAATGTTTCTTAAGAGTTGACAATAATTACTAATTACAATCTCATTCAACTTGAAATACATTGGCTTTGTAAATGGCAGATGGTCATTGTGCAGGCCAAATGCCACACTCGTTAACCGTTGTCCATAAAGAAGATAAGTTTTAGATTGTCTGACATCAAAGCTCGAAGTGAACGTCGAACCTTCTTTGACATTTAGTGTCATTGATCAAACTCAACTTTGGTAACCATTCGTTTTATCAGTCTCTTTCATATTATCTTTCCTTGTTTCTAAAAATTGAATCTTACAAACCTAACAAAACAAAGAACATGCATCCAATGGGCTATAGTTCTGATGCAGTAAATATATATATATAGATTCTATGTATCAATCTCAATTTTACCCAAATTTCCCAAATTGAAGTTAGGAAAGAAAAATGTACACTTTAGTTCAGGAAGGTGCTGCTCACATATCTAGGTCACAATTACAAATTGCTTTAGTCGATTGAAAAAAAAAATATATAAAAAACTTTGTCGAAATACTGAAGAGCGTAAACAAAAAGGTATGTGTGTGTGTTTGTGTGTGAGTGTGTGTGTGAAAGAGAGAGAGAGAGAGACTCTCCTAATGGAATTCTTGTTACAATTTTTAAAAAAGAGAGAGAAATGACGATGGTCTAGTTACAGTCTGGTAGGATAATAATATTGTAGATATGCTTTTTTTAGATTTATGCAAAGGAGTCATAATATCAAGTAAAATCCTAAATAATTCATTCATTTCAGTTAAAAACACTCCAAAGACATTTGAAACGTCTACACGTACTATTAGAATGTAGTAGATTAACTTGTCACTTACTGAAGGGTTTATAATGTAACAATGTTCCTATGATGGGCCACTGGTACATGCCTCTAGGTCCAGGGATGGATTCGAAAGGCTTGACCTCACTCTGATTACTGGACATTGTGGTTGATGATGTCATGGCGCGAGCTGTTATCCTGTTGATCAACCATCTTAATGAAACCGCCTGGTCACTTATCTTGATGGCCCACATTGTCCAAATGTTACTGGAGATGGGCATATAACTTGCCAAGTCTTAGACGAATTACTGACTATGTGGATTAAAGACCAGAACAGAAATAAACATATTCATGTCTGCTTCCCAACCAGGAACTTCTCAATTAGTTCATTCACTAATTTAATACTTTGACTCTTTAACCAAAAATTAAGAGAAGAAAAACAGAATACGTGAACAAATGACCGCTGGTCAGTTGTATAAAATCAGAATTGAATTTCAGGTAAACTTGAAAGTAATTTATTTTCTTTTCCTTTTTATAAGCTTGATAATTAAAATTAATTTATTTTAAAGACAGACCATAGAATACACTTTGATGGATCCCTTTCTGATCAAGACTTTTCTTACAGCATGTGTGATATTATCAAGTGCTCTTTATCGATAGTCAACATGATATAAAACCTGATCTGAAGTGTCCCAGAGCTGTCTCTTATCCTAATACTTCATTACGGATAGCAAGTTAAGAAGTCATCAACTCTTATCTTTGTACAGTGTGTGTCATTGTCCAGGGCATTGTACCGTGACAGTTCAATCCAGTTCATAATTTTAACTAAAGAATTGATGTCTGGTGTAGATGACATTTGGACAGCACTTAAGATTTGAAAAATATTGACATTTGGACAGCACTTAAGATTTGAAGAATATTGACATTTGGACAGCACTTAAGATTTGAAGAATATTGACATTTGGACAGCACTTAAGATTTGAAGAATATTGACATTTGGACAGCACTTAAGATTTGAAGAATATTGACATTTGGACAGCACTTAAGATTTGAAGAATATTGACATTTGGACAGCACTTAAGATTTGAAAAATATTGACATTTGGACAGCACTTAAGATTTGAAAAATATTGACATTTGGACAGCACTTAAGATTTGAAGAATATTGACATTTGGACAGCACTTAAGATTTGAAGAATATTGACATTTGGACAGCACTTAAGATTTGAAGAATATTGACATTTGGACAGCACTTAAGATTTGAAAAATATTGACATTTGGACAGCACTTAAGATTTGAAGAATATTGACATTTGGACAGCACTTAAGATTTGAAGAATATTGACATTTGGACAGCACTTAAGATTTGAAGAATATTGACATTTGGACAGCACTTAAGATTTGAAGAATATTGACATTTGGACAGCACTTAAGATTTGAAAAATATTGACATTTGGACAGCACTTAAGATTTGAAGAATATTGACATTTGGACAGCACTTGAGATTTGAAGAATATTGACATTTGGACAGCACTTAAGATTTGAAGAATATTGACATTTGGACAGCACTTAAGATTTGAAGAATATTGACATTGTGTTGATGGTGACGTGATCGTAGCTTTTCAACGTATGGAACATCTCATTCTTTCTTTAAAGGCTTTAGGTCAAATGTAAACAATAAAAGTCAATCTAAAGTCTAGATCGTAAATGTCTCCTGGTCGTTGCTGTCTTGGATCACTTAAGTCTTTATAATTCTGATACAAGCAGGACTGATATTCTGACATGGGATCGTGTTGTGGCTTTATTCTGCAAGCAAGTCGAAGAAAACGTTTTGTTCATGAGCCTGGCTCACGCTGGGAGACACCTGATCATGCAGGTGGATTTTGACATTAAAATTTATTCAACAATCTTTCAAAACTTCTGCTTCATTCGCTTGAGGAAACTTCGGGGGGGGGGGGGGGGTTAGGGTTAATTCGCACACTAACACATAAAAGCACGCATACACATATAGGGTGGATTTCACCGTAACTTTCCACCCACCCCTGGCTAGGCTCATGTCGTTTTAACAAAGTAAATATGTATTTGTAGAATTGAAATCATGAGAAAGGTGACTTAAAAATGTTGAACTTATATAGCTTATCACTCCCTATCAGTTAAATTTGAATGTGATCTATTATTTGAATCAATAAGAATTTAATATAACTAACATAATGTCTTAAGACAACTCTAACATTGGCTTGTCGTATTAGCAGGTGAAAAAAAAAAATTAAAAAATATTATCTTTTAAAAATAACGTGAGGCTTTATAACATGTATACAAGAGAACACATGGTCTTGATAGTACATCAAGCTGACCCAAACCAGAGAATATACTGTAGTGTAGACTTTTATTGACTAGACTGTAGCCTTGTATCTTATAGGACTAAGCAATGGAGTGTTGAAACATCACAACATAATTTAATGAGAAGAAGATCTAGTAGTTAATAAACGAATTCTTTTTATAAGAACTTATCTTATAATAACAACTTTTTTAAAGGCTGTTTTCATTAAGAGAATGTAGAATGAACAGCACTCCACAAGTATTACCCAGGATCGATTCTCCTAGCCTGGAACTGCTACTTTACACAGAAGATGTGTTTAAAAAAAAAAGGAATGCATGTTCATCATTGATTGCTTGAAATTCGTGTCATTATATTTTCGTTGAAATAGGCTTAGAAAAAAACATGATTTTAGATTTGTATGTTTGCTAGACGTGTTTGTAGTCTGTAGGTTTGTAGACATGTGTGTATTGTGTATCTTTTTTTTTCAAACGTATTAAATGTAGCCCCTGTTCGATAATCATAGCGTATCGAAAATACATAAACGGGTTTTATAATTACCACTTGTAGAATGGAGTTTCTCGGTAAGCAGCAAATGATTCCATAAATTCTGCTGCTTTATTTTTAAAGAAATATAAAAATCCAGACACATACAAAATCTTCAGGCACATTGAATACAAAAGCACACACTGTGTGCTAAGATGCATTCTATAACTTCAATCTGGCCTACCTAACTTTACAGCACAACGAGCTAAAGTTCAAGATATGTAACTATATTTAGCTCCGTGACAGGGCAATCTAGGTCGAGTATTTTCATTGACAGAATAGTTTATTCAGGGCCACTGCTACCAATTTTGCAACGTATGCATTGCACGCAGGCGGCCAAATTTTGGGGACGAACAAGATGGTATGCAAAAACAAAAATAAGGTTAATAAAAGAAAAAACTATCATGTCTTATGGTTTCGGTCATCTGTTTCTGTGGCCCACGGTTAACGAGCAGGGCGTCATGTGGCCAGCACAACGATCAACCCCCTTTACTTTCCCAAAACTAAATTCAGGTATCCATTAGAGTTGGGTGGACTCAGGGGCGCCCTAAAAATCCCAAAATTAAAAATCCCATTCTCACCAGGATTCGAACTCAGGACCCCAGGTTTGGAGGCCTAACGTGTAAACTTTTAAAGTTACCCAAGATTAACAATGTCTCAAGAGAGAGTAACATTTTGTAGTAGCTCCGGATTGACGGCACTACGTTCATCAAGCTCCTTACATAGTCTTTACCCTCCACTAACTAAAAAATAGACATAGTTTTGTACTAAAATAAGCATATTATAATTTATTTCTTTTTTTTCTAAAAGAAGGAAAATCAAAATAAATGTCCAAGTAGTCTATTTCTTTCTTGTAAAACGTAAAACTTAAAATATTTGTATCATTTAATTTTTTACTTGAAACATTGTAACAGTCAAACTAGAGTTGTTCCCCGTGTGGCCAACGAGCTAGTAATTCTTTTCTCAGCGATATACATCAACTGTTAACTTTCTAGGAAAATCGTTAGAGACATTCTTCAGATCAGATGTCCATGCATGATCCTGGGGGTATCTAGGAGTTGGTTTTCCGTGCTGCCTTTAGGCGCTCAGTAAACACAACTCTGCCCGAGTCGGGTGTCGAACCTCGAGCCCTCTTCTAGGTAGCCAAGCCAAGCCAAGTTCAAGCGCACAGGGAAAAACTCTAGTTTGACCGTTAATATTTTTCAAAAAAAAATTAGATTAAATTTGGCAATAAATTTGAGTAAAAAAAAGTCGAAGTCAGCTGTAGTATATCGATAACTGAGTTGTTTATTAAATTTAAGTTGCTTTAAGTTTATTGATAGATTACTTCTAAATTCTAGATCTAGAAGTATATCTAGGTCTAGATATTCAGTGTTCTAAATCAGCAGTCTAAATCTAGATCTACTTCTAGATGTCTATAAAACCAAAATAATAAAACAATGACAATTGTACAAAGAAGCTAAATGCTCGGTGCTGAGATTAATCCCTAATAGAACGGTCCAGGTATCTGGCAGTGTTCTGTAGGGTTTGCCTGTCTCCGTACAGGGCAAGACCCCCGCATGCACCAGTTCTGTTTCATGTTTCAAGACTAGTCGTATCTTCGATTGTGTTTCTGAGCACACTGCATCATTGAGGATGTGTTCTACTGTGTCGTATTCCGTGTGACAGTGTTGACATCTGGGATCGTGGTTCTCTCGGATCCTAGCGAAGTAGGCTCCTATCCGACAGTGCCAAGTGCGAAGCCGTGCCAAAATTGCCTTATCCTTTCTGTCTAACTGCCACCATTTGTCCTTCCTGTTTAGGCGTTTGAGAACCTTCCAGACTTCCCGCCCCGTGCTACAAAGGTGCCCGCTATCTTACCACTTGGACTTGATCCATTCACAAATCCTCGCTTTAGTACTCTCGTATGTTTGCGGCTACTCTGGTGGATCAAAAAGCGTCCTGTTTTTGACAAAATGTCTGCCTTCTCCCTTCCCTTTGATTCCACAGTGTGAGGGGATCCATTGCCTAATAGATAGAGACGTAGGTTCATCGAGCTGGCGGTACGAGTTCGATACTCGGCTTGACCTAGAATTATTTCTATTTATAGTTTCTTTTATTATATTTGAATTTATTTTAAGTTGTATAACGGAGGCATGGGCGTAGCCAGGATCCCCCCCGCCCCCCCCCCACCCGCCAAAAAATATATTTATATGTATGTATGTGTGTGTTTGTATGTGTACAAAATCTCTAATACATTCTGACCCTTCATTCTTTCGGAAGACGTTTATTGTACCCTAGAATTTCTTCCTGTCGAGTTAGTGCAAAAATTTAGACCTTCGCCTTTGCCAGCAAGGGGGTCTTGGGGAGCGCTGTGAGCACTATTTCTGGTATTGAAAGCCAACAAAATGCATATTCTAAGGTATCTACAGTGCATTTTCCTGATATTAAAAAGTTATATTTCAAAAACCTAATATGTTATTCTTATTGACTTAGGCCCTACCGCGCCGTTCGGCGTATTTGCCGTCAAGCTGTTTCCACAAAAATCTGTCACTGGTAATGTCTGAAGCCTCTTCCCACCTGCTCTGAGGACCTCCATGAATGTGTGGCGTCAAGTTGTACTAGGATGTCATCGCAACTCTTATTATGTGTAATTCATTTTGTCGAAGAACATGTCCCGCAAACCTCTTGCGACGCTCTGTCACAATCTTACTAAGGGGTCGACTTCCAGTTCGGCATAGGATTTCCTTGATTTAGACCCGAACTCTATTACTGACTCCTAAAATCTGTCCTAGCCATCTTTGTTGAGCTACGTTTAGTGTTTTTCAATTTCGCAGATGACTATTTACTGCCCTTTATTAATGGAGCCTCGCCACTGGTAGAAATGTGTAACCTCTCTTGGAATTAGGTGACTGTAATTTGCTTTAGATTTTTTATCGAAAAGGGAAGTTTTATCGTCAAAATCATCTATTGGGGTTTTAAACTAAAAAATCTCTGGAGTTTTTTGTTGTTTTTTTTTTAATTTCAAAACCCCATTTAGCTACGGTCATAGAATTTGATAACTGTAGTTTGCTTTAGAATAATATTGAAGATAGAGATTTTCCACATCAAAACGCTCTGTAAGGAGATTTTAAACTCAAAAGCATCTGGAGGGGTTTTAAACTTTTTTTAAAAAGCCATCTGTAGGAGAAGGATTTAAAGTCAAAACCCCCAATTGGTTTGGCTACACTCATATAATTTTAGTGTGCAATTTTGTTTTTTTTATATTGAAGAGGTATTTTTTTTTAGCATCAAACCCCTCTGAAGGGGAGTTTAAACTCAAAACCCTTTTGGCTACGCTCATAGATTTTAGTGTGTAATGTGCCATTTTTAGCGGCCCCCGAAAAGGGAAAAGACGCTATTAGTTTTGTGCGAAATGTCTGTCCGTCTGTCTCGTTTAGATCTCGTAAACTAAAAAAGATATTGAAAATCCAACATCACAATATTTTAGACCATTCAAAGTTCTAATGCAACGACTACTTTTTTTTTTGTGAAAGCGAAAAATCTAATTTTTAAAATCAGTAATGCAAGCATTTTTTATAGAGAAAAAGCTAATTAGTATGCATTATAAGTGAGAGCTAAATTAAAACGAATAGTAATCTTGTGAACTTTATTTTCCTTAGTATGTCTTTTTTTAGGATTTGAATAAGAGATTGAGCCTTTTCAAAACAATTAGATCAATTATAAGACATCAGTTAGGCCAGGGGAGTCGCGGTGGCTGAGGTGTAACGCACTTGGCTTCCGAACCGAGGGTCCCGGGTTCGAATCCTGGTGAAGACTGGGATTTTCAACTTTGGAATCTTTGGGCGCCTCTGAGTCCACTCAGCTCTAATGGGTACGTGACATTAGTTGGAGAAAAGTAAAGGCGGTTGGTCGTTGTGCTGGCTACATGACACCCTCGTTAACCGTAGGCCACAAAAAACAGATGAACTTAACATCATCTGCCCTATAGACCACAAGGTCTGAAAGGGAACTAGTTAGGCCAGGTTCACATCTAACTTTTCATTCACTCTCACCTATCCTTTGATCTGCGGGACCGTTGGGGCACTACACAAGATCTGTCAACCTTCTTTCTCAATTCTTATCTTTCATTTGTCTTTGATATAATTTCATTCGGATGTTCTTTCTGAAAATATTGAAGCCTGCCTGGGTGGACCACTTCGGGGGCCGATTCTGCTAAAACTCCCGGCAGGGGGTTTTAAACTCAAAACCCCCTAGTAGGGGGTTTTAAACTCAAAACCACCTGGTAAGGGGTTTTAAACTCAAAAACCCTAGACGGTGCTGGGGCAATTGATGGTTTAGTATTAAAGTCTCACCTAAAATAAACAAAATCAAAGCAAAAAATCAGTCACTAAATTCCAATCCGGGGTAGGGGGATTCATTAGAGGGGGGGGGGTGAACCCCCCTCCCCGGCTACGCCCATGAATGGAGGTATTGTCTTTATAAAACAATATATTTTTTAAAATGTTTTTTTTTTTGAAGTATTTTTATTTCAATTTTACTTTGTTTTCATTAAAAGTTTCTGTTTGAAATTTCTTGTGTCTGAAATTTATTTGTTCTGAAAATGAGTAGTACCTATAAATTTTGTTCTGCTTCACATTACTTGTTGATTCTAGCGATTGTAAATGACAATTGTTGCCACTGATATTTGTTGGATGAATCTTTCTTTCTACCTAACATTCCAGCAGGGCCGGCCATAGGCCGAGGCAAACTAGGCAGCCGCCTAGGGCCTTTTATTGATGGGAGCCTCACATAGTGCGACATACACGCTGTTTTTAGAAGAAATAGCGAAACTTATGTCCAACGTTAGTTCTGGACTACACTAGGTCTTTAATAAATTTCATAATTTTATTTTTTCGCTGTTAATTTTTTTATTTTTCTGTTTCATTTGGGGCCACCACATTCACTTCGCCTAGGGCCTCCAATGTAAGGCCCGCCCTGATTCCAGTTTCCTGATATTTGTTATACGTGACAATTGTCACTCCTAACATTTGTTCTAACATTGAACAAACCAAAATTCGTTGTGGTTGACTTTTTGTGTGTGCGTACTAGCGTTATATATGCACATTGTTCCTACCATTTAATAATTGTTACATTTTTCTGTAAATGTGATTTATTGCCCTTACTTACACATTTGCCCACGTTTAACAATTACTTAAGTGATTTTTTTTTAACTTACTGATAGTTCCCCCCCCCCTCTCAGACCTTGTGGTCTATAGGGCAGATGATGTAAAGGTCATCTGATTCTGTGGCCTACGGTTAACGGGGGTGTCATGTGGCCAGCACAACGACCAACTTTACTTTTCCCCAACTAATGTCAGATACCCATTAGAGCTGGGTAGACTCAGAGGCGCCAAAGATCCCGAAATAAAAATCCCTGTCTTCACCAGGATTCGAACTTACTGGTAGAAGTGATGTTTTTAATTTTAACTTACTGACACAAGTGATGTTTTTAACGTGTTTTAAAATGGGACATCACTAACTTCCACAAACGTTGCCCTTTAAGTACAAAAAAAAAAGTTTGTTAAGTTTCAGTGTGAACTTTTGAGCCTAATGAAACATTTATTTTGTCAATGCTTTACTTTTCATTGAATAGCAGATTATGTTTGTGGGTTTTGGAGCAGGAACAAGATTTCAACAGAAACATTTGTTTGCATCAGACGCTACGAAGATAACGTGCGAAACTCCAAACGTTTTCGTGGCCCCTGTGGGTTGACGACAACGACACCAACATGTATTCGTGGCCCCTTTGGGTTGAAAACAATGACACCAACATGTATTCGTGGTCCCTGTGGGTTGACAACAATGCCACCAACATGTATTTGTGGCCCCTGTGGGTTGACAACAATGACACCAACAAGTATTTGTGACACCTGTGGGTTGACAACTTTGACACCAACATGTATTCGTAGTCCCTGTGGGTTGACAACTTGGCATTGACACCAACATGTATTCGTGGTCCCTGTGGGTTGACAACTTGCCAATGACACCAACATGTATTCGTGGCACCTGTGGGTTGACAACTTGCCAATGACACCAACATGTATTCGTGGCCCCTGTGGGTTGACAACAATGACACCAACATGTTAGATCTTAAAGAGACCGATAGTAACAAATTCCAGGTTGTACAGGGAAGAAATAAGCGAAAAGATTTGACTGGCATATATCAAGGAAACGTGCTTTCACAGGTAGGAATTATGTTTTAATTTAACAGGAGCAATGCCTGAATCTTAGTTGGAAAATACCCAGAGCTATGTTTACTTTTAGACTAACTATATTTAGAAGATTACTTTCTGTCCAGTTTTTTAACTTCGTATATTTCAACTACGGGTTCATCACGGTTTTTCCGAAGTATTTTGTTTTATTCTCGTGTGAAAGATCAGCTCGATTAATGGCCGAAAGAAATCTGATTTTCCACCGTCTTCTAAGTCTGGATCTATCGACCTATCATTAGAATTTTTAAAAACTTTGTGTAGATTTATACATTCACTTAACAGGCAATTTTTTTTTTTTGGGGGGGGGGGGGTGAAGTAAGGCGGAGTAAAAACAATGTAAAGTGTTATCTTTTTAAATCGATCATTCATTAGTCATTGAGAGCAAAATAATAGGTCTTACAGTGCTTAGCTGTATACTTTGTCTTGACCTTTGAGTCGGTTAGTTAACAAGTCGTATTCCTTGACTAGTTGTGCGGGTTTATATCCAGAGGTAGAGATGAACAACTCCCCCCCCCCCCCCCACCACACCCATTACTTTTATTGGTTTATTCCATCACATTGAGTTTATTGACAGATCGGTGACCTAAGCGTGACCTCCGTGACTTCTATATCGAGGGTGTCGTCACAGGTCAAATACGACGTTGGTTTAATGTCAGCATATTGAGACTCTCTATAGTTCACACCTTACTTGGTAGTTAATTTTAATTAGGGGCTGGTCTTCAAGCCACACCTCTACCCGAGTATACGGGCAATGAGTTTGCTTATTTGGAGAAAAATCTCAAATACGGGGCTGGACTAAAAGCCAAACCTTTACACAAGTGCCGAACCTGGCCTTACTGATGTTATTGAATGATTATCTAATTGATTTAATTGTTTTGTAATGCACCAATCTCTCTAGGAAAGAGGGTTTTCACTTTGGTTAAAGATGTCTTTATGTGATTAAGAGTTACAAAAAATGTCCACGTTGGTAGTATAAAACGCTGCTTATTAAATGGTATTTTTTATTTCTTTTAAATATATTCAACGTAAATGAATACTAAATAGATTATTTCTCTTTAAAATTTAAAATATATGTAGATATTTGACATCAAAAATTAAATTCAGTGATACAATTTTTTTAAACGTTTAAAAAAAGAAAATAAAAAATATGTACAAATGTGTTCAATATTTGACATGTATGATATACCCCTACTGAAAAAATTTGTGAATAGTTGTAAAGATGGTGTATTTTTTCTATGAAAAACTGCTTGCATAGTTAATTTTAAAATTAAACGTTTCGCTTTCAGAAAAGAAAAAAAAAGTAGCCATTGCATCAGAACTTAGAAAGGTCTAAAATATTTTCAATATCTTTTCTAGTTTTTTTAGATCTAAAATATTCTAAACGGGACGGACGAAAAGACTGTACAAACTTTTCAGGGACCACTAAAAAAAATCATTCAGTTTAATATACAAGACGTTCATTGATAAATACACATTCGATCTAGGAAGTAAAAAAAAAAAAACTACGCTTCGAAACTGAGACGTGTGTCTGGTCAGTTTGTCAACATTAACATAGTCCACAAATATCAAAAGTAAAAGCTTGATTCAAGAGAATGTCGCCACATTTCTGGATGGCCGGTACGTCTTTTTTATCTTCTTTGGGAGCAAGATAACTATTCTTTTCACAATACCTTCTTGGAACCTTCTGGGTAGAACTGGACAAGGTTCTCGAAAACGGCTCCAATGAATTTTCTTGAAATTAGACAGTTGATGTATATCGCTGAGAAAACAATTATTACCTCGTTGGTCACACGGGGAAAACTCTGGTTTGACAGTTGATTTTCTTCCAGGAAAAAGCGTTTCCAGTTGTCTAGAAAAACACTTATAGTGGTCGGGTTTTATTTCACGTGGTCCTGGCTTTAACCCCAAACAGATTTCGTCACGGTACGTAGACACAAAGTGAAACAACTTTCTTATGCAGTACAACACGGAACTAAATACATAACTATGTATGTGGGTACATGCCTTCTCTTGTGTGTGAAGGACGTGAGTGTGTATATCTTGTATATGAAAAATGTGTGTGTGTGTGTTTGTGCGCGCTTGAAGAAAACTTGCACTATTTTGGTAAACAACCACAGACTTGGTTGCTGTTTTTTTTTAATGTGACAAGCAAGACAGATAACTCATGCTAAGTTAATAAAGGAACACAATTTCAGTGGAATGATATGGACAGCAGTACAAAATAAAATGGGTATCTGTCAGCCTCGGCTCAACACTTTGTCCGGGACTTCTCTTCGTGTCACTATAACGCGATTCACTAGTCTCTTCGACTGCGACCTCAAGTGTGCTTACTATAATAGCCAATCGAAAGTATCAGCAGGGTTTGACTGTTTTAATTGTGCTCATTTAGTGTCACATAAAGACTATGTCAAACTAAGTGCTCTGGGATACGTCTGTTATACATTTTGAAATATGTAAGTTTTGTTTTTTTTACAATGTCACATATGGTTTGAGAAACATCACTTGTAATAACAATTAACTTTACTCGGGGATAGAAAATTTTAAAGTAAAGTAGAAGGCTTAGAACAGCGTAGTACATTCAGCAACTATTTATTACCAACTTATTACACTATGAGCTGTAGGGCATCGGAGTAGGGTTGATGGTTCAAATCCACTGTTAACATTACTTCACGAGAGGCTAAGAATAATGAGAAAACTATTGATATAATAATGCCTAGTTGACACGATAAAAAGGCTGATAACTAATTACATTTGTATAATATGAATTTAAATGGATTAAATAGTTAAAAATAATCTAGTATCAAATACCTTAACGTGAGAAAATTCTTTTTGATAACAAATAACAATCGAAGGACATGGACATTCGCCATCGTGTCCATCTGTATGCCTAGTTTATGTACTGTCTGTTTGACAGGGGGCGGCATATGGAATGTTATATGTTCAGTTTGAGGTTTGATATCTCTTTCAGGTTTTTACATTCTCTCAAAACAGCCTACTTTATACAAGTTATAGAGCGATTTGTTTTCTCTAAATAACCAATTGATAATCCTTTTTAAGCGAATGTATTAGACCTTATACTATTCCATTGATAGGCTTTAGACTCTTGACTTAGAAGACGATGCGCACATTTTTCCTCAACACTAATTGATGAAGCTCTCCAAGGAGGGCTAGTCCGTTCAGAACACATTTATTTCTCGTTGTCTAGCCAAATTAAAATTCATTTCTTTTTCAAAAAAATGTAGCGGTCAAACTAAAGCTTTCGTAGTGTGGCCAACCAGCTAGTAATTCTGTTCCCAACGATATAACTGTCAAATTTCTAGGAAAATCGTTAGAGCCGTTTTCGAGATCCCAGTCCACCAAGGTTCCACCCACCATTGTAATAAAAATTCCATTAAAGACAGACACAACACATAGAGAAATTCATGGACTTGATCTTTTTCACTTTCCCCAGTCAACGAGTGTCGCTAATACAGTCCAGTTTTTGCACCATTCGACTCTTCGCTTAATGGATAGAAATCACCCACTTCGAGACGACTTGACTTAGCTATTCTGGAGAGGGTCTAAACTTTAAGCCATCCTAAATTTTCTAACGCTGCTTGCTGACAAGTCAACAGACTAGTTTTCCCTGTGCTGTCATCACCACGTAACTGTAAGGCTCCAAGGCTTTCATTTCTGTAGTTACAAGATTTAGGTCATGACATGGTTGAGAAGAATGTGTCAGACACAAGGAAGTGGATGATAAAGTTCTGGTCGAATGAGACAAATAGAACAATATAAGCGAACCGATAATCTTTTGTTATAGCTAAGTCAAAATAGTCTGTTTACGGGCATCACACTCTTGAATGGGACTGAAAATGATTTGTAAACTATTGATGTAACCAATCAAAACTGATGAACCAAGAAACACAACGAAATGGTTTAGACTTAGAGTAAAACTAAGAAGGAGTTTTGAAGTAAATCGTAAAGGAATAACCAAGAACGAATACATTGAGTTCTATCACTGGTTACAAAGCTTATATCATCTCACTGTCTCTCTCTCCGGCACTTTATGTCTCCCACTTCCAAGTCTAGGATCAAGTTGGCAATTACAACTTTTCACAATTATTTATCTAATTATATATGATTATACTTATATATGACTGTAAATGTGAGTTCGTGGAGTTCTTCCTCTTAGATCAATTTTTTTCGACTAATTATTGATATTTCGCATAGTCTCCCTTCTCGGCCCTAATGCTCATCCGTCCCTCCTTTCTCGTACATTGTTCAAGATCACGCGATATCGTACGAGATGGAAGTACACAAAACAGACTTACAACACTGTCATCTTTCATAAACTATCATCTGTTATAAAAGATCATGTCTCGATCATGTCTTATAGAAGGACAGAACCCATAAAAGGACATTTCTTATGCAACAGTTTGTCTCTTTCAAAATGTTCTTTCTTATCCAATGGAAACACTTATCATGGCTATAGATCTTCCATTTGTTCCCCTCCACACTCTGGTGAAAACGGAAGCGTCAAGTACTTAAACTTCATTAATGTGAAGGTCGCACACAAAATATTACTATGGAATATGTCTTTACATTTTATAACGCTATGTATTGTTTTATATTCTAGACATTCTGCCCCTACAAATGTTAAGAATCATATCATTTTTTACTACCAGGCCTGTCTACGAGTTCATTTTGTTTCACATTAATCTATCCACAGAACGAAGTCACAACTAAGCATGTCTTGGGGAGGAATGTCGTGTACTGCATTGTTCGTCTATTGTTTCCTTGGTCTGCCTACTGCTGGAGAACTTCAAGAAATGTCTGACCTGCTGTCAACGTATGCAGACCTCGAGACAGGCGAGGAAAATCTTTTTGAGTCTGCTCCAGGTAGAAAGAAACAACAGAAGGATTTCAACGAGGACTTGGACGACTTGCCTAAACAGTATGAAGGAAAGGTTAAGTCAGGCTTCAAAGAATCATTTGTGAACGATATTGTCAGGAATGGCAATAGAGAAACTGACAGATACATCGACAATTCTCCATTGGGCAAATCCAAATGGATCACCTGTATCAACTCTTCTCGTTCAACTGCTTTCTTTGCCTCGGCGGAGAAGTGCAGGAAGACTGTGGATATGACAGTTAACTGTTCCGGATTAAATTTGACCGCTGTCCCGCCTGACTTGCCTTTCAATATGAAGCAGCTTATCTTAGACAACAATGTAATCAGCGAGCTGCCTGACAATACATTCGAGAACTACACTCACCTGCAGAATTTGAGCATTGCTTCAAACTGTCTGAGGCTTTTGCACAATGACTCTTTCTATGGCCTGCGTCATTTGAGAACTCTTGTACTGACAAATAACATTTTGATTTATGAAGCTAACACATTTCCATTGTTTGTATTTCGTCCTTTGAAAAATCTCACCAAACTAAAGCTCAACCTGAACAACCCATACTACACACGACCCAATGACAACTATCCGGACGCAGCATTATCCTACTTGAAACGCTTGACATCTTTGTACATTGATGGCCTGAGAAATACAAAGTTCGGCAGAGGGTTTTCAAACATGACCAACCTGAAAGATTTGACCCTGGCTGGGTTTACTACCAGCAACTGCCGTATATCATCTCTTTACGCAGACATGTTCATCCACCTGTCCCACTTGGAGTATTTGAGTCTCCAGGACTGCTATCTCCAGGGCGACCAGATCGATGTCAAGGCATTCGAGCCTCTGTCTAAACTCAAAATACTGAGCCTCACTCACAACGAAGACATCGGTATTGAAAATATCCACAAGATTTTCTACGGGCTGAGAAATGCGACGTTTCTCCGAGATTTGTACTTGCAGCTAATCAATAATAGATACGCTCTAGGTCAGTGCCTAAACCATGACCTACTGACCTATTTCCCACCAAACGTAGAGCATCTAGACGTCCAGGAGAATAACATCGAGGCTGTGGATACATACTTTTTAGATAAACTTCCCAAATCTCTCAAGACATTAGATTTGTCTGGTAACAGATTTGTACTCGGCACCTATGTTTCCGGGATGTATAAACTGGCCAACTTGTCGGAGCTACGTTTGAACGGAGGCAAATATTTCTACAATCTCCCAACTTACTATCCCTACAAATCCCAGAATCCTTTTTCCGAACCAAAGCCGAACTCCTCGTGTAGTATTTACAGCGATGCTGGGGTGAAGGTCACCAAAACAAAATTTGTGCTGCACTTTCCACTCAATCTCACTAACATTGAAATGAATGAGGCAGGGCTGAGTTATAAACTGTCATACTTACAGGTCAACTCAAGCAACAATGTGGAAAACATCACTCTAAGTGGAAACAATTTTGTGTATTTACTAGGACCGATTTATGGGTTTAAGAAACTGAAATTTCTTGACCTATCCAGAAGTCAAGTAAGGAGTATATTTTCTACTTTTTTCAAGAACCTCCCGACCTTGACCTACTTAAATCTCAGTATTAACCTACTTTCCCGATGTCACAGAAATTTGAAAAAAAAGTATATTTATGAAGCACTTGTTAACCTTGAAGTGTTAGATCTGGGTTTAAATAACATTGATGAATTCACTCCACATATTCTGGATCACTTGATAAGTTTAAAAAAATTGTTTCTAGACTACAATCCCCTAAAATCATTCGATGTGAACATTTCAAACATGCCTCAGTTAGAGTATCTCAGCCTCAGGCACTCGAGGCTTCATCGACTAAGTGTGTATACGATGAAAGCCATTGACGAGCACATCACAAGGGGCGTCAATCTTTCTATCGATATGGCATTCAATCCGATTCTTTGCGAGTGCTCGAACTTAGATTTCATTCGTTGGATGACGGCATCTTCCGCATTTGACCCCAAATTTGAGAGCTATTTCTGTATGTATTCTGATGGTTCCATGCAGTTTATAGACGACCAGTTCGAGAACACATTGATGATTCTCAGCCACGAGTGCGCCTCACACGTGATCATCTTTTTCAGCGTCTCCAGTGGCACCACGTTCTTGATTATACTCATCCTCATCGCCATACTCCATCGTTTCCGGTGGAAGCTCAAATATATGTACTACGCGGCCTATTTACATTACTGGAAAAGCTCCGCACGTGACCCTAACGGGAAGGCGTTCAGCTATGACGTTTTCCTCTGCTACCATGAAGACGACGAGAGCTTCGTTCTGGACACCCTCTGCGTCGAGCTGGAGAAGCGTGGCCTGAAAACACTGGTCCACAAACGGGACTTTGTCTCTGGGAAGCCCATCGTGTCTAATATCGTGGAGGCGGTCAATTGTAGCAGGAAAACGCTAGTGGTTCTCACTGACAACATGGCCCGCAGCAAGTGGTGCCAGTTTGAGGTCCAGATGGCCACCATGGAGGCGGTGTCTTACAAGAGACCCGTGCTGATCTTTCTTCTCATGTCTGACGTTCCGTGCTGCATCATGGGCGCCGAGCTGTCCTACTGTGTCCAGAACAACACTTACTTGCAGTACCCAAGCCCATCAAAGAGAAATGGACACTCAGAGATGGACAACTTTTGGATCAAACTTGTTTCAGATCTAAAGAATTAAATTACTGCTGGACTAAGTGAAAGGGTGAGGTGGCTGAGTGGTAAGGCGCTTGGCTTCCGAAACGAGCGATCTCGGGTTTGAATCTCGATGAAGCAGGGATTTCAAGCTTCTTGATTTTTAGAACGCCCCTCAATTAACCCAACTTTAATGGGTACCTGACATTAGTTTGGAAAAATTAAGACGATTAGTCGTTGTGCTGGCCTTATGACACTCTCGTTAAACAGATGACCTTTACATCATCCGTAATATAGATCGCAAAAATTGAAAGGGGTACTTCACTTTCTTTTATATTATTTTTAAACAATCACTCCTGTCTCATAATTAATAATTTTTTAGTTAATAAAGTTATGCAAGATGTATTCTGATAACTAGAACCTATTTGATCACAAACACACAAGAGATAAGATGGCTGAGGGTTAAGGCTGATATCTATGATCTATATAAGTGCTCCTACTTGCAATCTTCCTTTTAAATGTTCCGACTCGAAGAGAAAAACGAGATGGACCAAAAGTTTGTTTTTAGACTCTGAAGTTTATACATTGACACGTTTATCTAAATGTGTTCTCAGCTATACTAGCAAAAGTATTTGCAAATTAGAAAGAAAGAAAGAAAGATAGATATATAGATATTTAGATAGATAGATAGATAGATAGATAGATAGATAGATAGATAGATAGATAGATAGATAGAAAGAAAGATAGATATATAGATATTTAGATAGATAGATAGATAGATAGAAAAAAAGAAAGATAGATATATAGATATTTAGATAGATAGATAGATAGATAGATAGATAGATATTTAGATAGATAGATAGATAGATAGATAGATAGATAGATAAATAGATAGATAGATAGATAGATAGATAGATAGATAGATAGATAGATAGATTCAATTTCTATAAAAAGAGACTGTGTTTCTAAAATTAGATTCTCAGAAGACCAGCTGTAATCCTGCTTTGTTTAATGGAAGACACTTTTGTTCATTTTCACTTTGCCAGCGGAAAGACAGAATGAGTCATGTAGGACTTCCCTTTGATGGTGTTGTGCTGAAAGATATTCAAGCATACGTGGTTGTCTTCTATTTAATGAATGGATTGCAGCTATGTGTGTCATTTCTCAGCCTATTACATAAATCTATTCTACTAATCTAGAATGCCCTTTTCGATTACAGACTTCGGTTAAAGGTAATAATTGTTGTCATCAATTTACATTGAATTATAACTAACACATATGTTTTTGGTGTATTTAGTGTGTTTGGTAGTTTGGATGTATGTATTTCAAATAGATAGCATGCTCTTTTTGATGGACTCTTCTAGAAGCCTAGGAGGAGGAAGAAAATGTTTGTGTGTGTAGTGGGAGGGTGGGACGGGTGAGGCCTACATTGAAGTGTGTTGCTGAAACAATCGTGCATGTTATTCGTAGATTTACAAGTCATGAATATTTACATTTTTTTTTTTACTTTTTCTTTGTCTTGAAGCCCCAATTTTTTAATTTATAATTTAAAATAAAACTGTTGATTTTTTGTTTAGATTAAAAGGTTGTGTCTTCCTTGAAATCAAATATTGTTGACTTCTCATTTCTTCGTGTCATTTTCTAGGCATTGGAAACACAATAAGACTCATTAGAACTGCTTCAGGAAAGTGCGAACTGTTGATCTAAAGCAGGGATCCCCAACCTAATTCGACCTGCGGGCCATTTTAATTTCCAAGACTCGTCTCGCGGGCCACATGACCGAAAAGTTACAAAAACGAAATGAAATTGTTCTGAAACTATTGTACCAGAGCCTCCTAGATGTAGTGCTACACTCATGTGATCTTTGATGATTATATTTTTTAAGCGTCAGAAAATAGCTTCATTTCTCTACTTAAAATGTTAGCAACAGTGTATGTACCTTTAAAACCTATTCATTTTCTTGTCTCTTTTTGTTGAATATTCCCTCCAATATATACGTTGTTTATTTAAACAGCCACACTTTAAAAAAACAACAAAGATGATGGCTTATTATCATAATCCACAAAAAGTGACGATCCGCCAACTCTTCCAGGTAGATTATACATACATAAACACACAAACGTCAGAGGTCATGATACCAATCCATCAGAAAAATATGAGAGCCCTCAAGTATGTAATGATACGTTTTTTTTAACTTTTTTTTTTTCGAGGGAGGATTTTCTCCACTTTGTGCCGACGTTTCGGCGGGCCGGATGGAACCTCGTCGCTGGCCGGATCTGGCCCGCGCGGCGTATTTTGAGCATCACTGATCCAAAGTATTTGATTACTAATATAATTTTCTCGGAATAATATTTCTATACGCAAGTATCTAAATCATTGAGTCCTGTGTGTGGAGTGATTAATGTTAGTGTGGAGTGATTAATGTTAGTGTGGAGTGATTAATGTTAGTGTGGAGTGATTAATGTTAGTGTGGAGTGATTAATGTTAGTGTGGAGTGATGAGTGTCTAAGCGTGTCGATGTTTATTATGCGAGGTAAATTGTTGATGTAAATGATGTTTCATATTGTGTTTGGGTTGTAGGAAAGATAAAATTATATGCGATCAAGGCTTATACAACCACTAAGAAAAATAAACACTTGACTAGATCTTGATTTATAAGCGGATCAAACGTTTTGTGGGATCATCGTGGAGAAACAGAAAGTTTATTTCTCATGTTAAACAAGACTTCAGTGCGATTCATTTTTTTTTTTACTCTGAAATATTTGCACAGACTTTGCAATTGAAGAAAAAAAAAGCGCCTGTACCCGAATACAGTAAATTTACTCGTCTTGAAATTAAACTGCATTTAATAATTTTAATATGGCTGTTTCTCGTTTCAATTCTTGCTGTTCGTTTGATCCCAATTGGCCTAAGGTCCCATCCACATAAAAATAAGAAGAGGTTTAAATAACATTACCCAGTACTTAGCTTTTTTTCCCTACTAAATAGGTCTGCAATGGGAAGAAAATGACGGTTTGATTTCCAGGCCAACCTTTTTGTTTTCCATGAATTATAAATTTGTGTAAAAAAGTAACTTTGAGAAATATATGATGAACATAATCAGGGGCGTAACTAGGGATTTGGGGGCCCGGGGGGATTGACCTCTTTGGGGGCCCTTTGCATTTTGACATTCGACATATGACATGAGATAATGTACGCAAAAATATATAAGCCTCAAATCAAATTGGTTCAGTAAATCAGTAAACTTAACAAAAAGTAATCATCAAGACTCTTTTAATGAATAATACCGTTGTTTATTAGTTAAATAATGCACAAGTGACAACTCTCAATTGATATCGCTTCACGTCCTGCATTCTGTGCAGCAAAGACATCTATAACATCAACTACATCGATACTTTCTAGTATTTGTGACTTCACTGACATTAAAACCATGATAAGCCTTTCTTGCGTCATTGTGCTCCTGAGATACTTTTTGATGAGCTTGAGCTTTGAGAATGATCTCTCACATGACGTAATGGAAGTGGCCTGAGTTAGCGGTATTCGGAGGAGGTTGCAAAGTCTGAGCACACGTAATTCCCATATGAAGCCTGTTTCCTCAATATGTCTATTGGTGATTGTATTACTGTTTGTTGATGAAAAGTGCTCGTGCATCAATGACATCATTGAAATAGCGATTTTCCATTTATTTCATCATACAAACAGGAAAAGTAGCACAGTTTGTCACAAGCGTGTCTTCTAACAGGTGTCTTGGTTCAAGAAGAAACCCAAAGGTATCCATTTTCTTTCCAGCCTTTGGAATCTGCCCTTCATCTCCATATGAAATCTGTCCAGCACTTCTGTCGCAACACGTTTGAATTGCAGTTGTATTGACAGTCCTACATTAGAACTCAACTTCCCATCAAGTCTTTTCTTTCATATGGTTGTTTTGATTACAGGGAATCCATAGTATTCACTATCTTCTTTTGCTTTTTCGATGGATTGGGTTTTTGTCAGTTTCTCATCATTTTGCAGAAAGCATGAAAGGGTACTAATTTCTTTAGCAGCTTCCCGTATATGCAGTCCAGACTTTTGTAGTTTCTTCCGAACTATATTAATTGGGCACAGGAGCTTTGACCAGAATTCAAGATAGGCAAAAAATTTGTAATTTTCCACTGCATGAAGAAGATTCTGTGCTAATATTATATGGCATTACGTCATTGTTGGTTTTTTATGTTTTGTGCGAAAGCAAAAGGATTCAGAGTATACAAAAGTGGGAAAGATCCATATCTCGTTATGCTCGAGTATAGAAATACTCCGATAAGTGGACTGCCGTATTCACCATCACAACTGCTGACGAGTAGAAGACTCAGGGAATTATTCCAACTGATCACAAACTATTGAAACCATTGGTAGCTGAAAATGCAGAGACATTACTCAACGAACGACAGATGAAAAGCTAAGTAAAATACGATGCAAAAGCAAGACTACCTAAAGATTATTCTGTCGGAGAGTTCGTCTAGGTCAAACATGGCAGAAAGCAGTTGTCATAAAAAAAAAACATTCAGCACCCAGATCTTACATCATAAAGACAAACGATGGAAAAACATACAGAAGAAATCAACGCTTTTTACATAAGAATTTCGATGAAGACATCTCTGGGTACTATGATACCGATGAAGACAATGAACTGCAAACTGTTGGAACAAACGAAACAGACAGTTATAGACCAACGTCTAGAGAACTTGTTGTGCCAGTCAAGACAACCAGAAGTGAACGAATTGTTTAAGTTCCTAGTAGACAGGGCCGGTCTTAGGCCACTGCAGCCTATGCGGTCGCAGTGGGCCCCGCGCTTTCATAGGCCCCGCGCTAATTCTAAGTGTACATTATTAAATTAAACCATTATAACGTATAACAGGGTTTTCGCGACCTCCTGATTTTCCAGGGCCTCCAGGAAATCTCATGAAAAGGCAAAATATACGATAAAGTCCTGAACTTTTTTTGAATTTATTCAAATCTCCTGAAGAATAGACGAAATTGACGTTTTGGGGTGCCAATAAATAAAAAGTGGCATTGCGAGGCTGCGAGCTTTCATTTGATAAAAATTTACTGCAAAAGACAAAAGTAGGCCTATTTTCTAATTGAAAAAATAATAATTTTGACATTATGCTTATCCCTACCCAGACTAGGCCCCGCGCGATCCGTTTCGCATAGGGCCCCGCAAATGCTAGGGCCGGCCCTCCTAGTAGATATCATTATTAAGAACTTTAAAAGGAAGGGTGTGATAATAACTTCAATAGGAAGGTTGTATTAATATTATATGATATTACGTCATTATTTTTTGTTTATGTTTTGTGCGAAAGCAAAAGGATAAGATCATTAGATGTAAATAAAAAAAGAGAGTTTCCATTGGATTGAGGAAAGATGAATAAAGGGATTATAACTCGAGTGTGAAGTTTAATTCTGAAATTATAGACGCCAAACCCGAATAATGGACAATTTTAGCATTGTTAAGAATAACTTTTAGTTATACTCGATTCTGTAAATTTTGCTTCAAGGTTAATTAGTGTAGCCATATAATACTCGCCATTTAGATCTATTATTAGTAAAGGTAACAAGATACCTGGAATTCGCTGTATATCATGCAGTTTTATTCGTGGCAACAAAGTTTAAAATACACTACATTCCTCATCCTTAAAAACTGATCTGTGCGGCAAAAATATTTTAAAGACATCTAGGTTTAGTCTTTGTGATAAATTTAATCCATAAATGTTGATTAAAAAAAGACACCCGTTGACACTATTTGTCAATCAAATATATTAATTTATGTATTTACAAATAAATTTCGGACACCCATTTGGGGGCCCCCCCTAGGTGGGGGCCCGGGGGGATTTTAAAATTCTCCCCCCCCCCATCCCCCTCCCTTAGTTACGCCACTGAACATAATATGTAATTTTACAGCCTATGATCTACTAACATTTTTTATTACTATTTTGTTACAATTCCTCTTTGTTTGTTTGTTTGTCTGTTTATTTTTGTATTTTTGTCTTTCTGGGTTTGGAGTTGTCTGGTAAGACTCAGTGGGTCTCACATAACATAATTTAAAAGAACCAAAGACCAAGGCAAGTTGGGAAATGCAATAAAAAAGCAACAAACCAAACATGAAGTAGACGATACTTGTTTTTTCTTTATCGGATTTAAAAAAAAAATCATACTTAATTATCTAAATTAAAACAACTGATTTGGGCCATTATCACATTGATTTCTACAAACATTTTATCGACACACTTTGTAAAGCTCAAGTTTTGAACACTTTATTTCTCCTGCTTCCCATTCTCGGAAAAAGTTGAAACTTTGCATAATTATCCATTGTCTTTAACAAAACATTATCCAATAAAAAAAATTACCAATTAGTTACTTAATTAGTAATAATTAATTAATTTAGTTTGATATTGATTATAGATATGGCTATAAATGTACAACTCCTTCCCTAAGATTTCTTTGATTTTTACAAAGTATTTTGACACAGTTTATATTACCTCACCCTGTTTGTCTGGTCAAAGGTTTGTACACGTTATTTCTATTTACCAGTTTCGGATCAAATTTGACATGTTGCACTATTATTTCTATTACCTGACAACAAAACAATTAATATAAAAAAAAATTAACAATTAGTTAATTATTTGGTATCTCGAAAAAGGGAAAGAAATTGTACTTTATAATATAATGGGTTTGCCTGCAAGTAGGTCATCTTGTAGCCAGATGACTTTACATTTACATGTATGTTAATAGATCGCATCTACACAGCTCTTACTCTCTTGCTGAAAGGTGAAGGCGTATACATGGCGCCTCTAAAACCTGGAGCTCGGGGCGGATGTTACTTGTCACTAGTCAACCTAGTTAGACAATACATTTAGGAGAAGGGGAAATCTAATTTCTAAGCCCCGCTGCCTTGCGGAGTCAAGCTATATATTAAATAAGAAGTGAAATCAACTTAATCGTTAGAGTATTAACTATGTTTTTGTTTTTTTTGCAACTGAATTGATACTACTAATAATATATATTACTATTATAAGATTAAGAACAATATATAGTACTCCTTCGGATCACGCTAACAAGATCGAGAGTGGGCCACGACGTATGAGACACTCAAGGGACATGATTCTTTTATTTAAGGTACAGGAATGTGCTTAAGAGAGAAAATTTCGTTATAGCTGAAAACAGCTAAACCAGTGATTCATCTGGGTGTATCTTTTATCTTTCCGCAGTGAAACATACATAGAAGTCTATAATTCAATTATAGCTTTTGTATTGCTTTGCAAGGGCGATCAGGGAAAGAAAAGACATTGACATAAATGACTTCGCTACTTCTTGTTCATGAAATAAAATAATAAGAAACTAAACACGTGAACAAAGTATTCGCTGTACAACATTGTTCACTTTATCCGTGGGGCACGTGCTTCCCTACATTAGATCAAATAAAAACTGCAAATGTTGGCTGTGGCTGCCGAAACTGTCAATAACTTTACTAATGCATTGCTTTTCGTTGCGATGGACAAGCTGGCAATGAACGCTTATCGTGCAGTTCTGATATTCATCTTTGCATTGCAGCTTTTGCATCGTTTTAGGTTGAAGATAAAACAAGTTGAACAGACCATTATTATTGCTCGAAAAGCGAGACATAATGAAAAAAAAAATAAGAATCAAGAAATGCAATGTAAAGCCGTGTTCTGTAAAAACTCCCAAAATCTAAACATGTTGTTTTTTCTCAGTGTGTCTGTCAACTGCGACTTTTCGGCAGCACCAACTCAATATCCGGAATCAATTTTTTTTTTTGCCAGCAGTCTCTCCTTCCTCAAGAGGATATCTCTGACGTGTTTCTCGGGAGGGTCAAGTTGGTTTTTGATTATGTCATTAATGTGACTGCTGGTGTGCTGTTGAGTGACCACTATGTTAAGTTGGAAAGACTGCAACACCATGGAAACTGGTTCAAGAACAGATGAATAATTGACGACAATGAAAAGATCAGAAATCAGAAACACAAGAGGAGGCATTTACGACATGTGCAGTTTATCAGGTTTTTCTTGCTGTCGTTTTTTTTTTTAAGATCCGCCAAACAGTCAAAGATCTCAATGTTGAGACTTAAATCTCGAATGGATTCCTATTTGGTCAGTTCATTCCGTCTCCCACAAAAGTGGTCGCTAAGGACAGTTACGGGGAAAAATGCTAGCCATCACGGGGCAGCCTTGGCCGAGTAGTGTGTCCATGCCTAGACTGTACAATGACGTTAGACACATGCAGTGCGTCTCTCTGAACCACAGGAACTAAACCAATGAAGTCGAATACAATCCCAATCAACAAACCGAACGCTCAAAGACATCTGCTCAGTGCCTGAGATATCTGCACTAAAATACCCAGTAAATGCAGTTAATTTATAATGCTGCAGCTCGTATATTTTGGTTTCTTGCTGTTGCCAGTGCTGCATTGATCCGAATTGACATTTTGACTCGAACGATGACATGTGAAGAATTTTCTTGTATCTCTTTTATTGTAAACTGGCGGACGTGTTTAACCTACTATTTTATCGAGCGCTGACACCAGCCGCAACTCCGAAAGACTCTTTACTTTTGTTCAAAGAAAATATAACATTTATCACATCAAAAGATAATTGGCAAAAAAATAATTATTCTAGACCTTAACTAAATATTATAAAAAGTAATTGTGACATTTTAGGTCTCGAGACGATGTTTTCACTTTGCAACTTCTTGTGTGACTAAAGAGGCCAATCCTTTGTACTTTCATCCTTCTGTCTACTACTATTGTGTATGGCATCTGCAATTCAGTACTCTCTAATAATGCTCGCTCTTCATGTGGATCTATCCAGTGACACTTTTCCCAAGCTCTTAGTGCCGAGTTTGAAGAGCTTTATGTCCCGTTTGCATACATCCGTAGACCTTAGTTCTTGACGACCAGCGAATCTCCTGCCTTCTGTTAAATCACCATACAAAATGTCTTGTGAAAGTCGACTTTGTGGCATTCATAATAACTATAGTTATGTGAAAATATAAAAAAATCGTCACGAATAACCTGCTATAGAATATGTGATACCCTTTATAGTGCAAAGAATTGCAAACCTATAATAAATCGTACATGGTCGGACATGAACTACAGATTTGCCTACTCTAGTTACAATAATAGCATATCTTTACAGCTGTACGTCAGTGGAAGCACTACTTGTGAAGTTACTACACTTGATAATATTCCAATGATAGGTCTTTAGATTTTGACGATGCGCAAAATTTTCTTGAACATTAATTTATTAAACTCTTGAATCAATAATGCATGGGCGCCCGCAGGGGGGTACATGTTGGTGGACTTGCACCCTCTGGATTCTGACTACATCTACATCTACTTAATAAAAAAAAACTGATCTGGAAGATGTATTTCATTATAAAATACAGAAAAAAAATGGCTAAAACGTGGCTACTCAGAATTCAGAGGCGCGCACGTACATGGTTGGCCATCCATTTCATACGCCTAGGCTAATCTGCTAGTACGTTAACCAGTGAAAGCACTACTTGTTCAATTGCTACTTAGAAGTTAATTGATTTGATGGTGCGAAAAAAATGGCTAGAATTTGGCTACTCAGAATCACTTGCACCCCCTTGCACCTCCCTGCGGGCGCCCATGTATTTTGAAATGATTTCACTTCTGCTTGTGCTTCACATTTGCTAGTAAACAATGAACGCTCTAATTGTTTTGAGGAAATTCCCAAAGTGAGAATGTGTTGACTTGAGTTTGACCTACTTTTTTAAATAGCTTCTCCAACGTATCTCAAATCTTTGATGACATTTTAAGAATTAGGACACCCAGCATACCGATCACTGTATATTACACTCCCAGAGATTATAACATCTTCGCTATTTTCTCAACACTTTTAAATCATCCCATCCCCGGGTTTGTGTAGTTGAACAACCCATGGGAGTAGTTTTAGAGAGAACTAGTTTGAAAGGTTTTTCTTCTAACGGAAGGAACTGTTTGAACGAAACCAGCACGAGAACTAGGGAGCCGGGAAGTGAGGAGAATAAATCAAAGTATAAATCTAAATCTCTTCTCTCCTTTGTCCAATGGTGAACACACAGGTGTGGGCGTAGGAAGCTAAACAATGGCACAGTGTTTCAGGTCCATGTTGTATTCTCCCTTTGTCAAAAGTTACACACTTGATGCGTTGACCTGATTCGAACGACAGAATTAGCCTGGTCCGAATATCATAATAGCCTGTTTACTAAGTTAATAGTAGCCAATCTACAGAGTCAATAATAGTTGGTTACAGTGTCAATAATAACCGATTAACAAAATAAATAATAGCCGGTTTACAAAATAATTAATAGCATGTTTACAAAGTCAATAATGAGTTTTAACATTAACATAGGTCTGGTTTAAATATTAGTATTATTCTGATTTTATTATCAATAACGGTAGGATGTGTTTGTCAACATTTTTTTCTGGTTCAAAATTTACTATTAGCTGAAGGACTCAAAGTAATTACAAATTAAAAACTGCAATGTGTGAAAAACTGATAGAGGTTAAAATTATGTATAAGACGGTCCATGCACTTTACTCAAACTTTATAACTAACTCTCAGGGATAGGTTACTAAGGTTGACATTTTAATTGTTGACACTTTCTAGATCTAATATTCAGGGGGCAAAAGGTCAATACTTTTTCTTAGAATTGTTTTCTAGAATTGCAGGCCAAAATAAAAGTTTGCTAGCAGAAGAAATGGGGATAAGATCCATTGTTTTATGAAAGAGAGTACAAAAAAAATATTTAAAACAAAATTTTAAAAAAAGCTTCTATTAAATGTAGTTATATCAATTAGTTTGATTAGTTATGTGATTAAATTTGTAATAGATCTAGACTAAAAATGATAAAATATTTTTACCAATTGTTTTTGTTTAGCGAAATGTCAAACTTTTAGCTTTCATAATACGCTGTTATCATTAATCCAGACTAGTGTGGACAGGGGAAAGAGGAAAAAAAAGGTGTGAATATTACCTTTATCACTTTTTAAAAGCATTTATAATTTTAAAAAATGTAACAAAATTTGAACGACCTAGATTCGAATTTGAGGGCTGTAGCCAACTTACTAACCACTGTACCAGATAAGAGCTTATGAAAATAGAAGGTTTTATAGCTATCTATGGTTAGTTACAAACTTTAAAGCAAAGTTAAAAGGGGACAAATTCAACTAATACCACCATATAAGTCAAGAATAATTTCTTTCCCTTGTTCGATAGCAAACAAAATAATTAATTACCAATAGTTAATTAACTAATTGGTTAATTTTTTAAATGTATTCTTGTGTTGTCAGGTAAAAGAAATAATTGTGCAAAATTTCAGCTTGATCCGAGATTGGTTGTGTGTGCAAACATTTTACTAGACAGAATGACAGACTTTTCTAAACGTAATTAATTAAAGAAAGTATATACATCTTTAAAGGGTAAAGGGGGAAGGGGGATTTTCGAATCACAAATGAATGGCAAGTCTCGTAGAAAAAATGAAACTACTTGCTGTGTTGGGGAGAAGGGGGGGGGTATTTAAAGACACTGACGTGAAACTTTATGGGCTGGATGAATAGGCGCCATTCAATGTTAGCCTCTGGAGTACAAACATAATAAAATGCATTAACAATAGCCGAGAAGTGTTAACTAAAAGAAAGCAGGTCAGGCAGGATGTTATATAGCTGAAGGGGTTGACATGGACGCATGAACACTGTGTTCTAATGGGGAAAAGAAAACAATTTCTAACACGAGATAAATACTTGAATGTACAGGCACAGCATTTGGAAGGCTATACGTTTTCTACATCATTTCAACATGTGATGCATGGACCAGTGGACGTTGATCTACAGTGTCTAGAGTAGATGTCTAGACAATGTCTCTGATTATCTTATAAGAGTCCATTATGTACCGATGCTTGACTGTTTCAAGTTGGTGTGCATATTTTATTGAACATAGTAAGTAAAGTTTTATACGTTTTATATGCACAAACATAAACAACTGTACAATTCTATATATCATTCTCTTTCTATTCCACTCTTTCTGTCCTTCTAATATATATATTGAGCGAGAGAGAGAGAGAGAGAGAGAGAGAGAGAAGGGGGGCAGAGAAAGTGAACTATATAACTAACGGCTCTATTATACAACAGAGGACGCATATTCTAACATTGGCCTATATACAATAGAACCTAAACAAATTATTTATTTAGTTGTGTAGAAATAAATAAACAAAAACATACATAAACACAAACATACACTTAAAACAAACACACAAATAGTGTTCTCAAGTAAACACAAAAGATTTAATGATACCCTCAAATGTTTGTTTGCTATTTGATTTGAGACTAGGTCTCTTAAAAATCCTGGCCAATAGAAGTTTCCCTCCATCTGCCTAAAGGAAAGCAATCTTTAGGTCTGAAAAGGTTCCAAGACGATGTGAATTTTTGGACCAGTTTTTATTTTCCTAAGAAAGACTTCCTGTACTAGAATAAGGCCGAGGATTCCAAGGATACTCTTTAATTTGTCTTCTTTATACCACCGATGTTATGGAAAGGTATAAGGATGACAGTTTGTTGTGGCTTTCTTCCATCGGTTCCATGAGTCACATCGACGGGGTTTTTATTTGCTTCCCTAGTACTCAACTCGTTTATGTCTCGGCACCAATAACCTCTTGTTTGTATTAAATATAACAATGGAAGTTGTCCAAAGACAATTTAAAATTTACACTAGGAAATCATTTATCTGTGGCTAAGACGACGCCAATTTTGTTGTATCCTCGATTCATTCCCATGTAGTATTGTAGCTTAAACTAACAAAAAGTCATAGGAAAAATGGCGTTTCCAGATAACACCAAAGATACTTTACTTTTTGGCTGGCAATTCAATGGAAGAAATCGATAAGTCTGTACAGCTTTTAACATACACGTTTTTGTATAGAAATGCATATGAAATGAGAAAGAGATACATTCATTGGCTTGTTAACCTATACACAACTAACCAATACAGAACTAACCAATACAGAACTAACCAATATAAAACTAACCAATACAAAACTAACCAATACAAAATTAACCAATACAAAACCAATACAAAACTGACCAATACAAAACTAACCAACACAAAAGCAATACAAAACTAACCAATACAAAACTAACCAATTCAAAACCAATACAAAACTAACCAATACTTAGCTAACATGTTGCCACCGCCCAAGGAGAGAGTCCGAGTTTTTTTTGTTGCTGTTTTTTTTCCACATTTCCCCTTCACTGATTGGTCAAAGTATGTTAAACTTAGTGACATCCGGTCTGCTGATAACACTTACTTAAATAAACATACACATTCTATGATGTAGTATCTATGTACTTTGACTCATTTCTTAAAGTCTTTGCTGTACCGGAAAAATCCATTGAATAAGTTCTTCATTGGAAGAATGGAAAGTTTGAAGAAAAAAAAAGGTTTTATTTTCATGTGCGAGTCTATTGGGCGAACGTCTTCACGGGTTGTATTTACTCGAATGTGTTGCAAACATGGTTCAACCCCCCCCCCCCTCCCCCGAAATGAAATCCCCCCCCCCCGCAGGGGGGGGGGATGGAATTAAGTGACTGATTTTTGCTTTCCTTTTGTTTATTTTAGGTGAGATTTTAATACTAAATTATCTCTTACCACAGCACAGTTAAAAACCCTCTACCAGGAGGTTTTGAGTTAAAAACCCTCTACCAGGAGGTTTTGAGTTTAAAACCCCCTACCAGGGGGTTTTGAAATAAAAAAAAAACCCTATCAGGGGGTTTTGAGAGTTTAAAATCCCCTACCAGGGGCTTTGAGTTTTAACCCCCCTACCAGAGGTTTTTGCAGTTAAATCCCCCTCTTCTATAAAACAAAACAAAAAAAAAATGCAAACAACAATCCCCAAATTCCAACAGCACAGTTAAGGAAGATTTTGAATTTAAAACCCCCTCCTAAATTTACGATAAACCCCCTCTTCAATATAAAAAAAGCAAATTACACATTCAAAATTCTATGATCGTAGCGAAAGGGGTTTTGAGTTTAAACCCCCACCCCTCCAGTTGAGGTTTGAATCTAAAAAGCACCTCTTCAATATAAAAAAAAGCAAATTACACACTATAAAATCTATGAGCGTAGCCAAAGGGGTTTTGAGTTGATGGCTTTTTGTTTAAAGTTTAAAACCCCTCCAGATGGTTTTGAGTTTAAAATTCCCCTACAGAGCGTTTAGAGTTGAAAACCTCTCTCTTCAATATTATTTTAAAGCAAACTACAGTCACCAAATTCTATGATCGTAGCTAAATGGGGTTTTGAATTTAAAAAAAACAACAAAAAAAAACAGAGATTTTTTAGTTTAAAACCCCTCAATGGATGATTTGACGAACTTTCCTTTTCGATATAAAATCTAAAGCGAAATACAGGTATGTAATTCCAAGAGCGTAGTCAAGAAAGGTTACAAATTTCTACCAGTGGCTTGGGCTCCATTAATAGGCCTAAAGTGTGAATAGTCTTTTGCCGAAATTGAAAAACATTAAATGTGGCTCAACAAAGACAGATTTTAGGAGTCAGTTAAAGAGATCGGGTCTAAATCAAAGAAATCATGTGCCGAACTGTGAGTCGAATCCTTAGTAAGGTTGTGACAGAGCGTCGCATGAGGTTTTGTGGGACATGTTCTCCGACAAAATGAATTACGCAAAATAAGAGTTCCGGAAACAGCTTGCAGGAAAATGCGCCGAACGGCGCGAGAGGGTCTAAGTCAGTAAGAATAGCACATTAGGTTTTTGAAATAAAACTTTTTAATAGGAAGATAATGCACTGTAGATACCTCAGAATATGCATTTTGTTGGCTTTCAATACCAGAAATAGTGCTCGCGGCGGGGCTTCGCCCCGCGCTGGTGGAGCGCTGCGAGCTCCCCCAAAGCCCCTTGCTGGCAAGGGCGGGGAGTCTACAATAAACAATAAACGTCTTCCGAATGGGTCAGAATGTAATAAAGATTAATTATGTACACACACATATATATATATATATAATTTTTTCCGCGGGGGGGGGGGGGGGAGCCGGGGGAATCCCACCCTCCAAACCCCCCCCCCCCCGAAAAAAAATCCTGGCTACGCCCATGGTTGCAAACAACATGCTCTGGGGCAGTGTTTCTCAAACTTTTATTGGTGGCGCTTCCCTAGATTGAAATAAATTCGTACGCTCTCCTATTTTACCGAGCTGAGGGTCTGTCGGGAGATATGTAAGTTTCCACAGTGGGGTCCAGGAGAGTTTTACGAATGTGAAGAAATAGAGAAAAAAGACTAAAGAAATAATTAGAACACAAATCTTCCGATTTTATTTTGTACTTCTATTTACATTATATTTAGAATCCAAAATGAAGACGGTAATGCTCATTGAAGCTACTCTATTTCATTTTTTTTTTGGGGGGGGGCGGGGTTTCAACAACAGTGCTTCGTAGATGTTTGTTGTTTTTTATACTGGAAAATGTTTATTCTGGAGCTAGTATTGGAAAAACTCCAGATTCCTCTCCTACGCTGCTAGGTGGTCTGATTTTGTAGGCTTCTTCAGCAAGATGGCGTATTTCCTGGGATCTTTAGAAAACAGATAGATAGATAGATAGATAGATAGATAGATAGATAGATAGATAGATAGATAGATAGATAGATAGATAGGTAGGTAGGTAGGTAGGTAGGTAGGTAGGTAGATAGATAGATAGATAGATAGATAGATAAATAGGTAGGTAGGTAGGTAGGTAGGTAGGTAGGTAGGTAGGTAGATAGATAGATAGATAGATAGATAGGTAGGTAGGTAGGTAGGTAGGTAGGTAGGTAGGTAGGTAGATAGGTAGGTAGGTAGGTAGGTAGGTAGGTAGGTAGATAGATAGATAGATAGATAGATAGATAGATAGATAGATAGATAGATAGATAGATAGATAGATAGATAGATAGATAGATAGACAGACAGACAAGCGGTTGCTGGGCTCCAACCAAGACTTATTAATCACTATGCGAATCCAAACAGCTTCTCAGACCAGTGGCGTCACTAGGGGGCCCGGGTGACACCAACCAGGGGTGACACCCAAGTCGAAAGAATGCACTTTTCCTAACTGCAAATTTTAAAACTAAAAATGGCTCACAGTTTAGCATATTCCAAACCTTCTTCATTTTATTCTATTTGACTTGGACTCTTCCTATAAGGAGAAAAATAATACGTTGTAGACGCCAGGAGAAAGAGTTTCTGAAGCTCAAAAATGTGGAACGCTTGGCGCCCGGGGCTTCGTCCCGGACAACTCTGATTGAGCTTAAAGCGCTACCCCAAACATCTTATCTGATCAGTTGAGTGGCAAACGTAACATTTTTTAATTGTAAAATGTTTAGAAACACATAGACATAAGCCCCTCGCGCGCCATTCGACGCATAGGGCTGCAAGTTCTCTCCACAGAAATCAGTCTTCTGAAAAGGTATGACGCCATGATTAAACGTGGGCTATCGTGTAAGACGTGTATACATTTAATTGTATTTCAAAGTAATGCTATGTCATCTGCAAAATCTAACTCGGAATGCAGTCTGTTTAATGTCTTTCTTTGACATCGTCGTTGGCTGCAAGCCAGAGAAACTGGGATTAGAGAAACTCTTCTATCCGTCTCGATGTTGAAGAGTTCCACCGTCTCTTGTGACACAGCAGCTTGATTTGCTTTAGACATGTCCCTAAATCTGGACAAATTGTTGCTAGAGGCCTTATTCTCTAGCTATTTTCCAGAGTGATTTCAATGGACGCTATCAAACTTTTTTTTTTTATCTACAAAACTGATCAACATTCTTTGTTGTTTTGCAGGTCGAACGAAACCTGTTAGTGCTTGATTTGCCTTTTCTGAAGCAGCTGAGAAACACTTGTATAATTTAAAACATTTTCCGTAAAAAGCTCTTAATTAATCTCTAATAAAAATGTTCAACTCAATGTTTCTCAAATTAGTAATTGTACATTTGAAATGTATGTGATCCCTTTTGATAAAAATGTAAAAAAAAAACCAACACATTTATTAATAGCATCGAAAACTATTTTCCGGTGTAACCAATCAATTAATTAGCCCAAAAGCGTTTTTTTTATGCATTTTTCTCTGCAGAAACGCATTCTTCTGAAATCTACAGCTCATTATTTATCAGTGGGGTTCGGGGCGAAGCCCCGACGCCATAAGCGTTTTCTTGCATTTTTCACGGCTGAAACGCATTCTCCTGACATCTACAGCTCATTACTTATTAGTGGTGTTCGGGGCGAAGCCCCGACGCCTAAAGCGTTGTCTTGCATTTTTCACTGCAGAAACGCATCCTCCAGACATCTACAGCTCATTATTTATCAGTGGGATTCGGCCGACGCCAAAAGCGTTTTCTTGCATTTTTCACGGCTGAAACGCATTCTTCTGACATCTACAGCTCATTATTTATTAGGGGGGTTTGGGGCGAAGCCCCGACTCCAAAAGCGTTTTCTTGCATTCTTCACTGCAGAAACGCATTCTCCTGACATCTACAGCTTATTATTATTCATCAGTGAGGTTCGGGGCGAAGCCTCGACGCTTAAAGCGTTTTCTGGCATTCTTCACCGCAGTAACGCATTCTCCTGACCTACAGCTCATTATTCATTCTATTATAAAGTGCCTTTTGAATAATGAGAAAAATATTCTAATATGAATTTTAGTCCCTTAATACATTGCAAATAAAACCAATTTGTTCTTTGATAAGATTAGATACCCTACATATTTAGATTAATGTTTTGAGGATCGCCGCCGAAAAAAAAAATTCGATTAATAATATTCAATAAAATGTAAGCATAAATTGTGAGTTATAGTCCTAAATTTATTTAACTAGAAAAATATGAGATAGAGTGAAGGTTGGAAAAAGTCGACTAGGAAAAGATTATCTGGCATTTGAACTCATCTCAACCGTGACTGTTATATTGAAAAATTTCGTTTGAATTATAACTTTTCCAAAGCAAAGTCTTTCTTAAAATAGTTATGATAAATTCATGTCAAATTACACAAACTCTGTCTGGAAAGGGGAAGGGCGGTAAAATGAAAACGATTTGTCCTCGCTCCTTTTTATAATTTCTGCTATTGATTGCATTTTGCATTAAAGAATAGGGGTTGGGCGACTCGATATAAGAATTTACTTTATAGCATATATAAATTATATTAGTGACATATTTTTTAAATTTTGTAATTTCTTACTATAATACAAAAAGAAAAAGTATTGGTTTGTCCGATGGGGGGAAGGTGATTGCATGTATCGCACTTCCACCTGTTTATATTATATAGATATTCGACTAATTTGTTCACATACTATGATTTCTCCATAAAAGTAGGACCGCCCCCCACTCAAAGGGTTTAGATGGGAAGGGCAGTGGAGGTATTCGCTCTTCCCCTTCCAATCGGCCAACAGGTGAACGAAATTATATAAAGACCGGTTAAAATACCAATAACAAGTTTTAATCATATAGATATTTCATTGATTCTGTTAACTAGCTGTGATTTCTATAAATAAATAAGACCGCCCCCCCCCCCTCGAAAGCTTATGGTGGAGGGGGGGGGCGGATTGATGCTATCGCCCCCTCCCGACCCTACCAAATCGGCCAAAATACTAGAAGAGGGGGGGGGGCGAAATAATCTAAAAATAAGTTGAAATATAAATAATTAGTATATATTATTAACATAAATAATAAATTCGCATACAAATTGTGTGAATTCTATACTATAATTCGTCCGCCCCCTTCGGGGGGGTGGGGGGTGTTGGCCGAGTGGGGGAGGGCGATCGCCCCTACCGCGCCCCCCCCCCCCCTGGATCCGCCAGTGATAGTTTTAAGGTTCAACAATATCAGGTGACCGAGCCTCGCTCGGATGAATTATTTGTTAAGGAAGGATGTATACCCGAAGTCATTTAGGGAATATTGTAATCACGAAAATGAACGATCTTGTAAAGACTATCAATCCGAAGAGTTGCTTTTTCGTTCTGTCAGTTCTCAATGTAATTGTACATGGCGATTAGAATAGAAAGTCCCCCAAACAGTAGGCCTATAGAAAACCACAGCTCACGTCTTAATGTTTTACATTGCTTTCTTCGCGTAAAACTATTGGGCTATTATAGGCTTGGAAGAAAGTCTTTGCAGTATAACTTCTAAAATTGTTACTTTCTGACATTTAATATTGCAATTAATATATTCGTATATTCATTATGGCTCTGAGACATGGACAATATACAGAAAATCACTATGACTTCTTCAGTGCTTTCACCAAAAATGCTTGAGCTCCATCATGGACATGCGGGGGCAGACTGCACTACAAACAGCGATGTCCTTGCCAACGCCGGTATGGACAGTATAGAGGGACTTCTTATGGTCCGACAGTTGCACTGGTTAGGGCACGTATCCCATATGAGAGACGAAAGTATGCCAAAGGCAGTCTTTTTTTTTGTGAGCTAAAAGGTGGTCGACGTAACAGAGGTGCACCACGGAAACGCTTCAAAGACCAGCTTAGGCGACAACTTTCCTTGGCTGACATAGAAGAGTGCACCTGGTTCTATGCGGCCTCCGAGACAACTGGAGGTCACTCACGAAGGCCGCGGGATACACATTTGAGACCAAAAGAAAATCTGCTGTCGGAGGACAAATGCAGACGGCAAAAAGAAAATCTAAATCAACCACCTGCAGACAATGGTTATGCTTGCCCTGAATATGGCAAAATATGTAGGTCACAGCTGGGGCTTCGCAGCCACGGGAAATACTGCATTCCTCACTAATCTTCGGTCTCGAAGACAAGCCTTATTATTATGGCTTTAGTAAGAATCATCAAGTGATGCAAAATCTCTACGTTATAGTGTAAAACGTGCACCTAGTAACAAAGTAAAATCGCGCATTTTTTCCTAAGAGACTTAAAAACATCGCGTTAGTATTCTAAAAAAGCGTTATTGTGAGGCATCTCTGTTACTCCGACAACCTTTCAGCTTACTAAAAAAAAAAAACGATTACCAAAAATATATTCGTCCCCCATACGGAATAAGTGCCCTGCAAAGCAGTGACTGTCGGATTATAAGAAGTTCATATCATTTTGCAAGAATATCGCTGTTTGTATTGCGGTCTTTGGTGAAGTCGTTCAAGAAGTCTTAGTTGCTTTCTATAAAGTACTGATGTCTCAGATGCACATAGAGGGGTTGAGATAATCACTGGTTGACACTGATTTTTGTAGACAGGCGGAGCGATTTATTTTACCACACTCTTGCTTGGAGGCGTCCAAAAGCACGATAATCCCTGATCTCATATCAACCTCCCTTTAAAGCAATGCGTCATTTGATACTATGCTTTCCAGATAATGTGAACTTATCTACCACTTTAAGGGATGTCTATGCGCGGTGATCTTTGGGCTGAGTAGCTGGAACATGACTTCTGTTTAACTGAGGTTTATAGGTTAACCAAAAAAAGCAGCAGCGTGATTAAAATTCGCAGTGGACCCCGAAGGTTCCAAAGCCCCGCGCTAAGTCTAGGTGGAAATTATTAAATTAAACCATTATAATTTATAATAGGGTTCCCGTGGTCTCCTTGTTTTCAAGGAGCTCCTGGAAATCTCCTGAAACTCATATAAATGTCCTTAAAAAGACAAAATTTTCATTTTGGGGTGTCAATCAAAATGGTAAACGCCAGTCCTACGCGAGATATAAAAAACGGCATCGTCAGCTTTCATTTAATAAAAATGTAATGGAAATACGAATTTATTTTCTAATTCAAAATCTTTATTTTCACTTATTATCCTTATCCCTACCCTTACTGGTCTGCGCGCAATCCATTTCACATAGGGCCCCGCAAATGTTAGAGCCGGCCCTGGTTGTGCAAGTAAGGCATAGATAAGCTGTGTTATGACCATTTCCTATGGTTTGGTATGGGACAGTAAACTTCGAAGCTTAAACACATTGCAATAATTCACCAGCAAAATAATAACAAAGTAAAAGCTACCTACGAGTGTACGCAATTAAAGTGTAAACAATTTATAAAGCCTTTAAAACACAATAACTAATCATACATAAAGATATTTAATTTCATTATTTTTCCTCCATAGTTTCATAATGGATCAATGTACAATAAGTTGGTGCGCAAATGTTTTAGTACGCCAATTGAATCATTAAAACTTTTTCTTCTTTGCGAAAAAAAAGTCTTAGTGTACTGCTGTGAGCCTAGTGACGTAAGCGGTATCAAGTTTTTTTCCCTTTGACGTCATATAGAAAATTTCATTCATAAAACATTCTAATCAAAATTAATTTTTCGATAATGAGCCATTTTCAAACCGATAATACAAAATCATGTGTTTTTTTTTTTTTTTTTGTTTTTTATTTTACCATTTTGTAAAAGAGAATATTCCTACAACAGCCTATAATAATATTTAAGTTTAAACAAGAGTTAGTCTTTTTTTTTTATATAAATCTTTCACCTCAATTTTATTCACACTATTGCTTGCAATTCTGAAAGTAATCAATATGAATTCATTGTGTTTTTACAGAAAATGAATGTCAACATTCTTGCAGGCTACGTGACGATACTGGTTTTAAACGTGATTGGTCAGCACTGTAAAAGCAACCATTCGTCTAATGCTATCTCCTACTGGGGCGTAGAACATGACAATAGCAAGTACAATTTGGTGTGCGACTGTGGCATGTGGTCCTATGTTAATGAGACATGCAAGATAGAGGACAATAAAGCCGAATGCATGTCTAGAAAGCTCGTGCAAGTTCCCAGCATAACTGAGCCTCACAGCATTGAAGTCTTCAACCTGAGCTGTAACTGCATTGAAACAATAGCCAATACAACTTTTATTGGCTTCACCAGTCTGCTTCAACTTGACCTGTCCCACAACAAACTCTGGAAGATGGAACCTTTGGCCTTTTTAGGACTTAACCGTTTGATCTATTTAAATCTTCGCTGCAACCATTTGGTCATGAAAGATGAAGTTTTTCACGAGAATGTCTTCAGTCCACTGGCATCACTAGAGATTCTAAAAATGAATGGAAATAATCCCAATCTCACCAGTAGACATCTCCGTTATCCCGAAAATGCGTTGTCCAAACTTGTAACTCTAAAGGTTTTGTCTATTGATGGGCTGAAAAGAAAGGACTTTGGGCCAAGTTTTCAAAATCTTACTTCATTAACTAGTATGACAGCAGCTGGTTTAAATATTGGTTTCTGTAAGATGACAGCCATAAGAAACACAACTTTTCTATATTTAGTAAGGCTGAAATATCTGGATATTAGCTCCTGCTTTATAGATGGTTCATATATTGATCCTAATGCCTTTTCGATGTTGACTAATTTACATACGCTGAATTTAACTCAAAACGAGGATATAGATATTCAGAACCTGAATACAGTTTTCTATAGTCTCAGGAACATAACCACACTCAGGGTACTCTCCATGCATCTGATTGTAAATAGGTACTCACTAGGGATATGTCTTGACAGCTCCTACATAAAATACTTCCCTCAACATCTGGAGCACTTCGAAGCCCAAGAGAACAATCTGGAGGGTGTCGACCAGGAGGTATTTTCCATGCTGTCGCCATCCTTGAAGCACCTGGACATTGGAAGGAATAGATTTGTTTTTGGGATCTACCTTCGAAATTTGTCGCAGATGACCAACCTAACAAGCTTAACCCTCAGCGGTGGAAGCTTCACGTACAATCTACCATCGCGATATCCTTTCCAGGTCCATGAATCGCGACTGAAGAGCAACTGCACTATCTATACCAATGGTAGCAGCCAAGGCGATGCAGACGACAGCATAGTTTTCTCCCTTCCTCCAAACCTGAAAAGTTTGGAAATGAACAGAGCCGGTCTGTCGTATACACTATCCACACTTAATGTCAGTCAAAACTCGCTCAAATATCTTAGCATGACCAATAATTACTTTCCGAATTTAATTGGTCCGTTTTATGGATTCGATCAGCTGGAATATATGGACCTTTCCTTTAGTTTTGTTCAGACTATTTCCAAGATGTTTTTTTCAGAACTCAGTTCCCTTTTGCATCTTAACCTTAGCTCCAATCTTCTTGGCAGTTTCTTCTGTCGCTACGAATCCGAAACTGTTTTTTACCCACTAACGAATCTCATGACTCTTAATCTTTCTTTCAACGACATTTCAGAGCTGCGCCCAAACATTTTCGCCAACTTAGTCAATCTCAGACAGCTCCAGCTGCAGAAGAACAATTTGCAAAAGTTTGACGTTAACATCACGAGTTTGATCAAGTTGGTAAGGTTGAACCTAAAGCTAAACCGGCTTTCTACAATGTCGAGCAATATAACAGATCACATCGACACACTTATCAAACTCCACGAGTCTGTTGTTGTAGACCTAAGCTTCTCGCCAATATCTTGTCAATGCAACAATTTGGCCTTCATCAATTGGATGGTCAACTCTAATGCGTTCCATCCTAACTTTATCAACTACCAATGCGTGGATTCAAATACAATACAGAATATAACGGATAATTACACATCGACTGTCGAGAAATTAAACCGCGAGTGCAGCTCAAACGTGACTATTTTCTTGATCTCCAGTGGATTTTCTTTTGTCATTTTGTGTTTTGTCATTGGCTCAGTCATATACAGGTTTCGCTGGAGAATTCGTTATCTGTATTACGCTGCTTATCTGTATTACTCCAAGACAAACAGCGGCAGAGATTCAGACTACAAGTATGACGCCTTCATCTCTTACGACCAAAACGACTGGAAGTTCGTGGTCAACAAGCTCATGCCGGAGATGGAGAAACGTCGACTGAAAGTGTGTATCCACAGCAAAGATTTCGTGGCCGGAGACTACATCGCTTCCAATATTGTCAAGGCCATCTGCAGTAGCAGACGAACAGTGGTGGTTCTGACCAGGAATATGATCAAGAGTTACTGGTGTGGATACGAGATCCAGATGGCTAACATGGAAGCGGTGCACACCAACAGAAAGGTGCTGCTGTTTCTAATGATGGAGGACATTCCCTCCAGCGAGCTGACTGTTGACCTGCTGTACAACATTCGAAACAATACCTACCTTCAATATAACCAAGACGGAGATAGTGTCCACATGTCTAGACTCTGGGACAAGCTTGCTTATGATATTAAACATTAAAAAATGTCCGAACCTGCCATTGAAACAACGCAGCTGAGAGTGGATTGAAAGAGTGAGATTAAGATTCTCTTGAGATTAGCTTATCGGTTGGTTCTAAGGTCGACTCGCAGAAAGGATTTACTAGTTCAGAACACTAGCCTAGTCAATTATAAGTTTACAATAAGTATTATGTAAAAATAAAAGCCCTATAGGCATGCGAACATATTTATGTAATCCTTCGATCACTGTACTTCACTTAGGCTATAGTCTGACCATTATCTCCACAACATCGAAAACATTGTATGACTAGATCAAGTTATGCTGATAATTCATGTTTATGTTAATTCAAATATGCTTAATGAGATGCAATGATAATAAGTTGCTTTATTCATATATATTCTACATTTAAAGCGTGATAAACTAGAGCAGACATTGACTTATGTTGTAAGATGGTTTATAGAACGTGTGCTCGTTCAATATCAGCGCTAAGTCCATAACAGCAAGAAATGATATTCTCAATAGAAATGATATTCTCACTAGAAATAATATTCTCACTAGAAATGATATTCTCACTAGAAATGATATTCTCAATAGAAATGATATTCTCACTAGAAATGATATTCTCACTAGAAATGATATTCTCACTAGAAATGATATTCTCACTAGAAATGATATTCTCATTAGAAATGATATTCTCAATAGAAATGATATTCTCAATCACAATTTTACAAAAATCACCTCTTTCAGATCTAACAATCTAAGGTGGCAATCTAAAGCTCTTCTGTTTCAATGGCCAACAATTAACAAGGATATCACGTGGCCAGCACAACGACCGAATGGCTTTACTTCCCCAACGTGTCAGATACCTATTAGAGTTGTCTGGAATCAGGGGCGTATTAGAGTTGTCTGGACTCAGCGGCGTATTTGAGTTGGCTGGACGCAGGGGTGTGTTAGAGTTGGCTGGACGCAGGGGCGTGTTAGAGTTGGCTGGACTCAGCGGCGTATTAGAATTGGCTAGACTCAGAGGCATGTTAGAGTTGGCTGGACGCAGGGGCGTGTTAGAGTTGGCTGGACTCAAGGCGTGTTAGAGTTGGCTGGACTCAGCGGCGTGTTAGAGTTGGCTGGACTCAAAGCGTATTAGAATTGGCTAGACTCAGAGGCATGTTAGAGTTGGCTGGTCGCAGGGGCGTGTTAGAGTTGACTGGACTCAGCGGCGTGTTAGAGTTGGCTGGACTCAAAGAGTATTAGAATTGGCTAGACTCAGAGGCATGTTAGAGTTGGCTGGACTCAGGGGCGTGTTAGAGTTGGCTGGACGCAGGGGCGTGTTAGAGTTGGCTGGACTCAAGGCGTGTTAGAGTTGGCTGGACGCAGGGCCGTGTTAGAGTTGGCTGGACGCAGGGGCGTGTTAGAGTTGGCTGAACTTGAAAATCCTGAAGTTTAAATTTCCAGCCATAACGAGGGTTCGAACTCGAGAACAGTTGGTTCAAATGCCAAGCGCTTTACGACACGGCCAGCGTGTTCCGTATGGTGGCTAAATATTGAAGCAAACTCAAATGGCCCAGTTACTTCTCTAGGTTTATAGAGCACTAGCTGACACCTTGCAAAGAAACATGGAGAGTCTTTCTTTGAAAAGTTCTGGAGAGAAAGCCAACAGTTGAATGTATTACATGTGTGCTCCCATACAATTCAAGAACTTCACAGACCTGCCCTAACAGAATCAGCAAATAAATGTTGCAGTGACCTAGTTTAGTTAGAGATTATGTTAGGTTTTTAAATAAATATATTGTGTGTTGTTTTTTAGTAAAAGTAGTGATCCTAGCCAGGACGATGTCTCGCAGAGGATGAGATCTTAAAGACGTCAGAAAAACAAGAGTATGGGGAAATAGTCTATCTCCATCAGTCCCGTGGCAGTCACTATCAGTAATTACCATCTGCGAATACAGTCACCATATATTATTGCAATCATTTTATCTAGCCTCAGATATCATATATCAAATGTGGTGAGAATAATTGAAAAAAAGGTTCTTAAGTTGGTTTCTCCTTGAGGCTGGCCGCATCAGACTTTACGCAATATTCTTAGCCACTTCTCAGCAGCAATTGATTAAAGTTGAACCTAAGAATACAAAGTATAGTGAACTGGTTTGACAACTTTAAATTGAGTTTGAAGATGTTTTAGTCTAGAAAACGGGAAGTTGAAATGTCTACTATAATTTACAATGCTTCTGAAGATACCATTTTTTAAACTACCATCAAAAATTTTACTTTAGTTTAATTTTTTAAAATTTATTGTAGGCATGAACAAAAGTGTAAAATGTTTGTCTTTTTTACATATGTGATATACTGGACTGAAACATATTGTTTATGGCATCAATACATTGTTCAAGCTCACTCTTCAATAAATCAATGATTGTTTAATTGAGTTGTATTAATTATTATTTTGACTCAAATATAACTGATGCAAGTACTCATGGGAAATGCAAAGAACAAAATAAGAAAAATATTTTTTTTAAATACTTTTAAATGTAGAAAAACATTGCAAAATACATTTGTTTTTAAAGTCAATACCTCCATTTTACAACTTATTGGTCATTAATTGTTTTGTTTGGTTTCGAAAAGGGGAAATAAATAATTGAGAGATGTAGTTGTATATGTGGAGTTATTTCCCGTAAAACGTTTTGTATACTTTTTTTTTCTTCTTACTATTCTCCGCTCCAGTTAAGTATTTAGCTTCATTATTCATATTTGATGACCATACCTGAATCTATAAAGAAATTAAAGAAGAAGTTAATCAATTTGTGTTCATTAACTCATGAGGATTCATATAGAAATAGGGGAGCTTATTCCTTCAGTATTGATATATTTGTGTTTTTTTTCGTTTGATAAAATTTGTTTTTAATAAATATTTTTTATAGTTGGCTTTTTTTTTTATAACTGATTCATTAAATAAATCAAACGTCGCAATTTTTTTTTCAAAATCTCTCTCTCTCTCTCTCTCTCTCTCTCTCTCTCTCTCTCTCTGTTACATCTTTGTCCACTTACTTTTGTTACTTTTGACAAACTCAACTCTCTCTGCCTGTTCAAAAGTTTTCAACAATTCACTAGTCCTACACCCAATCTCAGATGAAATTGACACTTTGCATAATTATTTCTGTTCCTGACAAAACAAAAATCAATTTAAAAAAACAACAACCTATTAGTGAATTAAAAATTTATAATTAATTATTTTCTTTGATATCGAACAAGGGACAGAAAATTGTGCTTGACTGATGAGACGGATTTAAATTGAATTAGTTTCTTTATACTTCGTATAGATAATTAGGTCGTCGCTTTGTGTATTGGTTTGAAGAAGCTTTAACCCTAGATTTCGAATTTAAGTCGTACAATTTTACAAATAAATGCATTAAAAAGGCTGCCACATACCCCCTTTTTCATCCCTTACTCTCCCAACTAGTCCAGATAAGTCATAGGATCAATACGACCATTGTGGAATGAGAACGCTGAAAGCATAAAAACGCACTAACCAAAAACATTTGTTAAAAATAGTTCAAATCGCACAGATTTATTGATGTTAGTCTAGATGTATTACACATTTTATTACATGACTGATCCAAACTAATTGATACAATCACGCTAAATAAAAGCTTTTAAAAAAAAATAATTACAGTCCTAAGTTCCATAGTCTTGGGGTTCAACCCCCCCCCCCCCGAAAAGAAATCCTCCGTAGGGTGGATGTGGAGTTTTGTGACTGATTTTTTGCTTTCATTTTGTTTATTTTAGTTAAGATTTCACTTGCTCCAGCGTAGCCAAGGGGGTTTTGATTTTAAAATCCCCTTCTAGGTGTTTTTAAGGTTAAAAATCCCCGCTTCTATAAAATAAAATAATGCAAGCGACAGTCACCGAATTCCATGAGCGTAGCCAATGGAATTAGGAGTTTAAAATCCTTACAAAATTTTTTTTACGATAAAACCCCATATTCAGTATAAGACTAAAGCATACAATACACAAGATTCTATGAGTGTAGCCAGAGGGTTTTTGTGTTGAAAAGTCATTCCAGCAGGGTTTGAAGCTAAAAACCACCTCTTTAAAATAAAATTAAAGTAAGCTACACAGACAAATTTCTATGAGTTGAGCCAAGGGGGTTTTGACTTTAACCCCCCCCCCCCCGTGCTCTAAGTTTAATACCCCCCCCCCTCCAGATGGTTTTGAGTTTAACCTCCCCCCCCCCCAAACGAAAAGTTTTGTGGCTAAAAACCCTCTCTTCAAAATAATTCTAAAACAAACAACAGACACCAAATTCTATAAGAATAGCTAAATGGGTTTTGAGTTTGTTTAAAAAAAAAACCTTCAGAGATTTTTAAGTTTAACCCCCCCCCCTCGCGACAGATGGTTATAACGATAAAACTTCCCTTTTCGATATAAAATCTTATCTTCTTATCTTATATAATACAGACGTTACTTCAAAAAAGAAGATGATTGCGTCCTACTCGTCATGTATTTAGTCATGCATATTAACCAATGACTTAAATTCTGCCAAGTCACTGGTTTTCCTGGCTAGCTCAGGAAACCCATTCCATGCTCTAATAGCACTAGGGAAGAAGGAGTATTTGTACTAATTTGTCCTAGCATATGGGACGAGGTATGTGCCTTTATTTTTGTGTCTTTCAGAGTATTTTATTAAATTTTGTTTTTGTATTTGAAGATTATGCTCTATTTTGTGTTTGTTCCAGTTTCTTAATGTTTTCTTGAGTTGAGGGGTCCCAAACCGAAGATGCATATTCTATTATTGGCCTAACCAAGGTTAAATAATATTTTAGTTTTATGTTCTTATTTGATTTATTGAAATTTCTTTTAATAAACCCTAATGCTTTGTTGGATTTTTTTTTATAGTTTCATCATTATGTGGATTCCATGACAGTTTTTCATTTATTATAACACCTAGGTATTTTGCGTTTTTAGTCTGTGTTACTGGTTTGCCATGAATAAGATAAGTGGAATTAATTTGTTTTAGTTTTTTTGTTACTCCTAACAACTGACATTTTTCTGGGTGGAAAGACATGCTCCAATTTTATTCCCATTTCTGTAATTCATCTAATTCTCTTTGTAAAATATCCGTGTACTGTGTTGTTTTTATTGTTCTATATATTATGCAATCGTCTGCAAATAATCTGACTTTTGTTCCTGAAGTAATGCAATTTGGTAAATCATTTATGTAAATTAAAAATAGTAGTGGACCCAAGACTGTTCCTTGAGGTACACCTGAGTTTAATGTTATCGGTGTTGATTTAGAGCCATTTATTATTACAGTTTGTTCTCTCCCTATCAGAAAATCTTTAATCCACTGATGCAGTGGACCATTCATGCCGAAATATTTTAATTTTTTAAGCAAACTATGGTGATGAACTTTGTCAAAAGCCTTGGGAAAATTTAGTAAGATAGCATCTATTTGTTCACTATTATATGTCTTAAGCAAACTAGTCACCAAATTCCATGTGAGTATCCAAGAGAGGTTATACATTTCTACCAGTCGCTGGGCTCCATAAATAAGGTTCGGTGAATAACAGATTTTGTTTTCTAAACTAAAATTTTTAATAGCAGGATAATTCACTGTAGATACCTCAGAATATGCATTTTGGGGTTTTAAATACCGGAAATAGTGCTTGGCTGCGGGGCTCCCAGCGCTCTCCCAGACCCTCTAGCTGACAAGGGCAGGGTGTCTACAATCTTCCCACTAACTCTAGGAATAAGTTATCTAGGGTCTAATAAACGTCTTCCAAAAGAATGAAGGGTTAGAATATAAAAATGATTAATTACGTACACACATACACACACATATATATATATATCCCCTTTTAAGCGCCTCTGCTCATACTATCAAATCATCATGGACATATCCTTCCAAATTAAATTAATATAACAATGAGACGCTCTTGTACCTTAGGGAACTGATTACTCCATATGTCCCCCAGAGAGCCCTGCGCTCAATGGACTCAACGCTTTTAGTAGTGCCACGTTTCTCCCTCAAAAGCTACGGTCTGCGGGCTTTTTCAGTGCACGGACCAAAGGTTTGGAACTCACTCCCCATTGATCTCATATATATATATATATATATATATATATATATATATATATATATATATATATAGCGGGAGTAGGAAGTACAAAAATTCCCCCCAAAACCTCCCCGAAAAAAAATCCTAGCTACGCCCATGGTATGTATCCCCTTTTAAGCGCCTCCGTTCATGCTATCAAATCATCATGGACATATTCTTTCAAATTAAATCAATACAAAATTATTTTTCTCGGTATGCTGATTTTCTAGAACTTGACATTCATTTATTCTATTCAAACTACTGCGTTAGCGTCGTAATTAGGATTTTTAAAATTAGAAAACATTTCTTACAGCATTTTCCAGAAAGTTATAGGGTTCAAAGGTAGGTCAAAATATCTTCAGAGCGCGAAGATTAAGATTATTGTCATAGCATGATAAAGACCTAGGGCTTAGGTTATATCATAAAAAAAAACACTGGAAAAAAACATGCGTTAAACTTGTTTCTGTTGGTGCCGGAAAGGACTATTACTTCATGAATTTATTATACTAATATATAAGAACTAGACATATGTTACCCGCGACCCGCGGGTCTTTATTTGCGCATTACTGTCGATATAGTCACAATTAAACGAAATAATAATGTAATAAGTAAAGCGAATGTGTCAATGTAAAAATAGTGTGAATGAAGCTATAAAAAAAATAGCTAATAGGCTTAAATCCATTTTTTCAAATTAAAACATTTGCTTGTAGGCCTACATATATTTGATTAACATTTGAGATGAATAGACTTAATTTTGTATGTTCATGTATTATAGTATAAAGTAGATCTTGAGGTAGACATAGATCTAAATCTACACTAATCTAGAGTTAAAAATTGGCTTTTATAGAGTTCATTCTGTGTTGCGCATGCGTGACCTTTTTTCATGAATGAATATAGGCCTATCTCAACACGGCTACGCAACTTTAGTAAACAGCGAACGAATGTATTAAAAATGCTTTAGAAAAAAAATTGAATGTTAAATTGATTAAAATATCAAATGAATGGACAATAATTAGTATGTTTATGTATTAAAGCACAAAACTATCTTTGCGAAAAGAAGTTTTATCATCTTAGAGTTCAATAAGAGTTTTAGACCTAGACCTAGGAACAGACTCAGTAGAGAGATGTGTTAATGTGTAACCAATTGGTAATGTCTAATGAAAGACTGTTCGTCAGAAAATCTGTAGTCACAGATATCAGGATCTAATTTATGTAAAAAATGCTTTTGAAACACAAAATTGAAGGTTAATTTTATTACATAATGAAATCAATGGATCTTCTTTTGTATTTTCATGTGTCATAGTAAAAAACTATGTGCGCAAAGTGTATTTCTTAAAATTAGATCTAGGTCTAAATCCTTTCGATCTTTTCTCATGTCAACATTGTTAACCATGGCCTAGATCCATAAAATACTATAGCTGTAATAGAGTCGAACAACTGTATTTTTTTTTTGAGGGTCTTAAGTTTGTTTTAGGGCTACAATACATACACTACGGTCTAAGTTAGTACCCAATCAACATTCCTGCCTAGTTTTATCAAGATTGGTCAAGCGGTTTTGATGTCTATAAGTAACATACATACATACACAACACATTCTACTTTATAATATAGATGACTAGACATATGTTACCCGCGACCCGCGGGTCTTTATTTGCGCATTACTGTCAATATAGTCACAATTAAACGAAATAATAATGTAATAAGTAAAGCGAATGTGTCAATGAATGAAGCTATCAAATCAAAATAGCTAATAGGCTTAAATCCATTTTTTTTTTCAAATTAAAACATTTGCTTGTAGGCCTACATATATTTGATTAACATTTGAGATGAATAGACTTAATTTTGTATGTTCATGTGTTAAAGTATAAAGTAGATCTTGAGGTAGACATAGATCTAAATCTACACTACTGTGTTGCGCATGCGTGACCTTTTTTCATGAATGAATATAGGCCTATCTCAACACGGCTACGCAACTTTAGCGAACAGCGAACGAATGTATTAAAAATGCTTTAGAAAAACAAATTTGAATGTTAAATTGATTAAAATATCAAATGAATGGACAATAATTAGTATGTTTATGTGTTAAAGCACAAAACTATCTTTGCGAAAAGAAGTTTTATCATCTTAGAGTTTTAGACCTAGACCTAGGAAGAGACTCAGTAGAGAGATGTGTTAATGTGTAACCAATTGGTATTGTCTAATGAAAGAATGTTCGTCAGGAAATCTGTAGTCACAGATATAAGGAACTAATTTATGTAAAAAATGCTTTTGAAACACAAAATTGAAGGTTAATTTTATTATATAATGAAATCAATGGATCTTCTTTTGTATTTTCATGTGTCAAAGTAAAAAAAACTATCTGCGCAAAGTGTATTTCTTAAAATTAGATCTAGGTCTAAATCCTTTCGATCTTTTCTCATGTCAACATTGTAGACATGGCCTAGATCCATAAAATACTATAGCTGTAATAGAGTCGGACAACTATATTTTTTTTTTAGGGTCTTAAGTTTGTTTTAGGGCTACAATACATACACTACGGTCTAAGTTGGTACCCAAAGAACATTCCTGCCTAGTTTTATCAAGATTGGTCAAGCGGTTTTGATGTCTATAAGTAACATACATCCATACATACATACATACACCACACATTCTACTTTATAATATAGATAATAATCTAGAAAATCTTCTCCTTTATTTTACACAAATTCTGTCTGTCCGGTATACATTTTGAACAGGTTAGTTCTGCCACTTACCATTCTCGGATCAAGTTAAAACTTTGCACAAATATTCAATGCTCTTTACAAAACACGAATCAATAAAAAAGATTAACGAGTTATTAGTGGCAATTAATTTATTTGGTTTAATATAGATTAAGAGAAATAACTCTTACATTATGAAAGACATGGCTGTAAATATGAAGTTTTTTTTTCCCTTAGATAACTTTTGTTATTGAACTCAAGATGTTTTTGTCTATCCTAAAACTCACTTTTCTCCCACAGCCCAACAGCTTCAGCCTCACCCTGCAGACACTAGACAGTTTAGATAACTTTTTCTCTGTTCACAGATCTGAAGTCTTCAATTACTTTGGACTCACTCAGTTTGATCTGTAGACAGAAATAAGCTCTTGTCTGCAACGTCTGTGTAACGGTGTGTGTGAAACAGTGTCTGAGTAATGGTGTGTGTGAAACAGAGTGTTTCTGTGTGATGGTGTGTGTGAAACAAATTGCCTGTGTGATTTGTATGTGTGAAACAGTGTCTGTGTAATGGTGTGTGTGAAACAAAGTGACTGTGTGATGTTGTGTGTGAAACAGAGTGTCTGTGTAATGGTGTGTGTGAAACAAAATGTTTGTGTGATGGTGTGAGTGAAACAGAGTGTCTGTGTAATGATGTGTGTGAAACAGACTGTCTGATGGTGTGTGCCAAACAGAGTATTTGTGTGGATATGTTTTAAAAACTACTTTGGTATTGCTAACCTTCCATTCTTATACTTTGCACAATGGGCTCTAATCCAATGTGTTTGTGTGGACATGTGTCTGAGGGGTAGCTGGAACTAAGCAAACACAACTCAGCTCATGTCGGGTTTCGAACCAGAGCCACATTGAATGTAGCCAAGTGGTTTATGCCACTCAGCCCTCATGTTTAGATATGTGTGTAGGGTGCGTATTTTACAGTGTGTTTGTGTTTGCCTGGTTCTATAAATGACTGTGTAAGCGATTGGGTATGTGACTGTGTTTTGAGAAGTTGTGTATTTGGCTGTGAATTTTGTGTTTTAGATGGGGCGGGGGTGTCTGTGAGTGGGAAGCTGTGTGTGTTTGTGTATTGTTGTATGTGTGTGTGTTGAAGGCTGACTGTTATTCGGTATTTTTGTCAAAACATTTTTTGTTGTTGGCCATGAAATGTTTATGGTACACTTAATACTTACTGAAGGTTCAAAGGTCACAAGTTTGTTTGTTCTGAACAAGTAAGAAGTAGAATGTAGACAACAATGTTGTCCAAATCAACTATTAGACCAGTGATACCCAACCAATGTTGTCCAAATCAACTATTAGACCAGTGATGCCCAACCAATGTTGTCCAAATCAACTATTAGACCAGTGATACCCAACCAATGTTGTCCAAATCAACTATTAGACCAGTGATACCCAACCAATGTTGTCCAAATCAACTATTAGACCAGTGATGCGCAACCAATGTTGTCCAAATCAACCATTAGACCAGTGATACCCAACCAATGTTGTCCAAATCAACCATTAGACCAGTGATGCCCAACCAATGTTGTCCAAATCAACCATTAGACCAGTGATGCGCAACCAATGTTGTCCAAATCAACCATTAGACCAGTGATGCGCAACCAATGTTGTTCAAATCAACCATTAGACCAGTGATACCCAACCAATGTTGTCCAAATCAACCATTAGACCAGTGATGCGCAACCAATGTTGTCCAAATCAACCATTAGACCAGTGATGCCCAACCAATGTTGTCCAAATCAACCATTAGACCAGTGATGCCCAACCAATGTTGTCCAAATCAACCATTAGACCAGTGATACCCAACCAATGTTGTCCAAATCAAGCATTAGACCAGTGATACCCAACCAATGTTGTCCAAATCAACCATTAGACCAGTGATACCCAACCAATGTTGTCCAAATCAACCATTAGACCAGTGATACCCAACCAATGTTGTCCAAATCAACCATTAGACCAGTGATACCCAACCAATGTTGTCCAAATCAACCATTAGACCAGTGATACCCAACCAATGTTGTCCAAATCAACCATTAGACCAGTGATACCCAACCAATTTTGTCCAAATCAACCATTAGACCAGTGATACCCAACCAATGTTGTCCAAATCAACCATTAGATTTGTTGTTGTATTTTTATTCTTTATTGGAAAAGGGATTTTAACATCTAAACCTCCCAATGGCTATGCTTTTGGAATTAGGTGACTAATTTTGTTTCATATTTTTAGCGGCCCCCGTAAGGGGAAAAAGCCGCTATTTGGTTTGTGCAAAATGTCCGTCTGTCTGTCTGTCCATCTGTCACACTCAGATCTCGAAAACTAGAAGAGATATGAAAAATATTATTTCACCATTAAATGCGGCTTGAAAAGTTTAGGTGCAACGGCTACTTTTGGTTTTCTAAAAGCAAACCGTTTAATTTATAAAATTAATTATGCAAGCGATTTTTTCATTAAAATACACCAATTCTAAAACAATTACGTAAATGTAAGGGAGGCAATGTTACAATATGCTAACAAAGATGGACAATTTTTGTGTATTTTCAGTATCACTAAATCAAATATGTTTATAAAATGTACAGGAAATGTTTACAACAAATATAAATAATAGTTAAAGGTGTTTTGTTTGGTCAACTAGCTGCTAAAATTAAAAGAAAACATTTCTGTTTGTTTATAAAGGCTAATAATGCACTTTGTATGTAAATTTCACGCACATTTTTTAAAATAGACTTTTTATGCAGCGACTTTCGTGCAGTAGCGTAACGTCGCAACATGCCATGGTGCTGAACCAATTCCTTAAACTTTTTTAAAAAATCAGATTTTATTTGTTTTTTGTTTAGTGCCCCTCATCCCAATAAAAGAAACTTATTTTTGTGCGTTTTGTCTGTTGGTCGCTCTGTCCGTCACGATTAGATTAACAAATAACACTAAAGGAAGGCTATTGTAAATCTGATTTAACCATTAATTTTTCATTCAGGAATATTGCAATAGTTTTAAGTATCTATAATAGATTGTTCCGGATCTTTTGTGAAAAACAAATCAATGCCAGCGAATATTTTTTTTTGCTCTTCTAACTTATATAAGATTTTTTTTCCATGCTTAAACGTTGCACATGATCTTTAATACATTGTTCCGGTTTTTTAATGTAAATAGCATATAAATGCTAAATAAAAATATCTATACCGATTTATATTTCAATAACTATAAAGTTTTTCCGGATATTGTTTTATAAAAAATAAATTATGTCAAATGATTGTTTGAAATCGCATAATTGACTAATATTCCGCTTATATTCTTCGACACTATGTCGCTGTAGTTTATTTATCCATATCAACTGTTCCGATTTTTTAACTTAAAACAAATTTATGTCAAATGACTTTATTTTTTTCAAAAATATCGACTATAGGTTGTTCAGGATTTTAAAATAAGAAAGTAATTTACTAAAAACGATTATTGAAAATCACTTTTTATTTTATTTTACAGTTAATTTTCTTGTCGAAACATAATAAAAGTTGTTTAATCGGTAAAGAATGTTCCGGATTTTGTTTCGAAATGTTTGAAATCCCTCTTCTAATAAATAAAGAAATAAATTTCTCTTTTACGAAAATTGGTTGTTCCGGATTTTTTATGAAAGATATTTTATCTCTATTTATGTAAAATCGCACTTCTCTCTTACACTACATTTAACTTTCTAGCTAAAACGTTAGAAAATCTTATTATCGTCAATATTATGTTCCGATTTTTAAGGAAAACAACTTCCTAACACCAAAGTATGGTTTGAAAATATCTCCATAAGGCTATGGTAATCTAATTTTCATAACAAACCATCCCACAAATTTAATTAACGGTATCTCACTATACATACATAAACATCCGGAACAATCTATTATACAAACTTAAAACTAATGCAATGGTTCGGAAGGGAAATTAAATTTTAATCAGATTTTCAATTAACTTTTAGTCTTTTTTTTTTCTCGCTATTAACATGACGGACAGACAGACTGATATATATGTTATATACATATTTAGTCTAACTAACCATCAAATGAAATGCTAAAAGAACTCACTCGGTGCACCAATGTCTATGAACCCTCGAGAAGCTGCTCGTATAGAAGACATTTTTTTAGTCTAACTGGACGTGTGACTTAATGGAACTTTTTTCCTTTGACGTCATATGGAGTTAATTCTTTAAATGAAATGCTAAAAGATTTCACTCGGTGCACCAATGTCTATGAACCCTCGAGAAGCTGCTCGTATAGATGACATTTTTTAGTCTAACTAGGCCGTGTGACGTATTGGATTTTTTTCCTCTGACGTCATATGGAATAAATTCTTTAAATGAAATGCTAAAACAACTTGGTATAGTAATGTTTATTTAACCTCGTAATGTGACTCGCATTTTAAAAATACAATAGCTAGATTTAGATCTAATCTAGATTTTTTATACTAGATCTAGATTTTTTTAAAAACACTAGAACTAGATTTTTTTACACTAGATCTGGATTTTTAAAAACTAGATTTAGATTTAAGTTCTAATTAAAATCATTGTAGAATCTAGATCTAGAATTTCTTGGTCTAGTTTAGAATGTTTGTTGTTTTACATGTTTCGTATGTTCCGTATGAGTTGTAGTCCAAACCTCCCTCAGGACGACGGGGGATGGGAGCGTGTAGGGTTTGAACCTGGGACCATCGATGAATCCAAACGACAGTCCAGTGCGCAAACCGCACTACCCGACAGCCATGATTTAGACAAAAAAAATTTTTACAACGTCAAATGAATCTTTGAAACATTATTACTTTTAACAATCAAAACAAAATCACGTCTTGGATATTCCTTGCGAATATGCGGATCCGACAGGGATCCGTCTCCCACGGGGGCCGCCTCTGAGTTTGTGTGTCAACACAAACTCTCTTTGTAATCTTGTTTTAAATATAGGGTGGGTTGTTAAACTCAAAATTCTTTTTTTGGCTACTTTTGTGTAATTTAGAGATTGTAAATTTGCTTTATTGGATCCCAAAACCCTTTTGGCTATATTTATTTACTAAACTCATTAGCTGACATTCATTGATTGCAGGGGCGTAACTAGGGATTTGGGGGCCCGGGGGGATTGACCTCTTTGGGGGCCCCTTGCATTTTGACATTCGACATATGACATGAGATAATGTACGCAAAAATATATAAGCCCCAAATCAAATTGGTTCAGTATATCAGTAAACTTAACAAAAAGTAATCATCAAAACTCTTTAATGAATAATACCGTTGTTTATTAGTTAAATAATGCACAAGTGACAAATCTAAATTGATATCGCTTCACGTCGTGCATTCTGTGCATCAAAGACATCTATAACATCAACTACATCGATACTTTCTAGTATTTGTGACTTCACTGACATTAAAACCATGATAAGCCTTTCTTGCGTCATTGTGCTCTGAGATACTTTTTGATGAGCTTGAGCTTTGAGAGTGATCTCTCACATGACGTAATGGAAGTGGCCTGAGTTAGCGGTATTCGGAGGAGGTTGCAAAGTCTGAGCACACGTAATTCCCATATGACGCCTGTTTTTTTCAATATGTCTATTGGTGATTGTATTACTGTTTGTTGATGAAAAGTGCTCGTGCATCAATGACATCATTGAAAAAGCGATTTCCCATTTATTTCATCATACAAACAGGAAAAGTGGCACAGTTTGTCACAAGCGTGTCTTCTAACAGGTGTCTTGGTTCAAGAAGAAACCCAAAGGTATCCATTTTCTTTCCAGCCTTTGGAATCTGCCCTTCATCTCCATATGAAATCTGTCCAGCACTTCTGTCTCAACACGTTTGAATTGCAGTTCTATTGACAGTCCTACATTAGAACTCAAATTCCCATTAAGTCTTTTCTTTCTTATGGTTGTTTTGATTACAGGGAATCCATAGTATTCACTACCTTCTTTTGCTTTTTCGATGGATTGGGTTTTTGTCAGTTTCTCATCATTTTGCAGAAAGCATGAAAGGGTACTAATTTCTTTAGCAGCTTCCCGTATATGCAGTCCAGACTTTTGTAGTTTCTTCCGAACTATATTAATTGGGCGCAGGAGCTTTGACCAGAATTCCAGATAGGCAAAAAATTCTTAATTTTCCACTGCATGAAGAAGATTCTGTGCTAATATTATATGGTATTACGTCATTGTTGGTTGTTTATGTTTTGTGCGAAAGCAAAAGGATTCAGAGTATACAAAAGTGGGAAAGATCCATATCTCGTTATGCTAGAGCAGTGATGCCCAAAGTACGGCCCGTGGGCCAGATCCGGCCCGCGACCGGGTTCCATCCGGCCCGCCGAACCGTGGACACAAAGTGACAGTGTAGAAATTCCCTCCCTCCAAAAAAAAAAAAAAGTTTGAAAAATTTATCTTTACCTACTTTTGGGCCCTCACTTTTTTTCTGATATTAATATGTGAACGTTTATGAAATGGGAGAGCCGAGGAAACTACAAGTAGACTCTGAATTTAAGATCTACTAGGGAAATCGAATGGATCTTTACTTTTTGGGGGATACATGATAAAAATCCAAGATATTTGATTTGTAAAGAAAATGTAGCTGTTTTTTTTTCTTTAAAAAACAACAACAACATATAGACGGCATTATAAAACAAATATGACGCCATTCTTGCCTTGAGCTGTGAATAAAGATTATTAACCTACGCCTAGAGATTGGAGGATCGATGTGAATATTCACCAAAAAGAGACAAAAAATGAGTCGGTGCAAAGGTATCTACAATCATATTCATATTTTAAGTAGAGACGTGAAAACAAAGATCAACTTCAAATATCCCATTAATTATTGTAAGTCCTAGATACACACGTTTCTAAAAAAAATGTTTCAGGTCAATTTCATTTCGTTTTTGCACCTTTTCGGTCATATGGCCCGCGACACGAGTGTCGGAAATTAAAATGGCCCGCAGATCGATTTAGGTTGGGCATCACTGTGCTAGAGTATAGAAATACTCCGATAAGTGGACTGCCGTATTCACCATCACAACTGCTGACGAGTAGAAGACTCAGGGAATCATTCCAATTGATCACAAACTATTGAAACCATCGGTAGCTGAAAATGCAGAGACATTACTCAACGAACGACAGATAAAAAGCTAAGTGAAATACGATGCCAAAGCAAGACTACCTAAAGATTATTCTGTCGTATAGTTCGTCTAGGTCAAACATAGCAGAAAGCAGTTGTCATAAAAAAACATTCAGCACCCAGATCTTACATCATAAAGACAAAAGATGGAAAAACATACAGAAGAAATCAACGCTTTTTGAATAAGAGTTTCGATGAAGACATCTCTGGGTACTATGATACCGATGAAGACAATGAACTGCAAACTGTTGGAACAAATGAAACAGACAGTTATAGACCAACGTCTAGAGAACTTGTTGTGCCTATGCAGTGGGCGCCGCGCTTTCATAGGCCCGCGCTAATTCCAAGTGTACATTATTAAATTAAACAATTATAACGTATATAAAATAACAGGGTTTTCGCGACCTCCTGATTTTTCAGGGCCTCCAGGAAATCTCATGAAAAGGCAAAATATACGATAAAGACTGAACTTTTTTTGAATTTATTCAAATCTCCTGAAGAATAGACGAAATTGACATTTTGGGGTGCCAATAAATAAAAAGTGGCATTGCGAGCTTTCATTTGATAAAATTTATTGCAAAGACGAAAGTAGGCCTATTTTCTAATTCAAAAAAAATATTGACATTATGCTCATCCCTACCCAGACTAGGCACCGCGCGATCCGTTTCGCATAGGGCCCCGCAAATGCTAGGGCCGGCCCTGCTAGTAGATATCCCTCTTAGGAAATTTAAAAGGAAGGGTGTGATAATAACTTCAATAGGAAGGATGTATTAATATTATATGATATTACGTCATAATTTTTTGTTTATGTTTTGTGCGAAAGCAAAAGGATTAGATGTAGCCTAAATAAATATAGAGTTTCCATTGGATTGAGGAACGATGAATAAAGGGGTAATAACTCGAGTGTGAAGTTTAATTCTGAAATTATAGACGCTAAACCCGAATAATGGACAATTTTAGCATTATTAAGAATAACTTTTAGATCCGTTATACTCGATTCTGTAAATTTTACTTCAAGGTTAATTAGTGTAGCCATATAATACTCGCCATTTAGATCTATTATTAGTAAAGGTAACAAGATACCTGGAATTCGCTGTAGGCTATATCATGCAGTTTTATTCGTGGCAACAAAGTTTAAAATGTAAAACTAACTTTAAAAAAAACTTTGATCTCTGTGGGAAAAATATTTTTAAAATGTCAACAAAGTCAACGTACTGATAGACCTAGATCTAGGTTTAGTCTTTGTGATAAATTTAATCCATAAATGTTGATAAAAAAAAAGACACCCGTTGACACTATTTGTCAATCAAATATATTAATTTATGTATTTACAAATAAATTTCGGACACCCATTTGGGGGCCCCCCCTAGATGGGGGCCCGGGGGGATTTTAAAATTCCCCCCCCATCCCCCCCCCTTAGTTACGCCACTGATTGATTGATACACAAGAGTAAAATGTGTGTTTAAATTATTTGAAAATTTCATAATCAGTAACATATGTAATGCAATTTTTTTTTTAATTGTCTGCTTAATTAACAATGAAAATATATATTTTGGCTTTGATGGTTTATTACATCAATGGATTCAGGATTTTCTGATAGGTAGAGAACAAACTGTAATAATAAAGGGCTCTAAGTCAAAACCAATAACAGTTAACTCAGGTGTACCTCAAGGAACAGTCTTAAATCCACTACTATTTACATAAATGATTTATCAAATTGCATTAATTCAGGAACAAAAGTCAGATTATTTGCAGACGATTGCATAATATATAGAACAATAAAAACAACACAAGATACTGACATTTTACAAAGAGAAATAGATGAATTACAGAAATGGGAATCACATTGAAGCATGTCTTTCCAACCAGAAAAATGTCAGTTATCAAGAAAAACTAAAACAAATAAATTTCACTTACGTTATTTAGGGTAAACAAAAAGACTAAAACAAATACATACCACTTATCTTATTCATGGTAAGCCACTAACACAGACTAAAGTCTCAAAATACCGCGGTGAAAAACTGTCATGGAATCCCCATATTGATGAAACTATTTAAAACAAGATTACAAAGAGAGTTTGTGTTACACAAACTCAGAGGCGGCCCCTGTCGAAGTCGGATCCCTGTCGGATATGCATATTCGCAAATAATATTCAAGAGGTGATTTAATTTTGATGGTCAAAAGTAATAATGTTTCAAAGATTCATTTGCCGTAAATTTAAATTTAAATTAAATAAAAAATAGTAGATTAGTTTTAGTATATTAAAACATTACAATATTGATCAAAACGTTTGAAAATGAAAATCTACACTTTTTTTTTTTACACTTTAAGTTTAGAAATTGAAATTCTACATCTTAATCTAGTCTATTTTAGTCTAAACTAGATCTAGAATTTCTAGATCTAGACTCTAAAATAATTTTAATTAGAATATAAATCCAGATCTAGATATACTGTAATTTAAATCTAGATCTAGTTTAATAAAATCTAGATTAGATCTAAATCAAGATATCATTCCTTTTTTAAACGCGAGTCACATAACGAGGCTTAATAAACATTACTATACCGAGTTCTTTTTTCATTTCATTTGAAGAATTAATTCCATATAACGTCAGAGGGAAAAAAACACTACGTCACACGGCCTAGCTAGACTAAAAATCGTTTTCATCAATAAGAGCCATTTATCGAGTGTTCATAGACTTTGGTGCACCGAGTGCGTTCTTTAAGCATTTCATTTAAAGAATTCATTCCCTATGACGTCAAAGGAAAAAAAAACACTACGTCACACGGCCTAGCTAGAATAAAAATCGCCTTCATCATTACGAGCCATTTATCGAGTGTTCATAGACATTGGTGCACCGAGTGCGTTCTTTTAGCATTTCTTTTAAAGAATTCATTCCATATGACGTCAAAGGTAAAAAAAAAAACCCACTACGTCACACGGCCTAGCTAGACTAAAAATCACCTTCATCAATACGAGCCATTTATCGAGTGTTCATAGCCATTGGTGCACCGAGTGCGTTCTTTTAGCATTTCATTTAAAGAATGCATTCCATATGACGTCAAAGGGAAAAAAAACACTACGTCACACGGCTTAGTTAGACTAAAATATGTTTTCATTAATACAAGCAATTTTTCGAGGGTTAATAGACATTGGTGCACCGAGTGCGTTCTTTTAACATTAGCCTACATTTAAAGAGTCCATTCATATGAGGTCAAAGAAAAAAATTCCGTTACCTCACAATAGGCTAGTACCGGTACCATAAAAAAAATGTCTTTATTTACACGAGATATTTAACAAGGGTTCATAGACATTGGTGCACTGAGTTCTAATAGAATTTATTTAAAAAGGATCAAAGCCGCATTGTTTTGCGTTTTTTCTGTCAGTCGGTCTGTCCGTCATCTTGATATAAAAAAAGAACCACTAAAATTTATTAAAAATTGATTAACCTTTATTTTACGTTTCAAAACATCGCAATAATTTTTAGGTATGAACACAATTGAAAAGTTTATATAATAGATTGTTCCGGATGTTTGTATAAATAGTAAAAGAAAAAGAGAATTTCAGATAAATGTAATACCGTTAATTAAATTTTTTGGATGGTCTCGTATAAAAATTAGATGTACTACAGCCATGTGGAGAGATTTTCATATCTTACTTTGGTGTTTGGATTCTGTTTTCCTTAAAAATCGGAAAATTTAGATTTAGATAATTAGATTTTTACATGTTTTAGGTAGAAAGTTAAATGTACTGTAAGAGAGTAGTGAGTTAAAATATTTTTCATAAAAATCCGTAAAAACATTATTTCGTAAATGAGAAGATTATTTGTTTATTAATTAGAAGAGGGAGTTCAAACAATTATTTGGCGTTAGTAGATTTTTCAATAAATTCGGAAATTTCTGGTGACGATTTGTAAGAAACAAAATCCGGAACTTTCTTTATCGATTACAAAACTTCTATGTTATGTTTTAGCAAGAAAATTAAATGTCTAAAAAGTAATTTTCAGTAATCAATTTTAGTAAATTACTTTTTTTTAAAGCCCTGAACAACCTATTGTCGATATTTTTAAAATTTGTTTAAAGATGAAAATACGGAACAATTTGATATTGATAACCAAATTATAGTGACGCATTGTCAAATAATATAAGTGGAATATTAGTAAGTTATGCGATTTCAAATAATCATAAGGCATAATTCATGTTTTATAAAACAATATCCGGAACATTTTTACACTTAATGAAATATAAATCAGTATAGAGATTTTGATTTAGCATTAATATGCTATTTACATAAAAAATGGAACAACATATTATTGATAATGTGTTTTTGCAACGTTTAAGCATGGAAATTGAATGTAATATAAATTAGAAGAGCAAACAAACATTTGTTGGGGCTGATTAGTTTTGCACAAAAAAATCCGGAACAATCAATTTTTAGATACTTAAAACTATTGAGATGTTACGGGAGGAACATTAAAGTGTAAATCAGATTTTCAATAGCTTTTAGAGTTCTAGTTTTTTTTAATCTAATCGTGACGGACAGACCGAATAACAGACAAAACGCACAAAAATAATCTTCTTTTATTCGGATGGGGGCACTAAACAAAAAATAAATAAAATCTGATTTTTTTTTAAAGTTTAAGGAATTGGTTTAGTACCTGTTCATGTAGCGACGTTACGCTACTGCACGAAAATCGCTGCATAAAAAGTCCATTAAAAAAATGTGTGTGATATTTACATACAAAATGCATTATTAGCCTTTATAAACAAACAGAAATGTTTTCTTTAAATTTTAGCAGCTAGTTGACCAGAAAAAACATCTTTAACTATTATTTATATTTGTTGTAAACATTTCCTGTACATTTTAAAAATATATTTGACTTAGTGATACTGAAAATACACAATTATTGTCCATCTTTGTTAGCATATTGTAACATTGCCTCCCTTACATTTACGTAATTGTTTTAGAATTGGTGTATTTTAATGAAAAAATCGCTTGCATAATTAATTTTATAAATTAAACGGTTTGCTTTTAGAAAACCAAAAGTAGCCGTTGCACCTAAACTTTTCAAGCCGCATTTAATGGTGAAATAATATTTTTCATATCTCTTCTAGTTTTCGAGATCTGAGTGTGACAGATGGACAGACAGACAGACGGACATTTTGCACAAACCAAATAGCGGCTTTTTCCCCTTACGGGGGCCGCTAAAAATATGAAACAAAATTAGTCACCTAATTCCAAAAGCATAGCCATTGGGAGGTTTAGATGTTAAAATCCCTTTTCCAATAAAGAATAAAAATACAACAACAAATCTAATGGTTGATTTGGACAACATTGGTTGGGTATCACTGGTCTAATGGTTGATTTGGACAACATTGGTTGGGTATCACTGGTCTAATGGTTGATTTGGACAACATTGGTTGGGTATCACTGGTCTAATGGTTGATTTGGACAACATTGGTTGGGTATCACTGGTCTAATGGTTGATTTGGACAACATTGGTTGGGTATCACTGGTCTAATGGTTGATTTGGACAACATTGGTTGGGTATCACTGGTCTAATGCTTGATTTGGACAACATTGGTTGGGTATCACTGGTCTAATGGTTGATTTGGACAACAATAATATTTTTCATATCTCTTCTAGTTTTCGAGATCTGAGTGTGACAGACGGACAGATGGACAGACGGACAGACGGACATTTTGCACAAACCTAATAGCGGCTTTTTCCCCTTACGGGGGCCGCTAAAAATCAAACAAAGCATTAGGGTTTATAAAAAAAAATTTCTACATTTTTAGTAAAATCACAAAATTTAGAAACCTTTCGGGATAGCAATTATACATGAAACACTGAACCATAATCATTAAAACGAAAACTAAATTTAATAAAATACTCAAAAAGACAAAAGATAAAGGCACAATCCTTGTTCCATATGCTAGGACAAATATTTACACATTCTCCTACTTCCCTAGTGCTATTAGAGCACGGAATTGGTTGCTTTAATAAGCCAGAAAAAAACAATGACTTGGAAAACTTTAAGTCATTGATTTACATGCACGAAAAGATTAACCTAGGAAAACGCGTAGGAAGAAATTATCTCCTTTTTGAAGTAACGTCTGTAATAGATAAGATAAGATAAGATAGTCACTGACATGCTTCACTGAGAATTTGTCAGAGTGGAAAGATGAGTTACGTATATTCTTCGTGAATAGAACTCCTTGGCACGGAAGAATAAATCTGGTACAACCGCGTAACTACTTTCAGTTTCCTGTTTGAAGTAGCGTCTATATTTCATAAGAGAAAAGGGAGAATGTGTACCATAACCTCCACACAAAGTACGAGCTTGTAGTAAGGAAGAAAAAAAAAAAGCTCGCTAATAGTTCCTGTTCCTCCTGTTCCTCTAGTTCCTCCATGTTGTCGTTAGCTGTGGTGACAGTGATTCTCATTCCGTAGGTAGTAGGCAATCTTTTAAATTTAGAACAGAGTTTGTAATCATAGCCTCGAAAGTCTACGACTGATTATCGTCTGCCAAAAACATATCTTGGAGGAACAGGTGATTAAGCTTCTTGGTTATGCAGTTGAATAATGAAGTCAACCTTACTGTGGGACAAAGTCCTGCTAAGGCCGATAAGAGAATGTCTTATCAGAGAAAAACATTAATCCCAAAACGTCGCCCTGACCTAGTTATGGACATGTACAGTAGAACAGTCAAGTGATGTGGTTCGGTGCTTTTATGTCAGAAATAATCTCATAATAGAATCACGTTCATGACTTAAATTCATTCACCTAATTTTTTAACAAAATTGTTTACGCCATTTTACAATAGTATGTTCTTCTGTGATGTATCACTCTACATCGAGTCTATAATATGAGACACTTTTCTAATGAGATGTATCACTTTACATTGAGTCTATATTATGAGACATTCTTCTTTTGTACTGTGTATCCGTTTACATCGAGTCTTTATTCAGCTTCAATAACATTGCAGTTATTGAAGGTTTGAGCGGATTTACCGCCGCGTGATGAGCTGTACTACTAAATGCTGGCGGCATCATGATAGTTGAAAAACTAGTCCTAAGATGTATGAAATATGACGTTTATTTGGAGACCTAATTGCCAGACAAGATTGAAGCCTCGGACTTTGTGGTTGTCGGCTGTATCAGAGTAGCTCCTTCAAGTGAATCCAACTTTAAATCCCACGATTTCAAATAAAATGTGACTGACTCTTTTATCTCCACACTTATCTTATAAAATTCAGCAGTTACTTCAAAAATGAAGATGAGTACGTCCTTCTCGGGAAGAGGAAGACACAAAGAGATCTATGACATGTTTGTGGAACTTAGAGCATAAATAGAAACATAACCATTCTAATCGAGAAACAGCAGACAGTTTTATGACATGTCTTTCCAAGGAACATCAGGCTTAAACTAATTTTAAACATGTCTTCCCGAGGAACATCAGGCAGAAACTAATTTTAAACATGTCTTCCCGAGGAACGTGAGACAGAAACTAATTTTAAACATGTCTTCCCGAGGAACGTGAGACAGAAACTAATTTTAAACATGTCTTCCAGTGAATCAATAGATTTCAACGCTTAAATGTCTATCCGAGCCTCAATGAGCCAATTCATTTCCTACAGGTTTACATCTTTCTTTCACCACATTTCTTCATATCTTCTATCGATGCATTGTCTATTATCATTTTGATTCCGATGTAGTTTGAATTTGATAAAGGAATGAAAGTTTATTAAATCAGTCGCAAACTACGTATTTTCCTGACTTTATATAATTTAAATAATTATATTTAGTGTCAGTCTTCTTTGATTTTCCTGAAGTGAAACCTCCTGTTCCCATTGAGCACGATTGCACAATCTAGGAGTAGAGTTCAGGAAATCTAGGAGTAGATTTCAGCCTTTCTGATCATTGTCCATATCCAGAGCATTTTTGTAAAAAAAAAAAAAAAATAGGTTCCGGTACTCAGTGATGGGTTGCCTGACTTTTAACTACTAATAAATTAATAATAAACGTTAAAATAATTTTTCCCCACATTGAAAAAAGGTGCCGGTACGGAGTACTGGTGCTTACCGTCACAAAAAAAAAAGCACTATCCATATCTATATGACGTAATGTAGACCTAAGTGTAGATCACATCCAAGTTGTACTTTACTTCCAAGTACCATTCAACTGTTTCATCTCTAACTTGAATCGCCTCAGTTGGGAGAGCCATTTCATAGGGAATAAGCATAAATATTTTAATTTCTCAACCGGAAAATAATTCTCAAGTACATTTTCAAAGGCTGTTCTCTAGCCCCTTAAAGCAATCTACTAAATATATCGAGACAAGTAACAAACAAAAAACTTGGTAGGTTCACGCCGAACTATCCAACGTAAAAGTCAAACACAGATTACGCAAACACACATACACACAGACACCCCTGAAGACACGCACAATCACAAATCTAATTCAAGTTTCTCTTCCGTGTTGAAGCCCCCAGACCGTTGAACAGTTGACACATGCGCTAGCACTAGAGTATGGAGCACAAGTCTCTAGAGACTACGTTGGTCACAGGAAACGGCAGAAGAATTTGAAATAGCTTCCGAAACCTGGATCGATTTGCATCAGCATGGCGGACACCAACCAGATTTTTACAAAATTTTCAAAGTAAATAGGTAAGCGCATTTATTGAATCATAGTGTGGCCCGAAATCGTTCAAGGTGAAAACGTGGTAAGTAGTTCAAGGTCAAAGGGTAAGTTGATCAAATCAATTCGAATTGTTCAAAGTGGAACTGTGGGCTTCTGTTTCTTAGCCAAATTATTGCAGTACTTACCATTCAGAAGATAACGTCTAAAGTACTGCTGGTTATCTGTGCTAAATAAAGCAAGTGTGAATTTTTATTTTCCGACTAGCATTAGGCCTACTAATCATAAATTAAAATGATTTTGCTTATCACAGTAAATTATTTATTTTAATTATTTAAAAAAGATTTTAAGTGGATTTAGTTCTTATTTAATTTATGAATGATTTCTGGTGAGAAAAGTTAAAAGCGCCCAGCCCCCCCCCCCCTTTCCTACAGGCGTCAAAAAACGCCCATATGTTTTTTAAAGACTTATTAAACGCCCTAGTCCTCTACTAAATTTACTCCAGGCAAAATTAAATTCAAAACTTTTAAGTGGCGGACGGTGAATATATATATATGGCTTTGAGGGTGTGTGTGCTGTACCATAACCATATATATATATAAATATAAATGAACATATGGATTATGTAGTGAGCTATTGGACATTGGTCTATGACATATTATCAGGGGTGGGGAAGCTTAAAATTTATCGCTGAGTACATAATCATTTTATTTTATTTTTAAAATTCAAATGACATAGTACTTGTTTAGGATAAATGTGACATTTAGATGACACTCGATATAATTTGGATAACAAAATATATCAATGCATAAATGTATATACTGAGAAGAATTGAGTGATGCCATGTTGTCTTGTTTGGCTGCCTGGTCTACGGTATGACCGGTCGTTCGGTTGTCTCGATGGTCCGGGTTCATATCCTGTCCGCTGATGTTCTGAGGGAGGTTTGTCCTAGAATGTAGATTAGCTTCAAGTCTAAAAGAAATTCGAAAGTTGTAAACCGAGAAACATTTGTTAGTGAAATATTGATTAGTGTGATTGGGAGTGACACACTACCACGCCCCCAATCCATACCCTGCTCTGAACGGATTTCTTTGGGGTTGAAATTCATAATTGTGATATGCAACAACATAAAAAAAAACACATAATTATACAATTATAAAAAATTAATTGATGACGTCTTACTGTCTTCAACAAATGAAAAAGATGTACCGCAATAGAGAAACAATGTTCTCACACTCACATACACACACACCCCAAGCGACACACAAACACACAATACATAACACGCATTGCCTGGGGCCTGCCATAGCGTAACTAGAGATCGAAAAATTAATCCCTAATCTTTTGACTTTTGACTTTTGAATTTCTTTGTGTGTGTGTTTTTTTTCTCCTCATATCACTTAAATCAGTGTTTCTCACACTGTGGAAGGGGGGGGGGCGATGTCATGATAAATAAAAAGGGGGGATATGAAACTGAGCAAATAATTTTATGATACATTACAAATTTTGTATTTTCATAATAAACATCTTGTAAAATGTATACCATTTTTTGCGAGGTGCAAGAATATTCCATATTATATTGACTTAAAGTGTGTTGAAACTTCTGAAAAAGACATTTCAAAACGTCTCCTCTAATTTGATTCTTCTAGATTTTCTTGAGTAAGAATGTTTGAAAATCTGACTGTCATTATGTTGACGTTTTTATGAGAAAAGTCCACGAAGCTTACAGCGCTGGCTTTTAGCTGGAGGGTGAACCTGCTGCATCTTCAATTCTATCTCCAGTAAAAAAAAAAAAAACAACTGTTTCTAGTATATACAAAAACAAAACAAACTTGTTTATGTCTTTTAAGTTTCTTTTCTTTTTCGTTACAAGTCTAAAGCCCTGCAAGACGCCACTTTGGGGAGCTACAGTGTTCATCCAGGTGCCCATGTGGTAGTGATGGAAACGAAACTAAAATGTACACGGTTAAACCAAAACTAAGTTTAAACTATAACAAAGTAGTTTAGCTAAAAGTTTATCATCAAGTATAAAAAAATATAGTTACGATGAAGTCTAATGCATGAATTAAACTTTGATAACTTTCATAATTTTTGTCTTTGGTTTGTTTGGTCTAGACCTAGATAATCTAATGTGTCAGCACTGTAGGCCTACGGTTCGATTTAATGTTTTTGTCATTGTGGAAATTTATATCTTTCTTCATAATAAAATCAGTAAAAAGGAAAATTGTTCTTACAAAATTCTAGCACAATAAACTGCTGTTTTTTTTTAAGTCTAAATTAATAAATGTCTTTGTCTTTTGCCTTGAATTAAAACTTTTAGCAAAGAAAGCTTCTTTCATTTTTTAAAAAATTCTATTGACTTTTTATATAATGGAAAACCTCGCAGTAAAATTTAAACTCTCCATGAAAATTAGAGCTACATGTTTACAATGTCATTCTGTTACTACAGAAAAAAAATGCTGGAGTGTTAACCATTTGACCTGTGTAACTAGTGTAAGTGTGGACCTACGTACATTCGTGACTAATCATGTCAATTGTTTGGGTTTTTTGTGTCTCAGCACCACTCAACATACAACAAACACTATTGCGCAAAGAAAAAAAACGCGGAGTGGCTACACACTACAGTTAAATAAACTAGGCTTACAAGGGCGGGCCTTACAAAGTGCGGGGCCCAATTTAATGAATACTTGCGAGGCCCCTCTTCTACAGTTTAAAATAACTAATACTATTCATTAGATGATTATAGCAACATTTAGTGGACAACATGTGTAGGAAGCAACTCCAACGCAATAGGCACCAGTGAGTTATGTAAAGTTATGTTTATTGCAAGATACACTAAATGTGTCAACCCTTAAAGCTATACTTTTTGAAAAATCCTGTGACAAGAGCCATGACTGATAGTGATTTGCTACATTTAAATTGCGGTGCCCCTGCCAGGCGCGGTCCCAATTTGGAGCAATCAGTTAAATCGGCCATGAGGCCTACATGTGTACGTCTATCTTACCAGGTTATTATAATCAGTCAAACACACAGTCAATTTACTTTTCGGGCAGGGATGAGAATGTTTTTTTTTTCTCTGGAGTTGGTTATCCTAATGCTCTTAGATCTAGAAGGGCCTAACTGTAGATGTAGACCTGTATCTCAATAACAGGCCTACAGACTAGAATCTATGATACACTTCAGCACCATCTAAGGGTTTTCTTGATGTTCCTGCAGTTAATAAATTATCGTTTGCCACTAACGAATTAATTAAAACAACTAGATGTTGACCTCCAAGGCCTGAGATTCCCACTTTAAACCAACAGAAAAATAAACACCACCACGTGACTGGAAAGAAATATGGATCATTATATTACAAAGAAGCTTTTGGCAAAAATAATGAGCAAAATTTCCTAATGCTTCAAGTGAGATTGGCTCCATAACTTTTACCTGCATCTTCTCCAGTTTCTCATCAAATGCAGACTGTGACAAAATAACTGTTAATTGCATTTTTGTTTGATGATCAAAGTTGTTGATATCACATGAACAGAAAACAGAAATGCTCCATTGTTTTAAAACTAACATTTATTAGTTATTTAAAATAAAATAATAGAAGTGAAAGTTCTAGATAGAAGATATTGTCTTTGTTTTTTTAAGTATTTTTTTCTTGTTTCTTATTAAACTTTGGCCTTGATTATATATTTTAAGTTTCTAACCTTAACCCTAACCCCATCACTACCAATGGGCTAAGAGGGGAAATTTTTTTATTAGGGAGGCAACACCGGTAAAAGTTTAAGAAACATTGACAAACTTAGTTAAAGGGGAGTTTTGTAATATGAAATATCGCGATTACTTCCCTTCGAAAGCAAAAACAAAAGTATTTATTTAGATTTGAATGTTTGCATATAAGAGCAATCAGTCAGGACCGCATAAAGACTAACATATTTGAGATATAGCCCCTTGTAATCAACATCAGGCAATTATTTTTGCTTTGCACTTTTTCCAAAATGATAAAAAATATCCCTGGAAATATTTTTGAGTGGCCCCCAAACAAGTGTAGACGCTAAGTCATAGCTTATGTTGCCTATTGGTAACTTAGTTCCAGCACTCAGATCAATATATTGAAAAGGGGAAAGCATTTAATAAAAACAACAGCAACGATTTTATCTAATATAAAGTTTTCATTTATGTCATTTTTAAGTAAGTATAACTTGACAAAAATAACAATATTTAAATAAAACTGTGAACTACAAAAAAAAATTTAAATATCCAAATCAAAATGTGGTAAAACAAAAAATGCAGACATATTTACCATTGACAGTATCCACACATTTGACATTCATACTATGGAATAATGATGAAATAAAATAATGTTTAAAGTTTCAAAGAACTATATGAAAACACTCAACGAAGGATCCAGGTGAAGAGATGAATCATGTTTATTATGTATGTTGGCAACAGATGAGAAAGGATTACTACGAGTTACTGTAGCTCTATCCTACAGGGTTCACTGTCGCCGCCACTGCCTTCTACTAACATGCAAGGTTCACTGTTGCCGCCTATGTTTTAACGTTCCTACACAGTTCACCAATCTAGCCACAAACACGTGTTCACAGTTGGAGCCGCTCTCTGCCTTCACGTTGTCTCCAGAACGATAGTCTACATACACTAGCAGGAATGTCTTCCAGTCACAGGAAAGGACCCTTTCCAGTTTCCACACAAGACTTCTTCCTGATCAGACAACCTACACTGCTTCTCACCTTCTGAGCACAATGGTAACGATCTCTTCTACAACTCAGGCGGTTCCAATTCTTCCAACCTATTTCTATTATTGTTTCTCCATCTGCTTAGCCGGAATATTTATTATTTTATTATATTGTCTCTCTACCCTCTGTTCATCACACGTCTTGAACAGTGCACTGACGCACACCATAAGCTTCAGTATAGGAGATATAACACTATATATATATATATATAATTTTTTATTTTCCACTTTGCCTAGGCAAATAGGCTATAGAGTGACTAGAACTGATTTAGGCAATGCGTGAAATTTTCATTACTAATTTATCAAAATAACATTTCTATTCGCCAGTCTTGTTGTTTACAGTGTCAAGCTTGTTTCATACAACTAAGTGTGCTTACTTTGTACAGTTGCATTGTACTAGGTAAAATGTTGATACAGAAGATGTTTCATAGTGTGTTGTAGGAAGGGTGTAAGATCTGGATTTAAAACGTTTTAAAATGTTTTGTTGTGTTGGTCGTGGAAAACAGACAGTTAATTTATCATTTGAATCAAGACTTCAGTGCCATTCATTTTTTTTGTTTGTTTGAAATACTGACAGATCTCGCTATTTAAAAATAAAGTGTTTATACCCGTATATAATAAACTCGTCTTAACATTGAACTTTATAATGAACTCGGTCTTCTGACACAAAACAAAGAGAGGTCGTTTAAAATAATTATAATAACTTGATTTCTTTATTTAAATTCTTACTATCAGCTTGGTCTACTTGACTTTAAGCCCCGTCCAGATGAAAAAATATAAAGAATATAGAATAACATTAGTCAATGAAAAGCTTTTTTTTTATCACTAAATACTATTGGAAGAAAATGTAGAGCATGGAGCTGTAAACATTTTGTTTGTTTGTGCCAATGATAAACAATTGTAAACATTTTGTTTGTTTGTAACAATGATAGTTGTAAACATTTTGTTTGTTTGTGCCAATGATAAACAGTTGTAACAATCACTTCCTCTGAGAAACGTTTGATGAACAGAATAATTCAATTGTACAGCCTGTGACATACAAACATTTTCATTGAATCCTTTGTCTATTTTTTTTTAACGTCCACTTTGTCTTGTTGATAGTTTCTGTCCTCCTTTGTAAGACTTATACTCCATATGTTATCCTCCTTTGTAAGACTTATACTCCATATGTTCTCCTCCTTTGTAAGACTTATACTCCATATGTTATCCTCCTTTGTAAGACTTATACTCCATATGTTATCCTCCTTTGTAAGACTTATACTCCATATGTTATCCTCCTTTGTAAGACTTATACTCCATATGTTATCCTCCTTTGTAAGACTTATACTCCATATGTTATCCTCCTTTGTAAGACTTATACTCCATATGTTATCCTCCTTTGTAAGACTTATACTCCATATGTTATCCTCCTTTGGATTTCAAGGTGTCTATTAAGTTCAGTGGTTCTCACAGAGTTTTTTCTTAATATAAGATAATTTATAAGAAGAGACCACAAAAAAAAAAGTTGGGAAAGGAAATAAAAACTCTTACAAAATAGAATATGTGGTTAATAACCTTTCTTTGCTTAAGCGACAGGTTTTTTTAAAAATAATCCTTTCTTTCATTAAATGACTATATGCATGAACTAAGCGTCTTTTTTGAAGTAACGTCTGTATTATATAAGATTAGACATCATTATAATGATTTTATTTTGTATTTCAGAAGAATATAGTAAAAACATTTAGCCTAGCCCTAGAAGAAACCAAACAATTTATATTTACTAATGTATATTACTATTTTAAAATACCCCTAGTTGATTAATATATTATTTCATTATTAAAACATTTAAATTTCAATTAGCATCGGGTATAAAGACATAGAAAATAGTATATTTTAGGAAAACCTGTTTTTTATTTGTGCTTTTTTTTGTTCACTCATTTAATTTTAACTTATAAATCTCTTTCCAAATAAGACATTTTTCTTTGCCTGACGCAGAATAGTCATTCTATAGCATGTCTAGACAAAGCAGGAAATGGGGATCCTTTCACTCTTTGCCTATTGCATGTATGTATGTATGTATGTATGTATGTATGTATGTATGTATGTATGTATGTATGTATGTAGTCCTATGTTTGTATGTATGTATGTATGTATATGTATGTATGTATGCATGTATGTATCTATGTATGCATGTATGTATCTATGTATGCATTTATGTATGTATGTATGTATCTATATCTGTATGTGTGCGTATTCGTGTATAGTTATTTCTTCTGCGTGAGCTCCGAACTATGGATTGCATGTGAGTTTTGTCTTTAGTTTTTCTTGGTTAAAATGGAAAACGTAAAAAAAAAATGTTAAAAGAAACTGATAAGTATCATAGTACCACTTATGACAGAATTGTAACCAATTGTAACTAATGTTAGTAAGCTTACTAGCTAGTAACAACTAGATTTACTTATTTTAACTTATGCGCTTGTATTTTCCTCCCTACAGAAACTTTCCAATGGCAGTTGAAATGACAAGGTTGGTGTTTTCTCTCTTACTTTGTTTATTATGGAATGCATTCGCTGCTCAAGCTAGCTGGAGCTTTCAACTAACAGATGTCACCTGTTATGACCCAACTTCCAAAGCACCGTCAGGCATCACCTGCAACTGTACTGGCGGCGCTGTGAACTGCTCGTACAGGGGACTCACGTCGGTGCCGAGGGAAAGCTTTGATGCTTCAATCACCTCATTAGACCTACACGCCAACGTCATCTCCGACTTGCCAGATTCATCATTTGTGAGATTTGTCAATCTAAGAGTTCTAGACCTGTCTCAGAATAGCATTAGCTCACTGAATGCTCATTCTTTCGGAGGACTGAGGAGCTTAACAACTCTCAACTTAAACTCCAACATGTTACAAATGTTCAATGCAAACTTTCCACCCAATGTGTTCCGCCCTTTAATAACCTTGGAAACGCTCCTGCTCAATAACAATTCTTTGAATGTAAGCGACCCTGCAATGAACTACCCTGACCAGGTCCTGTCAGTGTTGACAAGTTTAAAAACTCTGTATCTAGACGGACTGCAAAATAAAGTGCTAGGTCCCGGGTTTCTAAACCTGACATCTTTAACTAATCTCATCTTGTCGGGTTATTACGGTCTCTGTCAAATAAAATCACTGACAAGTGAGACGTTCGAAAATGTGCCTTACTTGCACTTCTTAGATATAAGCAACTGCTCTTTACAAGAGAAAAATGTTTCCCATGAGGCTTTTGTGGTTTTTACAAATTTGGTCACTTTAAATATTTCGGACAACGAGGATCTTGGTATTGAGGCGGTTGGAGAAATAATGCGCGGGCTGAAAGAGAAAGCAACTCTTAGAGAGCTGTCCATGCGTCTCGTTGTAAACCAGTATTCAATGGGCATCTGCTTATCCACGTCGCTTGTGAAATTCTTCCCTAAACATCTCCAGATTCTCGATGCGCAGGAGAATAATTTTATCGCATATAGCTCGAGAATTATAGAGACGTTTTTAGATTTGACCTATTTAGATCTGAGCGGAAATAGATTTATCTTTGGCAAATACTTGAAGAGTTTAAAAGATCTAACAAACTTAAAGCACTTAATCTTAAGTGGAAGCAATTTCGTGTACAACTTACCATCTGATTTCCCTCAAAGTAAAAAACTTACACTAGATTCTGCAAACTTGTGTGACGTAACGGGAAATGACCTTTATGACACGTCACCATTTTCATTTCCGTTGCCGCCAAATCTTGAAAAACTGGAAGTGAACAAAGCGGACCTTCAATACAGATTGACTCAATTCACGGTTGGGGCGAATAAGTTGAAGACTTTGAGCCTAGCCAACAACACATTCCCGAGTTTGGTTGGACCGATACATGGCCTGGATGAACTTGAAGTCTTAGACCTTTCATTTAACTATATCGAGTTTATATCTGACGAGTTCTTTGACACTCTCTCCACCTTGAAGAAGCTAAATATCAGCAACAATCTCTTGGGCTCGTTTCTGAGTGTTCTTGTCTCCCCGAGAATATTTTCAGCTTTAAGAAACCTCACAGTGTTAGACTTGTCTGAAAACTTTATCATAGATTTCACGTGTGACCTTTTCAGTAACTTGACCAGCTTAGAATATTTCAACATAAGCAAAAATGCTTTGATAAGATTCGAAGTGGACATTTCTAGAATGTCGAATTTAATCTTTTTAGACTTTCACCTGACAAGAATGACAGGTCTTACGTCTGAGTTTCGAGACAGTATTGACAGACTTCTCTCTAACAAAAGAAACGTTTCTATCGACATGAGCAATGCGCCCATTAGCTGCAACTGCAAAAATTATGATTTTATGACCTGGATGACTTCCTCGAAAGCTTTTAGTCAGGGCTTTAAAAACTATATCTGTGTGTACCCAGACCAAACAGGTCACGTGGTGAACGATGACTTTGAAGAAGACATGAATCTCCTCAACCACCAGTGCGCCAGCAACGTCTTGCTTTTTTCCATGATCGCCATTGCAATGATTGTGGTCGTTGGTGCAGTAGCTGGGGGAATCGTATACAAGTATCGCTGGAAGCTGCGATACCTATACAACGCTGCCTATCTACAGTTTAAAAGTTCAAGAAGAGGCGAGGACGATGAATTCGATTACGACGCCTTTATCTCCTACGATCAGGAAGACGGCGTCTTTGTCACGCAGACACTGGTGCCCGAGCTAGAGAAACGAGAGATCCATCTCTGCATCCACGCCAGTGAATTCACGGCTGGTGAGTACATAAGCTCGAACATTGTGAAGGCTGTCAACAGAAGCAGGAAGACGGTCGTGGTTCTCACCCAGAATATGCTGAGCAGCTACTGGTGCAACTTCGAGATACAAATGGCCAACATGGAGGCCTTGCACACGGGCCGCCGCGTCCTGGTCTTCCTACTGGTGGACAATATCCCCACCAAGGATCTCGGGCTGGAGTTACTCTACTACATTCGTAGCAATACTTACATCCCCTTTCCGGAAGACTTCAGAGACACGAACGGCATGAGCTGGTTGTGGGATAAAGTGGCTAACGACATTCGCAATGACTGAATAAATGCATTCTAAATAATTCATACCTACATATAAATCAGGGAGAACTGAAACGAGTTAACACACTACTTCATAATACTAATTGTAAGGTTATGAAATGATGTCACGACATTGGATAAGTCTAAAAGTCACTGTAAAATTTAACGGTGTTTTTTTACATGAACAGCAAAGTGTTACATAACAGTACTTAACAGTACATAACAGTACTTAACAGTACTTAACAATACATAACAGTACTTAATGGTTAATTTCCTCAGAAATACTTCACAAAGTAAGGTCATGGCCGCAAATTTCACAACGTAATAATTGTTAAACAAGTAGCTTAAAAAAAAGTTTTTCTTGTTTTGTTTTGTTTTTTAAGAAAATACCTCCTTTGTAAAGCTGCTGACTTTTTGAAAGAGCGATTACTTTGTTCTTGATATGAAATAACTCATATGTTAACAAAACATATCGTGTCAAAACCAAATAAAAACTACTTGACAAACTAATGCAAATAATCAAAGGACATAATCTAATGTATCATACCACGCAATCCAGAATAAATTATCATGTGAAAAAAAAAACAAATTACAAGATCTTGTAATGACATTAAAAAAATTTACCCCGCACCAATTTACCTCCCCCACCCCCCATCAAAAAAAAATCCTGGTTACGCCCATGCATAGATATACTTAGAGTATAGAAAATTGTTGTTTTGGTGGTATAGATCCAGACTTTTAAAAAAATACATTTCAAGACAGTAGTCAGTAGTCTACACTAGAATACTGGATTTAGAGATACAGCTATTTAAATGTGTATTAATGAATTGTAGTAGTATTATAAACCCTATGTATGTTGTCACAAATGTATTTCATCAGCCCAGCTAAGGAATTCAACATAAGATGGTGCGCAAAGTGTTCCTAAACTTTTTTTTTTTTGCTCTTTAATAAATATATGCGGGAATAGGGTTAGGAATAAATAGACGCATGCCAAATTTAATTCTAAGATTATTATAATATAAGTTGAAAGATAGAACGATGAAACCAGAGTTTTCCCTGGGTGGTCAAATAGCTTGTAATTTTGTTTTCTCAAAGATAAACATAAACTGTCAAATTTATATGAAAACAAGATTAACAGCCGTTTTGTTGTTGTTCATTCTCAATATATCGTTATGCTCATGGTACACCCATCTCACCCCACCCTCCCCCCCCAAAAAAAAAATTATCCCTAGCATACTCATCACTACACACATATATAGGCCTACATATCTTAAAAGTGCCTCATGGTATTCTTAACTAACTGAAATCTTGTCACATTTTTTTGTTTGTCGACAAGAATTTACAAAATAAATGTACAAAGTTTTGTGTTGATAGAACAAGGAGGTCATCTTGCAATCGATCTACTGTAACCAGAACTACCTGTAGCCACTGGTGATTTCCGTGACAAACTTAAAAACAATGTCAAGGACGCCAAATTGAACTTTATTATTGCCTACAATCAGAAGAGCTTAGACTATAAGACTATGAAGTACTAGAGAGTACTAGATAGGGAAAAGAAATTAATAAATAAAACTTTTTTTAATGCATAACCGAAACCGAAGCTAAATTCGCGCTTTTTTTGTTTTTCAAATTGCGTAATTTTTTTTACGTTTTAGTCATGTTTCCCCCTATGATATCTTAAAATAGATATATCGGATTACAATAAAAATGGTACCGTTACAAAGGTTTTTTTAAGCCCTTTAGTAATATATATATATATATATATATATATATATATATATATATATATATATATATATATATATATATAAATGGGGCGTATGTTAATTACTGTTTAAACATGTGTATTTTATTGAAAAATTAACGAGCTTTACAATAGAACCAATAGCCAATTGATTAACATTGTTTTCATATAGTTTACAAAATGAAAAAAAAAATTATTACTTTACGATAAAGACATGTAATTGTTTAGTTAATGTCACCATTGAAAAGCTTGTATATTTTTCTTTAAGAGTGTGTAAATTTTATTTTGTAAACAAGAGTCTGCATGCTCCCCATTTTAACTCTTTCTCTCCGTAATTATTTACCACATTCTGGCGGAATTAACGCTGGTATCGTCAGTTAGATGCATAAAAATAGCGATTTCGACTTTGTGCGTAGTCTGCTAGAACGAGTAGGTATAGAAAAAGCTTTTTAATAAATTTACAGCGTATTATTTGCAAGAAATATCCCTGAGATGAGTCATTAAGATGTTAAACATTAAATATTTGTTGTTGTTTTTTTTATGTTCTATTATTCTAGATTTAAAAAAATAATAATATCGCTATGTTTATGAAATGCTAATGTGTAACAAATCTGTAAGTATTTTGTTTCCAAGGGGTCATGTCTTCACATTTGTTTGTATAAAAACGTATTACGTAAAAGTCATTGCTACAAATTAAAGAGGAGTATTTACAGTTCTTAACTTCATACCTACTCTCTATCTCTTCGGTTGATGATATACACTGTGGTGCTGATAGTGTAAAAAAAAAGTGGTAGAAATTACAAGAAAACGAACAATAAGTTATACAAATTCTGTTTTCATTTTTTAAATTAATTTGTCTTTAACTTTCTTTGTAAACTTAAACTTAAACTCTTTGTAAAATTAATTTGTATTTGTCTTTCTTTGTAAACAAAAAAAAAATAAGGCCGTCCACGAATAATGGCCTCGTGCCTTCTTAATGACCAAAACTTTGTGGTACCAGCTGGGACGAGACTGTGGAAGTCGCCTATGACTGAGCTCTGTTGACCGAGCTTGCCGCCCCTGTGCACCGATTGGCGAGGGAAGACTGTTGGGGACGGTTGTTCATCTGTATAAATGAAACTGTCGGTAAACCTCTAAACCGCTGTCTGCGTATACTATCTGAACTTATACAACGTGAAATAACTTGAACAACTTCTTTGTGAACAAAACAAAATAGAACTTTGATTACAATAGAGACAATTCAACATGAGATGAAATAAGATAAACTGGTCGACTCACGGCGTAGCATACACCGCTATTTACCGGAAGTAATCATGTAGGCAGCGTATTGTCCAGCAGAGTGTATGACTGTGCTTCTATGAGTAAGAACAATGGACAGGGTGTCACCATAGTTATCCCAATGTTTGCAAACAAAGCTTACAGCCATCTTGCGAAGTTTGAGAGCAACAGTCTCGTCGATGACGTTTTCCCAGAAATATGTGACTGAAAAAAATAAACAGTTTACCTCATGCAGGAATTTCGACTACATTGAAAGACCTGTTGACTCCATGAAATATATGTGAAGCAGTGGCCATGGTTAGGAAACGAAGGGCAATACGAAGGAGCAAAATCAAAACAAAGCAACTGAAAAAACATGCAACTATTTTAATGACACCAGATATTGAACAACCGCCTTTCCTTTCCCCAATTTTAGTCAGGTACCGATTAGAGTTGAATGGACTCAGAAGCATTGGCGGATCCAGAACTTTAGAGTGGGGGTAGCGATTTTTTTCCAAACCCTAATCCTAGCGCCCAGTAAAACCTAACCCTATTCATAAACGTGCGTATAGATATATGATAATAAAAAAAGCAGCATTTCTCAACCTTCGGCGAAAAAAACAACAAAAAACAGTCATGTTGAGGCCTTTCTCTTGCAAGCTTGGGGGTCTAGGGGAGCGCTGTAAGCCTTCCGAATGGAGTTCGAGGCAAAGCCCCGACGCCAAAAGCGTTTTCTTGCATTCTTCACTGCAGAAACGCATTCTTTTGACATCTACAGCTTATTATTCACCATGAGAGTTCGGGGCGAAGCCCCGATGCTAAAAGCGTTTTCTTGCATTCTTCACTGAAGAAACGCATTCTCCTGACCTAAAGCTCAAAATTTATCCTATTAAAAAGGACCTTTTGAATAATGCTGTACTTGAAAAATATTCTAATATGAATTTATAGTCCCTTAATACATTGCAAATAAAAAGATTTGTTCCTTGAAAAGATCAGACACCCCACATATTTAGATTAAGGCTTTGAGGATCGCCGCGGAAAAAAAATTCAAGCATAAATTGTGAGTTGTAGTCCAAAATTTAACTAAAAAAATATCAGATTGAGTAAAGATTGGAAAAAGGCGACTACTGATATGCTATTTGGGTTTAAAACTTAATCGTCACTCTTATAATGAAAATTTCCGTTTGAATTCTAATTTTCCAAAGCAAAGTCTTTCTTAAAATAAGTATGATAAATTTATGTGAAATTACATAAACTCTGTCTGGAAAGGGGAGGGGCGGTAGAATGAAAACGATTGATCCTCACTCCTTTTTATAATTTCTGCCAATGATTGAATTTGGCATTTAAGAATAGGGATGAGCGACTCTATATAATTTATAATTTAATTTATAGCATATTGTTACGAATCTCACTATCAAGGCTCTCTGCAAACTGCACCATACACCACCAACTTAAAGAACTTGACAACTCAGGGCTCCAAAGTAACGTAAAGGTTTAATGTCCATAAATAACAGCCAATACTGTACAATTGGCAGCACGTAGAACAGAACAAATAGCTCTGCGATAACAAATATCTCTCCGATAACACCGTTCCGCCGTATCAAGTCTTGCACTGGCCTCTCCGTCTCGTTCCGGGCTTGCACTGGGTTCAACAGTTCAGGACTGACTTCACACACTTGGGCTCGTTGTGTCGGACTCGATCACAGACCAAGATCAAGACGCCGTTCGTCTCAACTGTACTTGATAGTACTCCGCACTGAACCGTCGTAATGCTCCGTACAGAACCACACTGCTGAACTGTGCTGTAGTCGACCGTGTTCTGAACTCTTGTCGTGAACCTCCTTTCTGAACCGTCTTGACTGCGTCACCTCCGCTCTTATATAGGGTCCCTACTGGCCTTCTCGAACCGGACAGAACGCCGCTCGACGTTTCTAGGTGGTCAGATGACTACATCCCTCGTGACACTCCTGAGCTCTGTTCACGATGTCGATCCTTCCCGAACCATCATGTTGATACTCGTCTCGGCCGATCGTCGTAACTCGTCACGGTTGACCGCTCGTCTAGCGCTGGCCTGGGGCGATTTGCGTCGGCTGACTACACACACACCACTACCCCCATCTGTGCCACCACCAGGTTTATAACAATATATAAATTATATTAGTGACAGATTTTTTTTAAATTTTGTAATTTCTTAACTATAACATAAAGGCCTACCTCCACTGAAGTCTTTTATTTTAAAAGTTGTGTATTTTTATGGAAAAAAAAATCTGTTTGAATACTTAAATTTAAAACCAAAAATGTACACTTTCAGAAGATACAAAATAGCCGTTGCACTAGAACTTTGCAAGATCCAAAGTATCATGATATCGGATTTTACATGTCTTTCTAGTTAGTGCGATCTAAGCGTGACGGACTGACAGACCACACACAACTAATAGCGGCTTTTCGCGTTACGAGGGCCGCTAAATAATGAATAATCGATCAATTTTTATTTTTTTTTGTTTTGTGCCGAGGAAAAAAAATGAAATGATTCCATTTAAAACTTTCATTGGGTTTAATTTACAAATAATTATATACAAGAGTAACACTCTGTTTTAAATTGTCATTGTTCATTTGTTAACAAGCGTCGTTAATCTTTCATTCAGATCAATACATTCAAATACACAAATTGGATTGCCCTTTATTAATTAGAGAAAGATGGGGAGAGAGAGAGAGAGAGAGAGAGAGAGGGAGAGAGAGAGAGTGAATGAATGAGAGAGAGAGAGAGGGAGAGAGAGGGATAGAGAGAGAGAAAGAGAGGGAGAGAGGGAGAGAAAGAGAGGGAGAGAGAGAGGGAAAGAGAGAGGGAGAGAGACAGAAAGAGAGGGAGAGAGAGAGAGAGGGAGGGAGAGAGAGGGAAAGAGAGAGGGAGAGAGGGAAAGAGAGAGGGAGAGAGACAGAAAGAGAGGGAAAGAGAGAGAGAAAGAGAGGGAAAGAGAGAGAGAAAGGGAGAGAAAGAGAGCTCTTTAAAATAGCCTAAGGAACTACAAGATCTAGATAGCAATATGTTTTATATTAAGATCTGAAACGTAAAGATACCGGCAAACAACGTATTTAGTTTAAAACACAAGTGATCTAACTACGTGTCAGCGCCACCCACATTTTGACCTCTTCAAGTCAATACCAACAAAAACATTACTAAGTCAGGACTTTCCCACACGTGACACATCCACAGCATTCACATATTAGAAGTCTAGTAGAGAGTCAGGAAATAACAGACGTGTTCGTATCAAGCCAGCAAGACAGCGAACTTTGGATTATCTGAAGAACTAACGTTGACACTGGTTTGATTTATTACAGGAATGTTACAACAAAAATAGCGAACTAGTAAACTTTAAATAGATATAGGCGATAATATACATAATAAAATAATATAAATACATCAAGTAACCTTTTTTTTTTCGTTCAGTGTTTGATTTTGACTTTTTTGTCTACAAAGCTTCTATCAACTCACTCTGTCAATCTGGTACAAATGTTGTGCACCACATTTCTCCCACTTCCCAGTCTCTGATCAAGTTCAATCTTTTGCAGAATTATTCACTGTCAATGACAAAATATAATCAATAAAAAAAAATTTGTTAATCAATTAGTGGTAATTAATTAATTTTGTTTTACATATAAAAAGGGAAGAATAATCTTGCAGTATATAGTGATATGGAAGTAAATTTGTAATAAGTTTACGCCCACATAAAAGCTTTGTTTTTTAAAAAGTATTTTACAACTATTTGGTCTGTTTTATAACATAAGTTTTCACACGTTACTAACTCTCTGTATAAAACTATAAAAAAAATTTTGTTCATTTCTTTAGCTATTTCTTCTATCTTGATAGAAATGGAAGTTTGACTCCAGCCTATGTTAGAACATCCTATTCTAACTTGTGACAGTCACGTGACATTGCCTCTTCCACCTCCCCTCCCCAAATAAAATGTCTCACACTCAAATGATTCAAGTCGTAGAATACGTATAAACCACTTTCAAAAATTTTTTTTTTTTTTTTAAATCGTTCGAGGAGCCTTAAATGTTTTCGATAAAGCACCAGGCCTCAGAACCACACTTAAGTGTGGTAAAAACCACAGCTTTATAAAGATTGATAAGATACGATTACTCGATATAGCCATCTTTTTTAAAAACAGACACATTTAAGACTTTTTTTTTTAGGGGGAGGATGGCCTGTACTTAACGCGAGAGGTTCTGAGAATAATTTATAAAAACAAAACATTTTTATTATAAGTAAGAATTTCCCTGTACTATACAATAGTATTTATAGTAACAAAAAATGTTTTAATAATTTAGACTATTTGACGATGACATATTGCGAACTATGAATGGCTACATCAGTGGTTCCCAAACTTTTTTGTCTCGTAGACCCCTTGCCATGTTTTCTGGTTTTCGGTAGACCCCCTGCTTAACTTATATTGCATTTTTGCACATTCATAAACTAATTAAACTAATTTCTAACTGCAGTGAGTCAAAGAGTGGAAAAATAATGTAAAGCTACATCATAAGTTAGAGAGATCTATCTTTTTTTACAGATATAATTCAAATTTAAATCAATTAAAATAACAATTAATATGTATTGCTGGAATCACCATACACATTGGAAATGTTTTTTTTTTTAATGTTTCTACAGATATTGTTTCATAAAAGTTTTCGCAAAGAGTTTCTCGTGTATTTCTTGATCTTTCACGTTTGCTTCAAATATTGGGCCTGCGAAACTGTTTTCACTAACAGGAGAAGGGGCAAAGGTGAGTTACTGGCGCCTAAACCAGTAAGCTTAGGGCAGGAGGGACTCATTAGCCTTGGCTTGTAGCCCACATAGTCGAAAGAAAATAGAATTCAAACCTCTGCTACTTTGCTGCTATACACCCAAACATGGGAAAGGTTTCGTGGGTCAGCCCTGGGAAAAAATATGGAGCTGAAGACCATTAGACAGTTTGCAGCTTTACTGCTCATCCCGCCGATGTGCCCTTGAACTGTAGTGTTACTAGAAGAAATTCGTTTCATAATATTAGATGAAGGTTTGTGTAAAACAGTTTTTAAAACTACTTCAAGGGCTGGTAAAATCAATGTTTTATCTATAGTGTTTTTTCCGTATTTGGCTTTAGGTAAAGAGATCTTCTATGACGCTCACAAACCACCATCTTTTCTAGGCCTATATGATGTTGAAGAAAGATTTTATGGGTCTATTCTGAACATTATCTTTGAGTTTTCGATTTTTTTTTTTGACTTTTATCTTTTTATCAGGGTGGCATCATCTCAAATAATGCTTCAGTGTATATGGTTTCATATGGTCTTAAAAAGGCACTTAGGCAATCGCTTATTTGACAAGGGAATAAATAATTAACGCTGTAAAATCAAGATTTCTTTTTTGTTAGACATTAGTTACATGTAGACAAAATTAACTATTTATATTAGTATTGAAATTAAATACTATTTTACTTTTGAATAAAGGAATAAATATTTATAACTAAGGTACAAATCATTTTTTAGTGTTTGAAATAGTTACATTAATGGTGTGTGAAAATTAAAGTCATAGACCCCCATGGACATCTCATAGACCCTCAATTTACTTTTTCACTTTTGTAGACTCCTTGGAAGTCTTCGTAGACCCCTAGGGGTCTATATAGACCACTTTGGGAATCACTGGGCTACATGGTCATGTGGTATCGTCTTGATGGGCCCAGGGTCGAACCTTGCCTGACACATATCTCCGCCATCTTGTGGGAGGTTGGACTAGGATTTAATAATCTTTAGCTAAGAGGGAACATCAGAAACATGTAAAACAGACGATGAAAGGTCAGATTCTTATCTGAAACCATCATATTGACAATCTTTCTCTATCCCCATATTTATAAGTGATCTCTGTATATACTTTAGTTTTTTTTTTATTGTTGTTTTTCTAGTTGGAGCTACTATAAATTAAATAGTGTTCAATGGTTTGAAAATATTTGTACTAAAAGTGCATTATTTCGCATAAAGCCCCCCCCCCCCCTCCAATGAAGAGTTCTGCTTCCGCCCTTGTCCACTCAAAACTCTTTTTGGTCTGCTCATCAGATTTTTTTGAACAGTCAACCACTTGCGTCTACTCATTGAAACATTAATTAAATAAACATGAAAATATTTAGAGTTCTGTTTTCATATAAACTCGTAGTAGGCCCGGCCCGTAGGGGCAGCCTTTTGTAAAAGCAATGAAGTTCCAATTTTGAGAAAACTAACATGAAAATAAAATTAGATTACAATAGCTTTTTGTTTTTTGACAGACGAATATGTCAATTTTGATCTATTGCAAGAGTAGGACTAATTATTAATAACTACTATATAATAACATATATTTGGGTCATCAGAGCAGTACATGAGATATGAGAAACTATGAACTAACAATAAACAACATCCTATCTTCCTTTAGACAAATTGGACATTTGGAGCATTCACACTCCGTGGCTAAAGTTCTGATTGTATGAGCATGACACACATAAAACTCAATGTAAATCAACTCTCATAAACGAACCACTACCAACTAAATCTTGTAAAAATGTGTATAAGTATGCCGTGAAAGTTTGAAATCAAAGAACCCTCTTCTAGGTGACTTTGATTGATTATCATTTAGAACTGCATACACTTTGAACATCGAGCGCTTGGCTTCCAAACCTGGATTCGAATCTCGGTGAAGACTGGGATTTTTAATATCGGGATTTTGAGGGTGCCCCTGAGTCCACCTAACTCTAATGAGTACCTGACTTTAGTTGGGGAAAAGAAAAGGCGGTTGGTCGTCGTACTGGCCACATGACACCCTGTTCGTTAACCGTTGGCTAAAGAAACAGATGAACTGAACATCATCTGCCCTATAGATCGCAAAGTCTGAAAGGGGAACTTTACACTTTGAGCATCAACATGTACTCAAAATGGCTACAGAGTGTGTTTGGCTAGGTTTTAAAAAAAAACAACAACATTTTCCTGACCACATTCTATCTTTTGGACAATTAACATAAAAAATGTAACATTTAGTTTTTAATTACAGTCCCAACATAGTTTTATCCTTTAGTCCTAACATATAGTTTTATCATATAGTCCTAACATATAGTTTTATCATATAGTCCTAACATATAGTTTTATAATATAGTCCTAACATATAGTTTTATCATATAGTCCTAGCATATAGTTTTATCATATAGTCCTAACATATAGTTTTATCATATAGTCCTAACATATAGTTTTATCCTTTAGTCCTAACATATAGTTTTATCATATAGTCCTAACATATAGTTTTATCATATAGTCCTAACATATAGTTTTATCATATAGTCCTAGCATATAGTTTTATCATATAGTCCTAGCATATAGTTTTATAATATAGTCCTAACATATAGTTTTATCATATAGTCCTAACATATAGTTTTATAATATAGTCCTAACATATAGTTTTATAATATAGTCCTAACATATAGTTTTATCATATAGTCCTAACATATAGTTTTATCATATAGTCCTAGCATATAGTTTTATCATATAGTCCTAACATATAGTTTTATCATATAGTCCTAACATATAGTTTTATCATATAGTCCTAGCATATAGTTTTATCATATAGTCCTAGCATATAGTTTTATCATATAGTCCTAGCATATAGTTTTATAATATAGTCCTAACATATAGTTTTATCATATAGTCCTAGCATATAGTTTTATAATATAGTCCTAACATATAGTTTTATCATATAGTCCTAACATATAGTTTTATAATATAGTCCTAACATATAGTTTTATCATATAGTCCTAACATATAGTTTTATAATATAGTCCTAGCATATAGTTTTATCATATAGTCCTAGCTTATAGTTTTATCATATAGTCCTAGCATATAGTTTTATAATATAGTCCTAACATATAGTTTTATAATATAGTCCTAACATATAGTTTTATCATATAGTCCTAGCTTATAGTTTTATAATATAGTCCTAACATATAGTTTTATAATATAGTCCTAGCATATAGTTTTATCATATAGTCCTAGCTTATAGTTTTATCATATAGTCCTAACATATAGTTTTATAATATAGTCCTAACATATAGTTTTATAATATAGTCCTAACATATAGTTTTATAATATAGTCCTAGCATATAGTTTTATCATATAGTCCTAACATATAGTTTTATAATATAGTCCTAACATATAGTTTTATCATATAGTCCTAACATATAGTTTTATCATATAGTCCTAACATATAGTTTTATCATATAGTCCTAACATATAGTTTTATAATATAGTCCTAACATATAGTTTTATCATATAGTCCTAACATATAGTTTTATCATATAGTCCTAACATATAGTTTTATCATATAGTCCTAGCATATAGTTTTATCATATAGTCCTAACATATAGTTTTATAATATAGTCCTAACATATAGTTTTATCATATAGTCCTAACATATAGTTTTATCATATAGTCCTAACATATAGTTTTATCATATAGTCCTAGCATATAGTTTTATAATATAGTCCTAACATATAGTTTTATCATATAGTCCTAACATATAGTTTTATCATATAGTCCTAGCATATATTTTTATAATATAGTCCTAACATATAGTTTTATCATATAGTCCTAGCATATATTTTTATAATATAGTCCTAACATATAGTTTTATCATATAGTCCTAACATATAGTTTTATCATATAGTCCTAGCATATAGTTTTATCATATAGTCCTAGCATATATTTTTATAATATAGTCCTAACATATAGTTTTATAATATAGTCTTAACATATAGTTTTATAATATAGTCCTAACATATAGTTTTATAATATAGTCCTAACATATATTTTTATAATATAGTCCTAGCATATAGTTTTATCATATAGTCCTAGCATATATTTTTATAATATAGTCCTAGCATATAACTTTATCATATAGTCTTAACATATAGACAAAGTCCTAGCAAATCTCAAAGCTAGAAATATTGATGAAGTTCAAATAAAGTGATTCAGAATATATCGATGAAACAGACTCGGATACTTTAGTCTACATCACAGTCATTAGGGAAACAATTTCCTTCCACACAATCACCTTACTGGAGCATTGTCTTCACTTTACCTCACTGTGCTGAGCACAAACAAAGTCTTCGACTTCGCTACTAAGTTGCCCCACATTTCCTTCTTGTTTGATCACCCAATAGTCTTACTGTATAGGATGATATAATACATGTACCCTTTAACGAGCTAACCCAGAATTTGTTGGGGTTTTTTTGGTCATCAAGGGTGTGGTTGGGTGGGATGGGGTAAACTTTTAAAGAGACAGAGGTGCCAGTGTGTCAGCAACGTAGCCCCCGTATGGAACAGTATACAAACAAAATACCCTTAATGTCAACTGTGGGCTCTTTTTAGCTGAAAGTTTTTTTTATGTCTATTATTTAAAATCTGAAATTATCATTTGAACAAATTTCTTTTTTTTTTTCGAAGCCATTTTCTTAGATTTTCAAATATTATATTATATTATATTATATTATATTATATTATATTATATTATATTATATTATATTATATTATATTATATTATATTATATTATATTATATTATATTATATTATATTATATTATATTATATTATATTATATTATATTATATTATATCATATTATTTTATTTTATTTTATTTTATTTTATTTTATAATATATTATATTATATTATATTATATTATATTATATTATATTATTAACAATGTTACATTTACTTAAAATACACGTACACATTGTATTGAAAGAGTTTTATTTGGATAGAACTGCCAGGACCTCACAACAAACTAAATATCAAACAAACTAGTTGTGTTCCTGACTTCCCAGTGGTTTCTGTATAAAATAGCTCACACATTTTTAATGTGGTCAGTTACTTTAGTAGGATCACTTACTTCAGTAGGAGCACTTACTTTAGTAGGAGCACTTACTTTAGTAGGATCATTTACTTCAGTAGGAAGACTCACTTTAGTAAGATCACTTACTTCAGTAGGAGCACTTACTTGAGTAGGATTACTTACTTTAGTAGGATCACTTACTTCAGTAGGGGCACTTACTTAGTTACTTCAGTAGGAGCACTTACTTTAGTAGGATTACTTACTTTAGTAGGATCATTTACTTCAGTAGGAGCACTCACTTTAGTAAGATCACTTACTTCAGTAGGAGCACTTACTTTAGTAGGATTACTTACTTTAGTAGGATCACTTACTTCAGTAGGATCATTTACTTTAGTAGGATCACTTACTTTAGTAGGATCACTTACTTTAGTAGGATCACTTACTTTAGTATGATCATTTACTTTAGTAGGATCATTTACTTTAGTAGGATCACTTACTTTAGTAGGATCATTTACTTTAGTAGGATCACTTACTTTAGTAGGATCACTTACTTTAGTAGGATCACTTACTTCAGAAGGATCATTTACTTTAGTAGGATCACTTACTTTAGTAGGAGCACTTACTTTAGTAGGATCATTTACTTTAGTAGGATCATTTACTTTAGTAGGATCACTTACTTTAGTAGGATCACTTACTTCAGTAGGATCACTTACTTCAGTAGGATCACTTACTTTAGTAGGATCACTTACTTTAGTAGGATCATTTACTTTAGTAGGATCACTTACTTTAGTAGGATCACTTACTTTAGTAGGATCATTTACTTTAGTAGAATCACTTACTTTAGTAGGATCATTTACTTTAGTATGATCACTTACTTCAGTAGCATCATTTACTTTAGTAGGATCACTTACTTCAGTAGGATCATTTACTTTAGTAGGATCACTTACTTAAGTAGGATCACTTACTTTAGTAGGATCACTTACTTCAGTAGGATCATTTACTTTAGTAGGATCACTTACTTTAGTAGGATCACTTACTTTAGTAGGATCATTTACTTTAGTAGGATCACTTACTTTAGTAGGATTACTTACTTTAGTAGGATCACTTACTTCAGTAGGATCATTTACTTTAGTAGGATCACTTACTTTAGTAGGATCACTTACTTCAGTAGGAGCACTTACTACAATACAATCACTTATCTTCTTATCTTATCTTATATAATACAGACGTTACTTCAAAAAAGAAGATGATTACGTCCTACGCGTCATGCATTTAGTCATGCATATTAACCAATGACTTAAATTCTGCCAAGTCACTGGTTTTCCTGGCTAGCTCAGGCAACCCATTCCATGCTCTAATAGCACTAGGGAAGAAGGAGTATTTGTACAAATTTGTCCTAGCATATGGGACGAGGAATGTGCCTTTATCTTTGTGTCTTTCAGAGTATTTTATTAAATTTTGTTTTTGTATTTGAAGATTATGGTTCAGTGTTTTATGTATTATTGCTACTTTACTTTTGAGCCTTCTGTCCTGAAGGCTTTCTAAATTTAGTGATTTTACTAAAGGTGTTACTCTAGTCAAATGTGAATATTCGTTTGTTATGAATCGCACTGCTCTATTTTGTGTCTGTTCTAGTTTCTTAATGTTTTCTTGAGTTGAGGGGTCCCAAACAGAGGATGCATATTCTATTATTGACCTAACCAAGGTTAAATAACATTTTAGTTTTATGTTCTTATTTGATTTTTAGAAATTTCTTTTAATAAATCCAAATGCTTTGTTTGATTTTTTTGTAGTTTCATCATTATGTACTTCAGTACAATCACTTCTATAAGATCACTTTTTTTTTGTAGGATCACTTACTTCCGTATCTAATGTATCTATAATCCACATTTTGTGTTGAAAATTTCTAATGTAATTTTTGAGTGTATTTGGTATGAGTCTTTATTTCGCTTGCTATCGTCTCCGACTTCCACTTGAACTGCCTTTCATCAGTAGTTCACCCCAATTTATACACTCCTTTGTTCAAAGGTTATTCATCAACCTATACAAACACGCACACACACTCCACAACAACACATCACTGCAATATGGGATATTTCAGGACAAGAGTGAGGACTGAAATTGATAAATCAATCTAATAGTCAACTACGCCAGAGATCCTCTCATCAGGCTTTGTCAAATCAAATGTTATCCATGTTAATTCGATGCGCCTTGTCATAAACTTAGCTGGGTCAAAGAATCTCTTTACACCACTTAAAAGCAGAGTCTGAGATGACAGTGATTTAAAAATAGCATAAAGGTAGAGTGTCTCCTTTCTCCACACATCGCTACCAACTTAAGAGAGAGGTCAACATGTTCACACACTCATTAATCTGCTGGGTTTTAGCATGTCAGTCACAACAACGTGGGCACGGAGAACATTTGTTATCAATTTATTTGTGTATTTCCAGGAAACGATAAAATGTTTATTCGATCAAGATTGGATCACATTATCTTGTGAAATTTTAGCTGACTATCTCTGATAATGAAAAACAATTTCTCTTTCTATTGACGAGATATTGAATGTGTTTTGGAACGACTCGAGTATAAAGCATATTTTAATTTGTTTTTAAATCAAAAGCTAAAAGCAATTCAAGTAATGTGTTGTGTTTTTTTCCGCGGACAAAAAGCAGAATGTATTTGGAACTACTAAAACATTTATTGTCTAAGAACACAGTGCTAAGAAGGATTTAAGAACTACTAAATCATTTTTATTTTCTACGTACAGAAAGCTAAAAATGTATTTGAAACCTTTTAATCATTCATTTTGATGGACCACAGTTATATAATACTCTCTCAAAATGTACATTGTAGTACCACAAAAAAGAAAATAAATAATGTTCATAAATTGAGATGCTAACAGTGAAAATTAAATGTAAAAGTCATGTCTTTCTAGCGCATCAACTCTAGATCTGTGTTGATACTTTAGAGCAGCAGTTTCTTGGAGGGACCAGTAGTACGGTTTGTATGATTTCATATTTAACTAATAATAAATTGTGCTTGATTGTAGAGAATTCGTTATGAGCAAAGGCCGCACGGGATATCAAGTGGTAAAAGGGCATCAAACTTTCGGTCTGTATATATTAAGTTTCTATTCCTCTGGGCTGTAAAAAAAAAACACTACACAACTATTATATATTTGTAAAATACCACTGACTCATTCATTGATCAAAAAATCTCTGAAACTATCGTACGAATTCGCATGGAATTTCTCACACAGGTTCCCTTTACCTCCTAGACGATTGCTAAGAACTGGATTTGACAGATTCTTTACCTGACGACCTCTTTTTGCTAAAAAACACAAGCTTTGTATAACACCTGTTATATTATTATCGGTATTTCCCTAAATGCCATAAATGTAAAGCATAAGAAAAATTTCACAGAAATTGTTATTTTTAAAGCAATTTGTTTCTTTTTTCCCTACATCTACTTAGTTGTAATCATGGTTGTAATATGTCTGACGTTGGACTTCCTCGTAGATGAGGTCTAAATTAAAAATAATTCCTAATAGCATTAATGAGATAGATCTAAATATAGTTTTTTTTTCTTGTTTTTTTTTTTTTTTTTTTCGAGAGAGAGAGAGAGAGACAGAGCAAGGAATGGTAGGCCTACTTTGTAGCACTGTCAAAAAATAAAAACAACTAAATCCTAAAAGCATTGAAAAGATCATAAATCTAGATCGATTGTCATTTCACTACATTCAAAAAAAAGGGGGGGGGGTAAATTAACAGTTACAATTAATAAAACCAAATTGAATTGATTTTTTTTTATTTAAAGAGAACAAAATATCAAGATACATGTAGAAAGGGAAACGGGAATGTGTACGAAGGACTTTTTGTTGTTGGGAGGGGGGGAGCGGAGAAGTAACAGTGCTACTAAAATTAACGGGCTCAAAATATGAGAGCATGTATGTGTCGGGTAGGAAGCGGGTCTTTCCAAATCAATTCAAATGTCTGCGTGGGAGAAATTACTATGCGCAGGTTAAAAGAAAACAAAACGAGAGGTTCCAGAGAGCGAAAAAGAGAGAGACGAAAAGAGAGAGCGTGAAATTTCATTGTAACAGTTACACTAATTCACGGGCTAAAAAAGAGTGTTACGTTGATATGTGGCCCATTTATTAAAATTCAAAATAAAAGAGGGGGTATTCCGGCCATAATAAACATTATAAAGCCTAGGAACAAAACAACGGGGATAGCCGTTGTGTACTGCTAGTTACTCATAAATGAACAAACACAAAACTACTGTATTTGAAAAGTTAAATAAAAAAAAATTATTTTGTTACTTTGTTAATCTCCTATATTCTTCTTAAATTGAATGCAAGCTGTTGACCAGACCTGGTTGAATTCAATTTGCTAGATTTGTTTGAATCTTTGAAGGCAATGCACTTTTTCACGCCAACGTTCTTCTGAGGCACATGGTACATGTTGTTACTTCATTGTACAATACATTGGTTTGATGAGGGACTGGGCTATGATGGTACTTCACTATTAAGTACACTGGTTTTATCTAGATCAAGATTTTATAAGTAAACTTCTAGACTCTAGATCTAGATAATCATCGTAGTTTATTTTCATTTCTCTAAGATTCTTCTTAGATTTAATCAAACTGTGGAGACACCGTTCACTAAAATGAACAATTCTTTTACTTGATGTGAAGCAGGAAAAGTGTTAGTGGCTTTGCAGGCTTTTCATTTTCTAACCGACCTTGGGTTTTGGGTCCCTGTCGAAACTGAAATAAACGACGCGCATAATAGGCCCTATGCCGGCTATGCCTTAGTTCCAAGTGAAGACTACGCACATCAGCTGAAAACATTCAAGACATTTTGAACTCCAGGTTATGAGGACATCGCTGAAGCAAGTGTTCACTTTGCCACATGCTCAGCTCTGTGTGGATTAGGGCAGAACCTCAATGACGAATTAGCCACAAGAAAACGGTGACAAGCAAAAACAAAAATGGGGAATCAGTATTGACACACAAGAAAACGTTGTTTTTTTGGAGGGGGGGGGGGGAAGGGGGGAATCTACTCTTCCATGGACCGGATTGTTTAAGAAAAGATCATCCGATTTGAGCAACTTCATGATGTAGCAGATAGATGATTTTTTTTCTCCTTCCCAACTATTGAAGCCTCAGGTTCAAATCCGTCTCAATCTCCTAGCAACATTGAACGTTTTGTGGCAGTTTCTTCAAAAGTGTGCGAGCTTCCTAAACAAGAACCTGCTCAGCTCTGGCGTGGTATAAACAAATATTGGGTTGATGATTCAGACCCGAATGTTTTCATTGTGCTGACTATTGTGGCTAGTCTGGTAACATGCGGGCCACGTTCTGACTATTGTGGCTAGTCTGGTAACATGCGGGCCACGTTCTGACTATTGTGGCTAGTCTGGTAACATGCGGGCCACGTTCTGACTATTGTGGCTAGTCTGGTAACATGCGGGCCACGTTTTTTCCAAACTCAAGGTGATCAAGAATTTAACAAATACTACTCACTAATATAGCGATTTCTTCCATTGAGCAAGAGCTGGTGGGAAAAAAAATGATCTCAATAAAATTAAAATAAAATTGGTGGTAGTTTTGTCATCAAGTAAGCACGTACGATTCGTTTGTATTATCTTTTAGTACAATTGGTAGTTTGTAAATCAGAAAATACGTTGACACTGACAACACATAAACAAATAACGTTTTTTAGATGTTTTATTTCTTTGTTGTTGTTTCTTTTTTTTTTTTGGGGGGGGGGGGGAAACATCGTGAGGAACTGTCGCACCAGACATCAAATACACTGGCTACTCCATTTGTTAGGAGTCATTCTTACAAAAATATTTACGAGGGCATCGAGTGATCAGAAAAATAATTATACGTGTTTGAAATTCAAGTTGAATTAATGTCTATTTTAGTGTATGTTTGTATTAGTTCATTCCAAAAATTGAAGCCTTCTATAGTAAATACCCTTATCATGGGTTTTCCTCAAAATAATTTGAAATATGGTATAATTGTCCTCTTGATTTTCAAGTGTTTTTATTTGTGAAATGTGGGTTGGAAAACTAGGTGTGGAGGGGTGGAGGTCGCATAGACTATTCAAAGTTAATAACACCCGAAAAAAATGCTTGACCTCTGTCCAGACTTTTTCGCTCCCATTATGCCCATGCGCTCTGGTGAATTTTTCTTTATTACTGTCTAAGACACTTCAATCTACATCTGGTTTGTGTGTCATGCTCATACAAATGACTATTGCATTCAGTTTCTTGGAAAGGCGATGAAGCATGTGGGAAGTCCGCATCAAGGAGGGTGGAAACGAAACTGAGAGTTGAGTTGATTACAAAAAACACATCTTTTAACAAATGCTTTTTGTTTATATCGTAGGGTGGTACTTAAAACATGGTTGACTGATACTTAGGACGCTGTACACTTGTAAAGTACTTGTTACACTGTAGATGTCATTGTCTCGCGTGCAGTCGTTACATGACGAAACTGAAACAACAGACTGTAACTGGGGCACAGAAAAGAACTAAGCAATAATAAAAGGAAACAATAATAATAAAACAATAAAAAAATACAATAATAAAACGAAACAATAATAAAACGAAACAATGATAAAACGAAACAATAATTAAACTAAACAATAATAAAACTAAACAATGATAAAACTAAACAATAATAAAACTAAACAATGATAGAATTAAACAATAATAAAACTAAACAATGATAGAACTAAACAATAATAAAACTAAACAATGATAGAACTAAACAATAATAAAACTAAACAATGATAGAACTAAACAATAATAAAACTAAACAATGATAGAACTAAACAATAATAAAACTAAACATTGATAGAACTAAACAATAATAATAAAATAATAAAAAAATACAATAATAAAACGATACAATAATAAAACGAAACAATGATAGAACTAAACAATAATAAAACGAAACAATGATAGAACTAAACAATAATAAAACTAAACAATAATAAATCGAAACAATAATAAAACAAAACAATAATAAAACGAAACAATAATAAAACGAAACAATGATAGAACTAAACAATAATAAAACGAAACAATGATAGAACTAAACAATAATAAAACTAAACAATAATAAACCGAAACAATAATAAAACAAAACAATAATAAAACGAAACAACTAATAAAACGAAACAATGATAGAACTAAACAATAATAAAACTAAACAATAATAAAACGAAACAATAATAAAACGAAACAATAATAAACCGAAACAATAATAAAACAAAACAATAATAAAACAAAACAATAATAAAACGAAACAATACTAAAACAAAACAATAATAGAAATGTTGTTGGCCTCCTTCAGTCGTAACGACTATGGTTCATTTCGTACAACAGTTTTTCATGTGACTGTGGAGCCCTATTTTGGTGTGACACTCCTATCCATATATGTTGCAGGTCAAGGTGACTTTCGCGTTGGTGGTAGACAAGTCACCCATTTTTCATTTGGTACGCTTTTCTTCCAGAGCTAGCTGAGGGCCAAGTTTTTTCGCTGTCCATAGCGTCACCATCTCTCCACAAAGTGCAGTGTAGGGCTATGTCTTCCCAATAGTCAGTATCACTATTCACTGTTTTGAGGTGCCGATTGATTACATCCACATAAAGGAGGTCGTGACAACCAGTTTTTCTTGAGCCAGTCGAGAGCTGCCCATAAAGGATGATTTTCGGGATACGATCATCTTTCATCCGGCGAACATGATCGAAACATGATAAACTAAACAAAGATAGAACTAAACATTAATAGAATTCAACAATGACAGAATTTAAAAATGATACAACTAAACAACGGTAAAAAAAACTAAACAATGATAAAAACTAAAGAACAAATGTCAGTTATTAAGAGTAACAAAAAAAAAACAACAACAACTAAATCAAATAAAAACTATTTATCTTATTCATAATAAATCAGTTACACAGACTAAAAACTTAAAACATCTAGGTGTAACAATAAATGAAAAGTCATCATGGAATCCCATATTGATGAAATTATTAAAATCAAGCAAAACATTAGGGTTTATTAAAAGAATTTTTTTTACAAATCAAACAAGAACATAAACTAAAATGCTATTCAACCTTAGTTAAGCCAATATTGGAATATGCATCCTCTGTGTGGGATTCTTCAACTCAAGACAACATAAAGAAACTAGAACAAATAAAAAAAATTGAGCAATGAGATTTATAAGCAACGAATAGTCAAATTGGATTAGAGTAACGCCATGAGTAAAATCACTAGACTTAGGAGACACTTCAGGAGAGAAGAATAACAAGTCAAGTAGCTAGAATATAAAAACATTAAACCATAATTTACAAATAGAAAAACAAAACCAAATGAAATACTCAGAAAGCATAAAGATCGAGGCACATTTCTTATTCTATACGCTAGAATTAAATCATACACTTGCTCCTTCCTTCCTAGTGCTATTAGAGCATGGAATAGGTTGCTTGAGTCAGACAGGAAAACCAACCAGTTAGCAGAATTGAAGTCATTGGCTTACATGCATGACTAGATTGATACATGAAATCCGTAGGACGTAATTATCTTCTTTTTTGAGGTAACGTCTGTAATCGATAAGATGAGATAAGATAAGAAGATAAGATAAGATAGTCACTGACATGCTTCACTGAGAACTTGTCACAGTGGAAAAATGAGTTGTGTAGCTTGTTCGTAAATAGAACTCCCTGGCTCGAAAGAATAAACCAGGTACAACCGCGTAACCACTTTCACTTGCTGTGTTCGGCTCACAATAGTAGGAAACAATGCCAAGCTCGAAATTAGCCCAGATTCTTTTTTTTTTCCTTATTAGAAACTTCAAAGCTTAACGTTTACAGTTTAAAACCCATCACCTTAGCTCAGAGCTGTTGTTTAATTATGCCTGAATAATGTACTTCAACAGGCTCAGAATACAGAAAACCCGCTACCTATAGGAGAGGATCACTAAAGGGGTCCTCTCAATGTGTAGTAATGGTGTCTTCATTTCTTGCGTGTACAGAACACTAAAGGGGTCCTCTCAATGTGTAGTAATGGTGTCTTCATTTCTTGCTTGTACAGAACACTAAAGGGGTCCTCTCAATGTGTAGTAATGGTGTCTTCATTTCTTGCGTGTACAGAACACTAAAGGGGTCCTCTCAATGTGTAGTAATGGTGTCTTCATTTCTTGGGTGTACAGAACACTAAAGGGGTCCTTTCAATGTGTAGTAATGGTGTCTTCATTTCTTGGGTGTACAGAACACTAAAGGGGTCCTCTCAATGTGTAGTAATGGTGTCTTCATTTCTTGCGTGTACAGAACACTAAAGGGGTCCTCTCAATGTGTAGTAATGGTGTCTTCATTTCTTGGGTGTACAGAACACTAAAGGGGTCCTCTCAATGTGTAGTAATGGTGTCTTCATTTCTTGGGTGTACAGAACACTAAAGGGGTCCTCTCAATGTGTAGTAATGGTGTCTTCATTTCTTGCGTGTACAGAACACTAAAGGGGTCCTCTCAATGTGTAGTAATGGTGTCTTCATTTCTTGGGTGTACAGAACACTAAAGGGGTCCTCTCAATGTGTAGTAATGGTGTCTTCATTTCTTGGGTGTACAGAACACTAAAGGGGTCCTCTCAATGTGTAGTAATGGTGTCTTCATTTCTTGCGTGTACAGAACACTAAAGGGGTCCTCTCAATGTGTAGTAATGGTGTCTTCGTTTCTTGGGTGTACAGAACACTAAAGGGGTCCTCTCAATGTGTAGTAATGGTGTCTTCATTTCTTGGGTGTACAGAACACTGGTACACTCATCAATGAAATATTTGCCCAGGGCAGACAAATAAATGTACTTCCTGTTTCCATGGGATCATTCTTTGCAAGGCTATAATCGTTCATTTGTAAACGATACTAATGAAATAATTAAAAAAACAAGGAAAATGGTTGACTTGACGACCTTTCTGTTGTAGGCGACAGTTGTTTTTTTAGTTGTTTAAAGAACATATTGGTACATTGTTATGACTGAGTTGTAGATAACAGTTACTTTGTCAAGGAATGTATTGAGTTTCATCATTTCAATTAGTGTGTTTTTGTTTTTTGTTTAAGTACTATATCCTGTGCTTTTTTTTTTTTTTTTTTGTAATAAAATAAGTGCCGGTACTCATTGACGGATTGCGTAACTTTTAACAACTAATAAATTAATAATAAACGTTAAAAGAAAAGAAAAGTTTCCCCCACATTGAAAAAGGTACCGGTGAGTACCGTCAAAAAAAAAAAGCACTGACTGTATCTATTTTTATTCCAAATTATGGGAGGCGTTTGATCATTCCATTATGTGTAGCCCACTGAAGAGTATCAGTCTTCAAAAAACATGCTCAGTTACGATGTTAAGTTTATTGATTTATAGATGAATTAAATGAAGAAACTATTTTTTTTTTTAAGTTACCACACCTAAGCAGATAATTATTGTTTTCTAGTAGTAATGTGTTTGTTGTTGTTGTTTTTTTCAGATATGACTCAAAGTACATGTCTTGTACTACTGATCAGTTCATATTTCGTCATCTATCCAGCGTCTTTATTTAGCCTTGTTTTCAATACCGCAAGCTCTTCTCAAAACAGATCCAACCAAGGGAATGTACTTGTACTCAACAGTTTATTTAAGAAAGAGTCTCATCCCCCTACAGTTTACGAATTCTCTCAGCTAAGCGAAAACGCTGTACAAAATAAGGAAAAGATCGATCAACAAGTCCAATTGTCTTCTGGAGATATCTGTGAAGTGGTGAACCAGACAGTGCTGAACTGTTCATCTAGAAACTTAACTGACGTCCCTGGCGGAGAATACAGCTCGATCACTAAATTACACCTTCAGAACAATCGAATCACTAACCTAAAATACAAAGCTTTCATTCATTTTCTTAACTTGGAGAGGCTCAATCTCGAAAATAATTTGTTGACTACGCTGTCATTAAATTGTTTTTATGGTCTGACAAAGCTGAAAATGTTAACTCTTCGAAGCAACAATCTGCTTCTGAATAATGTCACATTTCATCCTGACATCTTCTCTCCTTTAATTCATCTGGAAAAACTCATTATAAACAAAAATGTTCCACAGAACAGTACTGACAATGATTTATTCAACTATCCAGATAAGGCTTTATCTAAGCTAAGAAATCTGGTGGTGTTAGAGATGGACGGGCTGAAAAATAAGAGCTTAGGTCCTGGCTTTTTAAATATGACATCATTAACGAATCTGACGCTTGCTGGATACCTGATAGGAAACTGTTATATGGGAACTCTAAATGCTGACACCTTTATAAACGTTCCAGGACTGAAATATTTAGATCTTTCGTCTTGCTATATTACAGGTACTAAAATTCACGATTTTGCCTTTTCTCATTTGTCGAAGTTGGAAGTTCTAAATTTGACGCACAACGAAGACATCGACATAGATAATCTGCAGAAAGTGTTTAAAAGTTTATACAACATTACAAGTCTAAAGACGTTAAGCATGCACCTCATAGTCAATAGATACTCTCTTGGTATCTGCCTGGACGCTGATAGCATTAACTACTTTCCGAGATATCTTGAAACGTTCGATGCCCAGGAGAACAATCTGGAAGCGGTAGATCGCAGGGTAATCCGAAAACTTTCCCCCTCTCTCAGAGTTCTAAACCTTAGCGGCAATAAGTTTGTTTTCGGGACATACCTGCAAGATTTGAAATACATGGTCAATCTTCAAGAGCTTTATCTCAATGGTGGCAGCTTCACATACAGCCTCCCTGTAGCGTATCCTTTCCAATTACGCTCGGGAAAATATTTCTCTAGCTCCAATTGTACGCTTTACATGGCTACTGACAGATCAAGTTTTAGTCCTTTTACTATTGAGCTACCACCAAATTTAACTCGATTAGAAATGAATGGAGCAGGACTCACGTACAGGCTCACTGCTTTAAATGTAAGTGATAATAATTTAAAAGTATTACATCTGAAAAACAATAACTTCCCAAGTTTAGAGGGGCCAATTAACGGACTACATTCCCTTGTTCATTTAGATTTGTCTCAGAGCTCTGTAAAGTACATAAAGACGACATTTTTCGATAGCTTCACTTCAATTCGTGAGCTAAATCTGAGCAATAATCTGCTCGGAGAATTCTTCTTATCACAAAGTAATGAAACGTTAGTGTTCTCGAAGCTGAAAAACTTGGAGATATTGGATCTTTCGTCCAATGGTATTCATCTTCTGCACTTCGACCTTTTCATGGATCTCCCTCGCCTCCATCATCTTAACCTGGCGTTCAATACCTTGACCACGACATTTGGTGTTGATATTACTAAACTGTCCAAGTTGATGTATCTGGACCTAACTAAGACGGGAATATCAAAGATCCCTGAAACTGCTCGAACGTTTATCGATGGCCTTAATATTTCCGTCTTCATGGGAAAATGTTCTATTTCTTGTGAATGCGATAATTTAGACTTTCTCTTGTGGATGGTCAATTCTAAAGCATTTGATAAAACATTCAAGAATTATATGTGCTTCTATATGGATTCGTCTTCAAGGCCCATCACCGATGGATATAAATCGACTATAGAGATTCTACGTGGAAAGTGCACCTCCCATGAAATGTTATTTTTCATGGTTGGATGTGGAACTTTATTCCTGTTTTTCCTTCTCTTGTTTGGAATAATATATCGCTTCCGGTGGAAGCTTCGCTACCTCTACTACGCTGCTTACCTCCATTACAAAAAGTCTGGAGGAGAAGGCGGCGCCAAATTTAAGTATGACGCCTTCGTATCGTACGACCATGCGGACGAAGAGACTATCGTGATTCACGTCTGCAACGAGCTAGAGGCCAGAGGTCTGAAGCTCTGCGTCCACGGGCGAGACTTCAGAGCTGGAGACTACATTGCGTCCAACGTTGTGAAGGCGGTGTGCAGCAGCAGAAAAACCTTGGTGGTTCTGACAAAGAACCTGATGAACAGTTACTGGTGTAAGTACGAGCTGCAGATGGCCAACATGGAGGCTGTCCACACAGGGCGTCAGGTGCTGATCTTTCTGCTGGTGGAAAACATACCTCAAGGAGAGCTCGGGGTGGAGTTACTCTATAACATACGTAACAATACGTACATTCCGTACCCAACTGAGCCTTGTGATACAGCATTTTGGGACGCTCTCTGGAACAAGTTGGCTAATGATATAAGAGATTGATGCTTGCCATAAAAGAAAGGAATTTTTGAAATATTTTAACATCGCTGACAAGATGAATAACTTGTGGTAATATACTATGAATTTTATAGTTCAAAAGTTGTCACTTGAAAGATAGTCTTTGTGGTTCAATCGCAAAGACAGTGAATGTCAAAGTTCATATATTATATAGATTTATAGTCTATGTTATTCACATATGGAGTCAAATAGAAATAAAGCCTGAAACAATCTGTGATCCTTTTTTTCTTCTCAGACATGTGGTTTAGATTGTTTCAATACGCATATGATAAAAGGGAATGTCTGTAATTGATAAAATAGGGCATAATAGGCCTAGTGTTATGCTAACAATGGAATTATTGGGATTGAAATAACGGACGTAACAGGTGGAATAAGACTAGTTATACATAATAGTTTTTTATTTTTATTTTATTTGCATGTTTTGTTTATTTACATTTATTGTTTTTTTAGTAAAAACACCATTGTCCACTTTTACAGTGTACTGTGTACATCGGCATCAGGAAAACCCTAAAAAACATTGCCAGATATCTGGACCGCGCTGCAAAGTCTCAGTAAGGAACCCTAGTGCATGAAGGCTCACAAGTGGTGGTTTTTAGGATCAAGCAATAAGACCTACAGGCACGATTCAGAATATTCTAGTGCCTGATTGGAGTCTACTTAGCTAGGATCCTCAGAAACTTCGATCACAGATACAAGAAGATACAAACACCGGTAGATCCGGCTGCAGTGTGACAGAAAGGGTCTTTCTCTGTACGGAGACATGAATACCCTGAAAATTACTGTTAGCTTTTTGTACCGCGTTGAAAGAGACAAAGACTAAGTGCAGGGGATTTAGTTCAAGAAGGCTTAAAATCGTGCTATTTAAAAGAGGGCAGAACGGGATGATTATTCTTATCATCTTAGACTATTTTATCGTACATTGTAGAGCATCTTTATGTTGTCATGTTTTCTACTGATGTAAAGGTTATTATTGTTTGTTTATTACCCCACCAACTCATTATTAATGTTGAGACTATTCAAATCCAAATAAATTACATGATACATCCCATAGGCGTAGCCAGGGGGGGTTGTTGGGGCTTAACCCCCCCCCGAAATGAAATCCTCCCCCCAGGGGGGGGGGCGGAATTCAGTGACTGATTTTTTGCTTTCATTTTGATCATTTTAGGTGAGATTTTAATACTAAATCATCACTTACCACAGCACAGCCGAAGGGGTTTTGAGTTAAAAACCCTCTACCAGGGGTTTTTGAGTTTAAAACCCTCTACCAGAGGGTTTTGAGTAAAAAAAAAAACCTATCAGGGGGTTTTGAGATAAAAATTCCTATACCAAGGGGTTTTGAGTTTAAAAACCCTACCAGGGGTTTTGAGTTTAAAACCCCCTACAGTTGTTTTCAGTTTAAAACCCCCTACCAGGAGTTTTGCAGTTAAATCCCCTCTTCTATCAACAAAACTAAAAAAAAATGCATTATAAAAGAAGAAAACTACACTCTAAAATTCTTTGAGCGTAGCTAAGCTAATGAGGGGGTTTTGAGTTTAAATCCCCTCCTCCAGATGGCTATTTTTTTTTTAAATTTAAAACCCTTTCAGATGGTTTTGAGTTTAAAATTCCCCTACAGATCGTTTTGAGTTGAAAACCTCTCTCTTCAATATTATTTTAAAGCAAACTACAGTCACCAAATTCTATGACCGTAGCTAAATGGGGTTTTGAATTTTTAAAAAACAAAAAAAAACTCCAGAGATTTTTTATTTTAAAACCCCTCAACAGATTTTGACGACAAAACTTTCCTTTTCGATATAAAATCTAAAGCAAAATACAGGCATGTAATTCCAAGCGCGTAGTCAAGAGAGGTTACAAATTTCTACCAGTGGCTGGGCTCCATTAATAAAGTGTGAATAGTCATCTGCCGAAATTGAAAAACACTAAATGTGGCTCAACAAAGATGGCTAAGACAGATTTTAGGAGTAAGTTATAGAGATCGGGTCTAAATCAAAGAAATCATATGCCGAACTGGAAGTCGAACCCTTAGTAAGGTTGTGACAGAGCGTCGCATGAGGTTTTGCGGCACATGTTCTCAGACAAAATGAATTATGCATAATAAGAGTTGCGAAAACAGCTTGCCGGAAAATGCGCCGAACGGCGCGAGAGGGTCTAAGTCAGTAAGAATAGGACATTAGGTTTTTGAAAAAAAAATCTTTTTAATAGCAAGATAATGCGCTGTAGATACCTCAGAATATGCATTTTGTTGGCTTTCAATACCAGAAATAGTGCTCGGCGGCGGGGCTTCGCCCCGCGCTGGGGGAGCACTGTGAGCTTCCCCAGACTCCCTGGCTAGCAAGGGCGGGGAGTGTACAAGATTTCCACTAATTCCAGGAAAAACCTATTCTAGGGTACAATAAACGTCTTTCGAAAGGGTTAGAATGTAATAAAGATTAATTATGTACACACACACACACATACATAAATATAAATATGGGGAATGGGGGGGGGGAGAAAAAAAAAACCCAACCCCCCCCCCCGAAAAAAAATCCTGGCTTCGCCCATGATACATCCTACCATTTTATCTTTGTGATAAATGTTTCAAAACATGTGTTTGTTAAATAACTGACAAGTGTACGTGTTTTGTCTATTTCTGCTTCTAGATAATATTCGAAAATGTTTTAAATAATTATGTATGATTCGAATTATATAGACACCACTTAAAAATAGAGTCTTTATATCGACATTATACAGTTATAGTGTTTGGATTTAAACTGTTAAATTGAATATTGAACACTTTAAAGTTTATTAACTCATTTTAAACGAGAAACAGTAACGCGACAAAACTTATAATACTATAGTAGTTTAAAACGTTTCATGATAGAATGTAAACTTGAAATAGGCCTACAGCTAATGACAAGTGGCTAATTAATTTAAGCTGTTTCTTTTTCTGTCATGTGTTTCTTAGTCCCAACAACATTTGAACAATTTGTTTTTTGTTATATGTAAATGTGCCAACATTGTTTTCAAAGTTGTATTGAAGTTTTTCTAATATATTAACGAAGTAGAAAACGGTCATTTCTTTGAACTAATTATGACTGCGTAGACTAATGGTTGTTTTCTGATAGCTTCAGCCATAGACTAATTAATTTATAATCTATGCTTTGGTCTAGAATGCATAGGGATGCTATGAAGCTTGATGACTTTAGGGGTTATACGTGAGATTTGGGTTGAACTCAAATCTTTTTATTAATAAATACACTTTTATCCAAATTGTATTAGTGTATACTGTATTTGATATAGCAAATTTAAAAAAAAACATAATTAAAGTTCAATTTAACGTTTTATAAATGGTGTTAATGTGTTTACTTTTAAACTTTTATCCCATTCAAACAAGGAACAAACATGTCACTTATTTGGGAATTTTAAGGTACTAATCACTTATATCACTTAAGAGTCATAGTATTTTTTGTTCAGAGGAGTGAGGGAACTTTTATGAACATTAATAGCGTCTTCTCCACTAAAAAAAAAACCATGGTGGCTGATAATTTAAAGCACTTGGACTCTCGAGTTAAAATCTTTGTGAAGACAGGAATTTAGAAATTTCTGGATTTTTAAGGATGCCCCTAAGACTACCCAACAATAATGGTTACCAGACATTAGTTTGGATATGTAAAGGCGATTGGTCGTTGTGCTGGTCAAATGACAATCTCGTTAACTGTCGGGCCATGAAACAGATGGCCTTTACATCATCTGCCTTATCAATTGCAAGGTTTGAAATATTTGCTTTGCTTACTTACACTTTGCAATCCTTGGCCCTAGTACAACAATACTCCGACTAGAATTGAAATAGATACCATTCATATTAAGATTGTGAAGGTAAATATTATATGTTGACCTGACAATGAGGACGAAGATACATTTCACAATGTTACGAAAATAAATCTACATGAAATGCTACTCAAGATAGAATGACTGAAAGAAACTAACTCCAACACATTATAAGAACTTTATCTTCTTGACTCTTTCCTTTCCCAATACTTATGAACGTCTGAGTCTTTTTTTAAGCCCTCGTACAACTAAAAAAAAAAAAGAATACATCTCATTTCTCATTTCAAACAACACCATTCTATTTGACGCCTATAGAAGGACAGAAAGGAGCAGGACATTAACTGTGCACACTTTAGTACGCTTGCAATATATCTGATAAAACCTGTCAGAATATAAAAGGCTGTAAAAGTTGGCTAAACGAACTTCCATACACATTTCATTAGATTGTACTATCTTCTTCTTATCTTATATAATACAGACGTTACTTCAAAAAAGAAGATGATTACGTCCTACGCGTCATGCATTTAGTCATGCATATTAACCAATGACTTAAATTCTGCCAAGTCACTGGTTTTTCTGGCTAGCTCAGGCAACCCTTTCCATGCTCAAATAGCAAAAGGAGTAGTGCTCTATGAGAAGAATTCTCTCTTATACCCAATGCACATTAATTTAAAAAAAAAGTGTAAGCATTATGTCCACAAATGAAAAAAAACCCTCATTATTAATGTTTAGAGTTAGACTATACAAATCCAAATAAATTACATGATACATCCTATCATTTTGTCTTTGTGATAAATGTTTCAAAACATGTGTTTGTTAAATAACTGACAAGTGTACGTGTTTTGTTTATTTCTGCTTCTCATCTTCAAAATGTTTTAAATAAATAATTATGTTTCAAATTATATAGACAACACTTAAAATGTTTATTCTACATCATACAGTTATAGTGTTTGGATTTAAACTGTTCCATAAACAATTGAACATTTAAAAGTTTATTAACACATTTTAAGTGAGAAACAGTAACGCGACAAAAGCTACTGTAATAAGCGTTCTTATATCACAATTTTAGAAAGTAATTAAGTTAAAAACGACACATTCTTTAAGTAAGTCATCGTTTCTTGATGGAATGTAAACTTCTAGTAGAATGTCGAGTGACTAATTAAGCTGTTTCTTTTTATGTCATGTTTTTCTTTGTCCCAACACCATTTGAACAATTTCGTTTTTGTTATATGTAAAAAAAACAACAACAACAACAGCAACAAAAACAACAAGATCTTGAGTAGCTCTGAGTAACGGGTTTCTTTGAATAGTCTTGAATATATATATAGCTAACACCATAATCTTATTTTTTAAAATCACCTAAATTTGCTATTTATGGGTATGCCTATAGAGTTATCAGATATGTCCCGCAAAAGGAGTAGTACACATTAATTATATCCTTCGCCTGTTTTGTTCCATAATAACTTAACATTATTTTCAAGCCCAGGTTTTAATGTTTTCTTAACGTCCGGCAAAAGGAATACTTCATGACCTTCCTTTATTTTTTTTTAAAAATATTTTTGGTTTGGCAATCATACGCCTAATAAGCTGTGAAAATGTACGGCTTTTACGCTGTTGTTTACTGCATCGATTCCTTCATATCTTCTGATGTAAGCCCAATGATTCAATCATATAGGACCATAGAAAAAAAAACTTTTGACAACCTAGTTCTTCATAAAGTTCACGAATAGTTCTATGTGTTCATATATTCAAGGCTGTTCAAGATAATCAGTTTTTATTTATTTTTATTTTACATTCCCGGGCATAATGCAGACTTTGAAATCATCGCTTGTGCACTCATGTGTCAACAATTTTGAGATCAATTCATTAGCTGTTAGCTTCTTCATTTTTTTTACTAAAAAAGATCTATAACTACTTTAATAACCTGCTAGTCTATAAATAATTATTGGGCAATTACCCCTCGATCCATATACTACATGTAGCCTACATCTTCACTATATTACCAATATTTTTAGTAACCGCATCAGAATAGACCCATTTGTCCTAGATCAAATATATAATAAATGTATATGTATACGTCAGTGATCTAGAATCTTCAGGAAACATTTCGTATTTTTAAAAAACAAAATGTCAGCCTACATAACAACTTGAACAAGGGCGATTTTGTGGTAGATAATTAAGATTTAAACTTTAAACTATAGACTATACTAGACTATAGTCACTATATCTAGATCTACCGAGTTTAGATTTAGTGTAGAGATAGATCAATATAATATAATATAGATCTAGATCTATATAGAGTCTAGAACCAGATAATATTATAAAAATTATATATATTTTTATTATTTATTTAGGTACTTTGACAAAAAAAACAAAATAAATATATAGTAGATTCTTATATTAGGCACACCGTATTCGGGAACTAGGTCAAATTTTTATTTTATTTTTTTATTTGGTGACGGTTTAACTTACAAAAAAACTGAAAGCAGATTCTTATTCTGCAACTAAAGGACTATAAAAATAGCTGTGTTTCTTTGAATTACCACTCATAGTCAAGATTTTATTTTAAAATATATCAGGTCACTTCATGCTCCTATAATAAACGCAGTTTTGTGCTTTCTCCTTCAGCACACATCGAGCACCGTTAAGAAACACCACTATGTTATTGCTAATAAATTATATCTGTGTTAATTAAAAATTATTTAGATTGTATTAAAAGAAGTAGATTCACTTCTGCAATATGTATTTATAGTATATTGCCTCTCTCTCTCTCTCTCTCTCTCTCTCTCTATATATATATATATATATATATATATATATATATATATATATGCCTACCTATATAATCTATGTGTAGAAACAGAAATAAATCTATATAATTATAGATCTATAAATTAATTATTATAATTGAACAAACATGATATTTTCAACTAGGCTACATGTATTCTCTGTCTCTTTCTTTTAATTCCCATCCAAGGACCCTCTTCTTTTCATAATTTGGATGTTCGGTTTGTTACATCCCCTCCCTCCCATAGATGCTTATAATTCTTTTCATGACTCTCTCCCCCTTCCCTCCACTGCCTGTATGATAGGTTGTGACACTACACGCTTAGTGTATACCTCTCCTCACCACCAGCGCTCGCCTGGCGTGATCACCTGCAGTGGGCATGGTCTCTGGCTTCAAATTAGCAGCCCGCACTTTTTCTTTCATTCATAAATTATATATTCTAGATATCTCGATCTAGGTCACATTTATTTATTGAAAAAATCATAGATTTATTAATCCCAATAATATTTCTTATTACGATTTTGCCTTGTGCACTATAGGAGAATGTGTTTAATTCATTATTATTCATTGAAACACCTCCTTTTTTAATTTTATTTAACAGCTAACAGTATGAATGTGATTGGAATGTCTTTCTAAAGATGTTTGGAAGCTTATTTTGATAGATCCACCAGCCTACGATCAAACAGGCTCATAATATAGCCTTCATCCCTTATATGGGTATGAATTGCCGGGGGAGGTTTAAACAATAGCTTTACATACTTGGTTAACGAGAATCTAAAAAACTGCCATCTGCTTTGGAAAAGCGGAACAAAAATACAGGAACTTATCTTAAATTGGACATGCACTGTCCCGAAACATCGTTTTTAGCTCCAAACATAAAAACAAATTAATTATAAACAAAAAAAGCGACGTGTTTCTAAAAGGAGAATTTGATGAGCTGTGCCTAATATAAGAAGCTACTATATATGAACAGAAGCTATTTAGTTATGTAGAGCTTGCTGAGAGGGTTACAATGATACCACATTTATCTTTCTATGTTATATAGGAGCAAAGTTATGCCATTTTATGTGTAGAAAAATGGACTATTGACACTATACTAATACTATAGTGTATAGTCTATACTATAGTATAGAAAATGTCCAAAAAGCTGTGATCGAAAAAATGAATTTTCTTCTTTATCTCATCATAACTTTATAACCATAATAGATAGAAGCTTGAAATTAGGAACACAGCTACACCATTATATGATTTTTAATTTGAATGTTTCATCTCACATGCAGCTAACATTCATTCACAGCTAATCCAATTGTTTGAAAATTGACTTCGATCCTTTTTCTAGAATGCCGTTTGGTAGAAACTTCCTCAGCTTTATAATTTTTATAAATATAATGTTAAATAACACCTTGATAGCATTCTCTCCACTAGGTTGA